>NC_139947.1:13156801-13291801 GCF_963454915.1 Gymnoscopelus microlampas | reverse complement strand
CAAAACTTATTCCATCATCAGACACAACTGTCTTTCCGCTGGCACGAATCACACTCTCTCTTCCCAAACAAAGTGAAGTTCCAGCAGTGTATGGAGACTATAATGTTTAATTAATTAGGCTACTGTATATGTGTCGAGTTGAATTCTCAAGGAGGCAGACCATTGCATTTGGAGCACCAGGGGGCTCCAAAGCGGGTATTTCAGTAACATAAGCCTGTAATGAGCTCAGGCATTGAGTTGCACTCTTATGAACCACCGCAATCCGTGCTGTTAACATTAGCATTATTAAGCTGATCCACACTTGGCTATCATAATTAACCACTGGAGATTTTTTTCTAAACTTCCACCAGCTAGAATGGTCATTATTATTCCAGGCCTGCAGCCATAAGAAGTGATGTTTCAAAGATGAAGCCTATAGACAAATCTCTCAGAGCGCTGCCTGTAGCTGCGGTGTCGCGGTGCGGAGCGGCAGCCGCTTGACACCGCACTTATGATTGCCGCTCTGAGGATTGGTCTGTAGTACCCACGTTCCTCACCTGAGGTCGAAGCCATTGGTGCTAAAGCTAAATCAACAATCAACTTTCAGCAACAATAATAATCCCTGTCTGTTCTGACGATTTTACCAGCAGACCTCAGAGATTTATCTCATTATTATTAAGTCAAACATTAGAAGATCATGCACGGTTTATTCCTTAAAGACGGAGGATAATATATTCTTCAATTTCTACCATGATTATTTGCTCTAATATCTTCCTCTCCATACACAATTAATATGTTTGTTTCTCAGCCATCCAGATGATTGTTGTTTATTTGTATCTTGTTGACTGCACACAATCCCCCCCCCAGAGTCACACTGGCCCCATGTTAATTATTTTGTCAACCCTCATATCTCTTAATTGTTGTGGGTTTGTTTATCATGGAGATCAAATTGAGCTTGGCGAGATTGAGGGTGGCTGCCAACATAGATCATCCAGTAAGTCAGATGAATGCATATCATATAGACTGACAATGAAAGCCCATACTGAGACACAATACTGATTGTTGTAACTTACACAGATGCTTGAATGATAGGATTAATGTCATGCACAACATGTCATGAAACATTTGTGGCACCGCTAAAAACACCCAATTACTTATGTATGCTTATGAATTAAACAATAAAATATAAGTTACGTTTGTAAAGTGCAGGGTGCTTAAAGCTAAAAATCACCGACTACGCCACCTTTAAGGAGGTCTTGTCCTCAGTTAAAACTTTAAAAAGCAACACAGGTTCGTCTGACAACTTTGAGATTAAAAGGCAAAAACTTAACAGAGGCAAACTTGCAAAAGTGAACACTTGATTTTTATTTAAATTAACCCTGTTACAGCGGCATCTAAAATAGCCAAGACAACAATAAAATGCCTACCTAAAACAAACTATAAGGGCCCACTAATTAAAATAGAATAAAACAATAAAAAGGAGAAACCAGCCAGTTGAAAGAGGAGAGGGGGGAAATAGCAGCGTTGATGGCACCACCTCGCACACGAGTAGCTCCGATGTTACGGCGAGGCAGAGCTATGCTCTGCCGCTGCGGTTGTTGCACGTCAATACTCGGGTCGCGTCCTCCTCTCGGTCCTCCACAGGGCATGATGTGGTCCGTGGGTCATATGGGTGGTCACCGTCTTGTATCGCCTCTCTGTTCTGGCTGTCCGTATCCCCGTCTGGCTGGTCTGTTGTCTCCGGTGCGTCCGTTCACCTGGCTCTCTTTTGTCCATCTGGGAGCATCTCTCCGGTCTCCTCGCCGTCGCACCTGCGACCTGGCCATCCTCAAGCAGCCTCCCACGGACGAGGTCCTCCCGCAGGCAGGCGGGGCACACACACCGCCGGCCACATAGCAGTTTAGGCGGTCGTGGCTCCCACTGGCCCCCCACCGACTGGGGTGTCCCTGCCCACCCGAACCCCAGTCCGTGGTAGCCGCCCTTGCTCAGGCCAGGCCTCAGCGCTTGGCTTCCTTCATCGCTCCCAGCTCCTTCTCACAACAACCTCTCTCTCTCAGCTGCTCACTTGTCTTCAAATGCTTCCTCTGTCTCAGACTCAGGTGCAGGTCCTTATCACTCAGCCTATAGGGTTAGTGCAGGTCAGTGGAAAGAAATATAAAAACATGCAACTCAACACACTCAGAAATAAATCACAGCAAAAGTAAATGTAACAAAACTCACAGCAAATATCACTCAGGAAAACAATAATCTCACTTCAAAACATGCAAAATATTAACCATAGAAAATACAACACAAAAATCTCATAATTAAACAAAAACACAAAGCATAATCACATTTTCCACCGGCTCACACATTCGCCCATTCACAAAAGTAATACGCATTCATTTACAGTTAATAAGACCCTTATAAGACTATCTGAGTGTTACAGTAAGTAATAGCTTTGTAAACATATTTATTGTTAGATTATAAGACATGTTTAAGCGCTTATAAGAAACCTGTTTATAGCAGTTTGTAGACTGCTTAAGGACATTAATAAAAGCCTTAAAATAGCATTACAAACACTTATTCAGTCTCACTAATTTATGTCATTGTTCAACCTTTACCAAGCTGTTTTGTTTCTTTATTAATGTTAAACCATGCATTTAGTATGCATTTATTATCAGTTAACTTAGCACTTAACGTTTTAACTAAGATTTTTGCATCTACCTGGTCTACAATGAGAACAATGCCTTATTAAGGTTAATAAATCCTTCATAGGCTCTGTGCATAACTTTAGTCCTGGGTTTAAGGAAGGTGGCATACCTGTTTCCTGTTCCGGTACATTTTTCCATAGCTTCATTTGATTGATTTCATTGGTTCATTTGATTGATTGCAACCGAGTCACTCATATGATTGACTAGGAAAAAACTATATCAGAGTCCACCAATGAATAAAATGGCTGCATTCTCCCCAAAAATTAAATGTACAGTTTTCACAAGTATTTCCTGTAAATGATGTTTCTCTGCAGACAGGAATCAACCCATCCTTGGTCTTATGATGTCAGAAAGTAGACATAAACATTTTATGAATGCAGAGTGTATGAAAAAGGTTTAAGCTTTTCACTGATATTTTCATCATAGGAAGCAAGCACCGGCATGTATAAATAATCTACCCATGCCTTCTTTGACATTAAATCAGTGATGTGGATATAGGCCTATTGAAACGTTTGATAAAACGCAGTGGAGGTAAATAAGGTTACACTTAAAAGATTCTGCGTATTTTCATTTATCTCTGTTGTGTCCATTGACTCAGTGTCTCTGCTTGTTCTATCTGTTCAGACTACCATCAGAATATTCGTTTAAGCTCCCAGAGAAGGTCAGAAAAGTAATTAACCCTGTTCTGTGTGCATCAACACAGACTGAAACAAACACACACGTCACGCACACACACACACACACATGCACATGCACATGCACATGCACATGCACATGCACATGCACATGCACACGCACACGCATGGATATATTCATACAAATACAATGAAATATCCGGAGCTCCTCGTGTTGAGTAATGGGAACGGAGTCTTGTTCTCTGTTGAAACCATGAAGCCCTTTTTGTATGACTGACTGACAGATGCTGATAATCAGAATCATCTTTGTCACATCACAGGTTTATTGGTGTAAAACAGTGGGTGAAATTATTTTTTGCGTGAGCTCCATTGTTTTGATTGTTTCCAGAAAAGAGACTTTTGACATTTGAAAACTTCCATTCTAAACTTCCACCAGACAGGATGTGCTCACTTTTCCTCTTGTGCGTTGTGCATGCCCTCTCCATTTCTCTCTCACCCTCTCTCTCTCTTTCTCTCGCGCAATCTCACTCATTTTATCTCTCAGTCACCGTCTCTCTCACATGTCTATCTCTCTCTCTTTCTGTGTCTCTTGCTCTCCATCATGTCTTTACAACATCTCACCTCCTCGCCGGTGTCATTGCTATTTCGTTATTTCATCACTCTCACTTTTCCCCCTTCCCCACAGTTAGATTATTTCAATGTAAGAAGAAACCACACACAGGTGTCTGGAGGGCTGTAATGGCCACGTTGTTTTCTCCCTTATCAGCTGAGCGTGCCGTGGAGGGAGGAGGGAGACAGGCATTCACGCCGGCTGAGTGATTTCATGCGGCGGGCGCATGTGAATGTGTTATCTTCCTCCTCTCTCTCTCCCAGAGCCTTCACCCCCCCATCTCGCTCTCATTACATCACACAACACTGTTGTTCCTTTGCGTCTGTGCAAATGTTTAACAAGCGTTTCACTTCCCATCTATAAGCAACAAAACATGTGTTTCGCAAGAGACCTAGAACACTATACATGCATGCATATTGACTTTAAATTTTCATTTATTTATTTAGGGTTAAACGGTGGGGTTGAAGGCTGGTCCTCCGTTATTTTTTGTCTCTTCCTGAGGAGGATGCCAGAGATGATGCTTATATTGTACTGTAGCCTATAGTTAAAGGCAGGATGGATACAATGTTGATTTTGAATAATGACCATACCCTACAGAATTTACTGTACATGAGCTCGGCAAAGCCTTGATACAAAATAAATCATGTAAGATTCAGGCCTGCAGATATCTTTATGTTTAGATAGAATGTTTCTTTCTAATCACAGATTAGATACTTAATAAATGCAAATGAAATATTCTTAAACTTAAAATGTCCGTTTATGTTTATTTTTAGTCTTTTGTTACAACAATAACATTCTGGTTTTGCTTTACTTTAACTGTGCACTCCTATTCTCTGTAAGAATGCCCTCCTAGCATCAGCTCTTTTATTAAAAACAAAATAAGATAGAGAGAGAGAAAAAACATAACATTTTTTAACAAAAAGTGGCCTTGTACTGGCATTTTTCTCTTGCAGGGCGGGGAAGAAGCAATTTCATCCCTTTCAGTGCTTTCTTCTATGTAGTTCTGGTTTCTGGCCCACATAACATTCATAAATTCACAAGATGAGACACAGTTGTATAGTTGAGCCATTGTACTGCACACACAGAGGTCAAGTGAATGGGTAGATTTGTGGGCGAAAAACACAATCACAACCTAAAGGTAAATAAAGTTTAGTTACGGTAATCTCTGTAAAGTCATCAGGTGGACAACCTTACAGAAAAGAAGTGCACAGTAAAGTGAAACCAGAATATTATTGTTGCAACAAAAGACTATAAAAATAGACACAAAAGAGAGAGATAACAGAATCGTTTTTTTTCTCACCTGAGAAATCTGCGTTGCCTCTGCTGCCGAGGTGGTATAGGTGTCCTGTTTTTCCTCTTCTTGCAAAAAGGGAAATGCTTTATATATCTTTATTTGTTCTATTTAACCTGTTTTCTATAACTTCTCTCTCTACCTCTATCCTGTCTCTTCTCGCGGAATAATACAAAAATGATGGAGCGAGCACAAAAAAAAGTACACCTGCATGTAAGACAAATATGTGTGACAAATAAAACTGACTGTGATTGTGATTCAGCTGTCACTCACCAACGCACCTTGGCACATCAAAGGCATTGCGCATTCCACCGAAAGAGGTACTTGTAGAACTACTTTGTGTGTTAAATCCAATCGATAACTGCCGAGTGGCGACAGTCAATTTGAAAAACAGAAAGAGCACACACAACTGCTAGTTGGCAAATGGTAGAATTCTTTATGAATGACCAATACAATAACAGGCCTTTAAGAAAAAAGGCTGCAGCTGCTGCTGTTCAGAAAAATTACGGGCTGGGGTCTTGTTTCGGGCTTAATAAAAGGTGATCCAGGTTGGTCTCGGTTCGGGCTGAATTGTGTCGGGACCCGGGTCCGGCCCGACAACATTTTTGCACAATTTTTTACAATTTTTGCACAATCTTTTGCACGTTCTCTGACTCAAGGTCCATGTCCATCGCATACATCGCTTGGACGCCGCTGAAATTAGCTGCCTAACGCCGATAATGAAGAACCTTAATCATTGCATCTTCAGCTGTCAGAAGGAATCAGACTCCTGCTCCCCTCGACCTCTCCACAGTTAACCACCCACACAAATGACCATTTAGTCATTCAGTCTTAGCTGTATGTTGCAACGTCTTTATTCTGACAGGGAAGGGAAGAGTAGTGCAACAGCAGGGTAAAAGGTGCATTAAAAACAAAAAGAAGAATATTTAGTCACTAAGGCAATCATATTGCAAGATTTCACCAATAGACCGAAAGCAGAGGATGGTAAAATCTATTCTTAGGCTGGCATAATACGTTAGCATTTGCCTTTCTTGCTAAGTTTACTCCGCGGAAATGAGTCAAAAAGGCACCTCATCAAGTACATCACCATTTTAAAATGAGTGAAGATTGAAACATGTGCCATCAAAGGTAACGGAGCCAGCTGTGGATGAAAGCAGGCCTTTCATCAGGCTCTAACAACAGACACACACATTATACAACATCAGTTAATATGAGCTCTGAGAGAATAAAGGCTTTAATCAACACCTTGAAACACGATCAGAAATGCAGAGCACATCCACAACAGACACTGAAGAGCAAAGCTTTGGTTAAAGGGAATGGGGCTGGGATCATGATGTGTACTTTGAAGACTAGGATCACATGCTAATCAAAGTTTTGGTTGTAGTGTCGTTATACACCAGAACAGGGGTTCCCAAACGTTTTCAGCTCAAGAGCCAAAATGAGAAATTTGGTTTCTCCCCGGGATCCATTTTTAATGTTTTTATTACAGAAATACATTATGAATTAATCTCTTAAGCTCTATTTCAAAAATTGTACAAAATAGAAGATCGCGACCCATAAAAACAGGTCTGTGACAGATTTTCACTCTGTTTGGGAAACAGTGCTCAGTATAAGTTCTCAACTTTCCCTCCATCTGCTTATAAACTTCATCACACAAAAAAACTTTCTTTCTATGCGTTTGTGTCAATCTAAAAATATATTTATCTTATGCTGTTTGTTCAAAATTTATATTCAGCATCTGTTGTTGTGACTCTGAATTGATAATTAAACCATCTTTGTGAATGGAGTAAACATTTCACTTTTAGTGTGGGTTTCAAAGAGGACACTTGAAATATACATTCTTGACATACGTGACAATTAAATTAGCTTCTAAAATAGCTGCTCTTGCTCTTCCCTGATGGCCTAACAAACCTGTCATGTCTTTTTAATCAAGAAGACATGAAAGAGCTCTCTAAAACCTTTCAGCCATATCTTTTCTTACAGATATTACACATGAGCAGTGAGCTGCCATTTGTCTTATTATTTTTTAATAATGAATGTCTCACAACAAAGTACCTGGACATCCAAAAAGGTAATATATTTATCAGAATCTATAATTAATAATCCCTTCCTAAACGTATGGTTAATTGAAGATGTTCAAACTCTGTGGTAACACCCATTACAGTGTTTGCATTGTCTTATACTGAGCTGATACTGTATCCAAACAAAAGTATAACAAGAAACACTATCTCCAACAGAACTCTTTCTCATGCATTCAGAGAGAGAGAGAGAGAGAGAGAGAGAGAGAGGCCAGGACAGGGTGAGATGTGGTACAGATGGTAGGGAGTGTAGGTAATAGGCACCGTCATTCTGTGCTCCCTAGACACATAACTCATATGCACCGTTATTACATCGACACAATCAGTGCTTCACAGACATCTCCATATCTGGCTTGCATTTTTATTCCGCTGTATAAATAGGGAGACATAACACATGGAGAACAACCAGCTACTAAACAGAGAAATAAATTGAACTTACCATTCGAGGGAATTTTAATATCGACTGTATTATTAACTGTGGACCGTCTGAAGCTGGGAAACAATAAAACACTTCATTAATTTCTCTACCTTCTCTCAGGATTTGTTGTGGGTGGGGGGGAGTGGGCAAGCAGGCACAGAAGGACAAAGAGGGAGACGCTGAAAGAGGAACTGGAGAGAGGGATGAAGTTGCTAGGGTTTTCCATTAATTGCAAGAGCAGTGAGTAATTTCAATCATCTGTGGTGACTTTACTCAGGGTCATTTAGACGCCCCAGATTAATTGAGCTCAGAGATGAGGATGAGGGGGAGTATGAGGACTAAATGAGGTGTATGTGGAGGGACAGCGCTGTTCAGTGAGCAGAGGAGGAATCAAACCATGTTCAGAGCCTGACAAAACCCAGCGCAGCACAGTGCCGAGGCAAGCTCAGAGACAAAACAACATGGATCCATTACCCTCTCCCTCTCCACAGCTGGAGCCAGTAATCTGACAGCCATGTCAGTAAATCCCATCTCCATGCCCATTCTTCACACAGGGAAAGAACACATTCTATCTCTGATTTTATCCTCTCCTTTTATCCCGGGAAGCAGGACAAAATGGCTAGTGAATGGTCTTTTACCACTATATTTAGCTGAGTAGCCTTAATGTTAAATGGTTTACCATACAGATAGAAAATGGAGCATCATTGATATAATCCTCTTAAGGCGCTCAATATCACTTGCAAAGCACAGATTTGAACAGGAATGTTCCCCGTCTAAATCGTCGTCTATCAGACGGAATGAGGCTTTGTGTGGCGCTAAATGTTCCTTTAAGGTCCAATCCTACTGGAAGCTTATGAATATCACTTGATCTCTTGCAGTGACTTGTGTTCCAAACTGGTATCATGAAGAGCAGATGACAGAAATGTGAGGCTGAAAAATGGCATCGGAATAAAGGACAGGAACTCATCAAATGCTTGCTTGCACTTCAGTAGAAAAACAATCTCCTCATTTCAGTTCCCCCCCAAAACAAACACACGCACGTACGCACGTACGCACGCACGCACGCACGCACGCACGCACGCACACGCACACGCACACGCGCACACCACCCATTTTGTTTGTAAAGCTAACATTGGCTGCAGAGAGAACAAAATGAAGCAGAGAAAAATAAAAACGAACAGGAAACAGAAGAGTGATATGCCACAAATAAGAACCATACTAGGAACTCGGAGGGATGTCCTTCATACAAAGAGCACTCTAGTTGAACAGAGGGGGAGATTTAGGCAGGGGGTGGCACACATGAAATGTCAGCACCAGCTCAAGAGGAGGGTGGAGCAGGTAGGGAGCCTTGTACAGAGACCGCACAGAGGTGTGTGAGAAAGTAGCATTACCAGGACTGACATTTCGGGTGGGCACGCAAAAGTGATGGGTTGGTGGACACCCCCTCCCCCCACCAAATTATTTCTTGGTGACATTATGTCCCATAGCGCTGCCACTGGTGTGAGAGGTTGGGAGGTTCAGCCACAAAACTAGCTGGAGTACAATTCATCTGGTATTCGTCTGCAACAACACACACATGCAGAGCCAGTAGCCACACACATCGATTGCGATTGCTTTTTTCAACAAGGTACCTGAGGAGGCTGAGGTTGGCTCCCTGTAGTGGCATCACCCTACAAACTGCACTTATATCGGCGCATTCAGGACGTTGTTGACATTTTCTTTGTGCAATAGTGATAATAACACGAGTTGCATAAATGTAAATGACTCAGGCTGTCACAATGCCGCTCATTTGTATAACGGGAAAGCAGAAACGCAACCTGGGCGTCGCAGCGATTTGTGAAGGAAACATAATTTGATTAGAAACTCCTCATGAGGACTGATAATGATGCATCTTTTAAAAATATTGCTGGAAGGTTCATATTAACGCGACCATACAAAGCATCATATTTGAAAACAAAAAGTGAATCTGAGTGAGAAGTGAGAAACAAATTGTGTACTTGAATCTGTAGTGACAGTGAGACTATTTGACTCATTCAGTGCCATTGACGTGTTTGACGTGTTTTTGTTTTTTAGTGGTTTTATAAAAGATTGCACTGTTCTCTATCACTCGAGTGATAATTTTCTACTCACAAGGATCCGGAAATAACGTCATCCGAAGATTTCCGCCTCCGTCCACTTCCTGTTTAGATTTTTCTTGAAAACGGCTGTATCTTGAGTTGACTTTTCTTGCCCTGCATTTCACGAGACATGCTATTTTCAACGTGCTGCTACAAGCCAAGGGGCTGTTGCGGTTGGAATGATCTTTCTCTGGGCGACGCACACTGATACCGGGTGTGTTTACAAACGGCCGGATGAGCGATAATAATGGAAATACATTTTCTGCGGCCAGTTGAAAAGGTATAAAAAACTAAAATCACTGGCACTGGGCAAACACATCCAGAAATAAGTCTGGCAGTGAATGAGTTCTAAAAGAAATATCCCGGGCATTGTTCTGTCCACATCTATCAGATGTCGCTAATCCACACGATTGACATCAATCTCTGTCATTCTCTAACCATTTATCTTTGTGCGTGAATGTCAGCCTCCATCATCCTCACTGAGCCTACCAGTGCACAGCATCCCTTAACTCACAGACCATAATTCCCTAGATGCACTTAACTGCATTGGGCATTACTCTGAAGAGACATTTGGTTATCGTACCTTTTTTATCAAGTAGTTCAGCTTCCAAGAATGCACCCAACAGCTGTCTGTTACATCCGCTCATGATCTGGAACCCCCAGGAAAGCCCGTTTCCAGGACACAAAACTCATTGTAGAAGACCACCCCTCAATAATGTTGTTGTGACACTCCCCCCAATAAACAAGCCCCGACTCAAGATGCACTGTGCGTCTTGGCTGCCAAAGAGCCGAAGGGTGACAAGGAACATATTGCTCTCCCCTTCCAGGATTAAACATTAACTCACAGGGCTCTGAAACTTTAATACCAGGCATGCATCAGCTGACTGAGTTGGGCTCTCTAACCAGTGACCCAGTCATTTATTTGAGACACAAAAACAATTGATGTCTCCTGAAAGAAATTACTTAATAAAAAAATATTATTTTATGCATATATATATATATATATATATATATATATATATATATATATATATATATATATATATATATATATATATATATATATATATATATATATATATATATATATATAAATATATACACACACACACACACACTTATATAATTTCTTGTGATGTTGTGAGCGCCCAAGTGTATTTAAAGACGCATTGCATTGAAAAACTGTTTTCTCAGCATCCTGTGTGGTTGTGAGCCAGCTGGACTATGGATATTCACAAATGAATATTGAAAAACAAAGTTATTTACATTTTCAAAATCATTTGTTATTCACAGTGAGATTTGAACTCACACCCCTCTCTGCTGTTGCATTTATCACAAGATGACTTAATTCATGGTTTGGAAAGCTGGTGAATTTTAGAGCTCTTTGGTGGTCATAATGTTATAATAATGAATATATTTTGCCACTAAATGATTTGGTTGAAACCATTCAATCCGGGAACACATCTGTGTCATTCTTTGGGCTATTCAAAAATAGCAGATATACAAGCTCATAGCGCAGCACCGGGTGTAGCACTATGAGCTTATAGATCTGCTATTTTTGAAAAATCATGAACATTTTTGCTAATCTTGGAATATATATATTTTTTAAAGCAAAAATGTTTAACTCAAATCTTTGCTTCTGGGGATTCTACAAATGTCTTCTAAATCCTAACCTCCTGTTGCTATAATATCAGTGTCTCTCAAACTTTTTTCATGTCATGGACCCCCAAAATGATATGTATTTTGTTCCAGGGACCCCCCTGAAGCAAATATTGGAGTTAAACATTTTCGCTTCAAAAATATATATTTATTCAAAGATCTGCACAAACTTTCAGGATTTTTCAAAAAAATAGCAGATCTACAAGCTCATAGCACTAAGCGCTATGAGCTTGTATATCTGCTATTTTTGAATAGCCAAAGAAATCTAAAAGGACACAGATGCGTTCCTGGTCTTAATGGATTAATGTAGTGTAACCAAGGAACCAGTCTATTATTCAGGAGCATTTATAGGTTCAATGCCTTGTTGACAGACATTTCAATACAAGGCCAGAAAGAGCCAGGATCGAGAACCTGCTAATGCTCTAACTTCTGAATCAGTTAGTTATAACATATTGTATTTTTAGGTGAACGTATGCGTATGGCTTGATGTATTTACATTAAAATTGTTTTTGTACATTTAGTTTACTTTAAGAAGACTACAGGCAGATGAGATCAGAGATATAATGTGGTGCCGAACCACGTAGTCGTAGTGCTTTAAAAACAAATACAATCTTAAACTGCATTTGACAGGTAGCCAGTGACAACAAGAGGCCGTAGTGACAAGTCTGCTGTTTATAGTTGTAATTTTAAAAGACTAAACTGCCAGTGTCAGTGTGGTACTAACACACTGCACACTAGCAGACAATTTCAGCCTGGGATTGAAAAATATACACTGAATATCAGAATATGGAATGCAGCATTGCAGTGACAAACTATGCATCTGTGTGCTTGCCACAGCAAATATGCAATCAACTCACGCTCACGCCACCACAGTGTCACCTGTGAAAAGAGATGTTCATTTCCCGGGGTAAATTAACATAAAAAAACGTTAGAAGAAAACAGCACAAAATGTTTCTCTTGTCCATCCATGTGCACTTGTTTTTCCATGTAGATAATACAAATCATAATATTTCTAACCTCTTAAGCACCTGTTGACCTGCTAAACAATCAATGTAGTGTCAGAGTTGTGGAGGGATTCCTCCGGCTTTTCTTTTGAAGGCAGGGAGCCCTGAACTACAGTATAGTGACTGTGCTGGGGAGGGACTGACTGTGTGAAGTTGCTCCATGGCTCAGCCTCTGAGCTTTACAATTCATCCCCCCTTCATCTTTATTGCATGCTTTTGGCTCTCACCTGTCACTCTGTGTCCCTGTCTCCACTGCCACACGTTCCATCTCTACACCTCTGCCCTGCCCTCACCCCCGCAATCACCGTTTCTCCACCATAACTGCATAAATGCTTACGCTGAAGAATGACAATTGCCGTGTGGCCACAGTTCTCACTACATCCTCTTTGTTTGAGTCTGTCTACCCTGCACATGTGACACGGTTGTAAGTGCTTTGCTTGCATTTCTTTCCATTGCCGTGTGTGTGTCTAATGCTGGGAGAATATGAATGATCAGTCTCCCCAGAGAATCTTCACGTCTTCACACACACAGTCACACAGACACACACACACACACACACACACACACACACACACACACACACACACACACACACACACACACACACACACACACACACACACACACACACACACACACACACACACACACACACACACACACACACACACACACACACACACACACAGAGCTCCCTGTGGGCTATGCAGCCATCTCAACTTGATCTGTGGACAGGAAAGACATTTTTGGCAAGTTGAAAAACGCTGAGTTTCCTTATTGAGGTTTGACAGTGTTCTTCCAATTGATTTCAATATACTCCCTGCTGATTTTCTTCTATTCCCTTGTGACTTTTCCTGAACAAACACTACAGGAATAGGGAATGGCACCCTAATAGGATGGAGGATGATGAGTTCATTGAACCATTACAAAAAACGTATTACTGTTAACTAATAACACTAATGTGCCAGTAGGGGATGAACCATTCCATACTTCAGACACAAACTTTACTACACTTAAAATAACCAGTGAGTCTTGAGTAGAGTTTAGCATGCAGCCCCTTTCACGTTGCATTAGCAGTCTGTTCACAAGGTTAAGTGAAGCTCTGGCGAGTTCAGAAGATCATAAGGAAACAATGAGGGCTTTGCTTCGCAAGGCTGCACTCACTCCATTAACACATCAACCTCATGGCGTAAGATACACAGTGGGACAGGAAACGAGGACTGCTCTCTCCTTCGGTTGTGCCACGTGGAGAATGTGGGTGCATAACACAAGTAAAATGTCACCGTGATGAATCTAACCTTCCCAGGGTGCCCTGTGTGGCTGTGTACCTGTGTACTTGCATTAATAACCAGATCTATCAAAGGGGAGTTTTGTGGAGTATTAGTGCTAGGGGGAGTAATTGCTGTCAGTGGGCCTGGTCATAAATCATGACACCTCAATCACAGGGGGTTCATAAATCATAATTAAAAAGTTCACACATCTGATATGCACTCTCCTGCAGCCCTGCCCACCAACTGGAAACCACTGCAGTGCAGTGCATGTGACCTCTCATTTTTCATAATCTTCCTACGTTCACTTTCCTCCAGAGCTTGGGTGGCAAATAAGGAGTTTAATGTTGATAAGTGACTGGCCTGCGTTGGTCCCAGGTTTATTTAAGGCCCTGGCAAGATAATCAGCATTATCTTGGCTGTCATGTTTGCGGCCCCACGTGACATCACCCCCCTCCTTCTGTGTGGACCAGTCCATTAGAACCTGATGCTGTTGAGGCAGCCTGTGCCATTTCCCTTGAGGGCAGGCAAAGTAGGCCTGGGGTAGTTTGATAAATCAGTCAACGGTGCCCCCTGTGTGATGGGGGCTTTACATCACTGGGGGTACGAGCGAGGGGAGAGGCCTCTGAGACACTCAAGGGGAAAGGAGAGACGTGGACTTAACCTGTCAAGTCATGACCTAATAATAATATGATTAAAACACTTTATCTGTAAAGCACCTTTCATAAGAAAAACAGGAAACATAGATTAAAAGGAAGTAAATAAGTAAAACAAAGGGCTTGGCATTAACGCCGCTCTGCTCTGCTGCGTGTCGTGCCTAAAAACACTGCTTAGCTGAATTAAAATCATTAAAGCTGCGGTCCATAAATCTTATGTTCTACCCATGGGATTCGAACACGGTTCTTCCATGTGAGAGACGAACAATCTAATCTTGGCTTCGGGCAGTAATACTACAGCTGGATTTTATTCATAATAACTTTGAACATGTAAGGATAAGCATTACTAAGCATTAATTGTTTATTCTCTCTCTGACTGATATTTTGGATTTACTTTGGTATGTCCCGATACCATTTCCGATCCGATTCCGATCCCACAACTACTACTGATCCGATACCAGAGTGCTTAAAACGATAATAATATATATATTTTTAATACAAAACTCAAGTCAAGGGCTTACGTTTGTCTGACTTGACACGTGCTAAGCTAAGCTTTGACCGTTCACTAAACGTCAGTAGTTACTAGGTAGGCTACTGGCACGCTCTGGTGTTTAGACAGATATCTCGTGTTGTGTTTATAGCGAACTAAAGACGGTTGCGTCCTCAGACTCCTCACTCAAATGTGCACTTGCCCGGTCGGGCAACTCGAAAGCAAACTCCACCTGCCCAAAAGCGCCTCTGAGCAGCCATCAACTGGGTGTAGCTGAAACTAATTTTCCTCCTGGATTAATAATCATCCTTCATTGTCAGCTCCCTCTACAAATAGTATATGGCTTTGTAAAAGCTGTGTAGTTTTCCCATGTGACTTTTCTGTCTCCACCGGACCTTCTCACATTACGTCCTGTGAGCAGAAGAAGCACTTCTGTAGGTGCTTAAGTTGAACCACAGATCAGCCAAGTGTCTCTCCATATATAGATAACACATAGTGTTATCCCACCTCTTTATTGAACCTCGGAGAGGAGAGATGGATGAAGGCATGTCTGCCTGCAGGGAATCTGATTAAGGAACCATTAATAAAACATCATTCATTAAAGCCTGTATCAATCTCCCGTCAGCATCAAGCGGTTCACTCATCAGAGAATGGCAAAGAGAGAGAAAGCACAAACAGAGAAAATAATTCTCACGGTACACTATTGCTTTGTCCTTGTCATGTATTCTATCAATTCTACTAGATCACATTTATATTGATTTTGTTGTGACAAGCCCCACAGAAGTTTTACTGTTGAAAGTTGTGTAGGGCATTTGAACAGTAAGTAGCATCCATGGGTACAAAATGATGGCGCTTACTGGTGAATGCTAATGCTCTCTGCCTGCTTTGTTACAGTAGTTTCTCTCCCATCCCTCCCTGTCCCTTCATCTGTCCTCTTCCAACCTTGTTGTGAATGCTTCTCCTGTAGCGGAGTGACAACAATAGAAACGTTAGCCTTTAGCTCCCACAGGGCCTTAATTATGACTCCACACTGTATTATGTAAAGCACTAAAATGCCTAATTACGCTCCCTGTCCGTTGCTTATTTTAGTTCCTAAGCACTCCCGTCTTGTGACTGATTGTCCCCGGGGACTTTTCACGCTGCGTTTGAAGTATTTTTCTCGTATCCTCTCCCCGCTTTACAGCGCCCGTTCTTTCCAGACAGAAACCGGCAAACTGTCGGCAGTGGTGACAGTGTCTTGACTGTGAAAGGACTTGGCTGCGACTCCGGACGGCTCCAGAGTTGGCGATAATTGTGTCTGTTGTAGCAGGGTTGGTGGTAATTGTTCTGGGAATATACCACAGACATTTTCCCATCTAAAACAACTTTGTACTGTATGTTGATTGCTAGCAGGAAACCGGATATATAACTGACAAGCTTGACTTTGAAATGCGTAAAAAATGGATTTGAAAAGCAGGCTTTAAGATCTCATGTTAAAATGAAATGCCGGCAGATCATTCCAAGCAAGTGTGTACATAATTAAAACATACCCGGGGGTTAGAAAAATAATTATTTCTCAACTTTTCAGGCAAATCGAAGCTGCTATGAAGCTGTTTTCATTGTGATTCATGGTTGGCGACAACATAATGGAATCTACACACAGAGAGTCGTGTGCATATTGTGTTTATGCCATTTACTCAGAGAACATTTAATTGAATCTCCCCTCCGTCTCCACTGATTGCATGGAAACCCTTTTTCAACCTGAACTATTTCTGTTGTACAGCAATCACTCACTGCGCAATATGATTGTGTTTTGGTGCTTTTACATACAGACATATTCATGTGTATATCTTGTCTTGGGATCCAAATCTGTCTATATAGTGTGTATGTAAGTACGTACTGTACATACATATGTCTGTCTGTCTGTCTGTCTGTCTGTCTGTCTGTCTGTCTGTCTGTCTGTCTGTCTGTATGTATGTATACATACCACTGAAATGTGGGATATAAATGTGTGGAGCTGGATAAATGTGAGAAAGAGAGAAAAGACTGAATATGAGTGTTTGGATTGTAGGTGTAATTTATGGTGTTTATGGTGGATTTGTTTCAGATTGTCCTCAGCCATTTACGTAAACCATACAGAATAAATCCTTAATTTGTGTTGCCTCTATATTTGGCGCAGACATGCAGCATATTGCGAGACTGCAGTGATGCACTCTCTCCCGGGAGATACATACTGTAGTATTGAGGTCATCCTCAGGTTACATTGAGATCAGAGCTAAGGGCAGCAACCTATTACTCTCTCAATAAGAGGCTATGGCGCTGGCCGCTGTGGTCCGTGGGGACACGTTTAGCCTGTCCGTAGGCAGAGAACTATCTTGTCTGTCCAGCGCCACCCTCGCAAGGCCCCCTCATGGATAAAACTCTCCACTGGTTCTCTGTGGGCTGTGGCAGCCAGAGCAGATGGCTGCCTATTGACATGCAGGGAGGCCTGTCTAATGCCGGCAGTGTAGTCATGTGTTACTGGCGACAGGGGAAAATGCTTAATGGAGTTTAAAGTGAATTAGCTTTATGTTTCGTTAGCGTTTATCGCTGCTCTGGTTGTCGAGGCTCTAGGTGTTCTGAAGAAAATGGGGCGGTAGAGACACGGAGGGTGGGGGGTAGGGGCTGCAATGGTTGCTGTTGGTTGTGAATTTCTTTCACAGAGCCAAATTGGAGCCTTTCAATCTCCCCCCCTAAGTCTCACAGTCATTTAACACACTCACACGCATATGTGTGTGTGTGCGCACACACACACTGCACACACGCTGCACAGGGGCTCCCCAAGGTTAATCTATATGGTTGCTGCTCCGGAGAGTCACTAAATGGACTGTTTTGTTGTTCTTTTACTTTGAGGATATAGAACAACAATACAAGTGATTATACTGGAGGATAATACATACAGCAGCTCAATGCAGAGCAGATAAACTGTTTCACCCACGCCTTCCGCGCTGAAAGCCTCTCTGTCTGCACATAATTAATGTCCTGAATGGAGGTGTAATGACCCTCACATCAACCTTGTTTGACGGAAGTGGAATTAAAGATAGTATCTGGACATGTACTGTGTGTGTGTGTGTGTGTGTGTGTGTGTGTGTGTGTGTGTGTGTGTGTGTGTGTGTGTGTGTGTGTGTGTGTGTGTGTGTGTGTGTTAGTGTTACAGCAGCAGGGGATGGCAAGGCTCAGTGTCAATGTCATCATCCTGCTGATCAGGCACTGAGAGTCCTATTCATGCATTAAGAGCGGCCCTTAAGGCAAGTGAAGCTTCCTGGCACCTGCTGACTTCTAGCCGTAGAGTGTACGGCACACCCAGGGGGGTCTGAACTCTTTACTGGGGCAGCTTACCTTCAGGAATTGTGAGGTCTGAGTCAGCATGACTCTTTAAAAACAAGCTCATCCTATTATTGTTCTTACTTTTCCCCCCCTCCCTTTTTTGATGTTTATTGCAGTTTGACTGACATAGGAAATAATAATTACAAAATACATATATACAACGCAGTTGTAATTTTGACACCCAGTGCCCACATTGTCTAGCAAATCTTAAAATGAGGTGTGGTCTGGCGTATTGCTCTCTTACACACAGAGAGAAGAGAATAAATGTGACTGCATTTTAGACCAGCTACATGTTGGTCTTGTGACGTCACAGTTATTTCCATACACTTTAGACAGCACATTATTGTGATTAAGATCAGTGTTTGCACAGTTTGCGCAAATTGTGGGTTAACAGTTTGCGAACAGTGGTTGCAATCTAAATCCGATTTCAACACTCACGTTGAACAATTTAGATTACCTACATTTCCGAGTGACTCAGCAGCATTGAGGTTGGGCCATATTATCCTTAGGGTGAGTGTCCTTTGCCCTCAGCAATTAGGCATATGGTAACGTACCACATACCCCCCAGGGGTCCCTTGCTTGAATAAGAATTCAGGTAGTTTAATTTTTTGCACCTATTTTTTTGCACCTGATAAAACAGTTATCCACTTCCTAGAAGCACAGTGAGCTGTGCTTCTAGGAAGTGGATTTGACTGTTGTCTTTGGAGAGATTTTATCCCAGGTTGTTCAAGACATTGCGTTTTTGTACATTTGTTTATTGTATTTGTCAATGATTGGAGCCAGACATGGTTGGGACAGAAAGCAGACAAAATTAAATGATTGTGACTGTGCCTTTAACTTTGAAAACTTCTAGGTATATGGGTGCATTTTGTGGTTCAGAGCACCGTTGAAAACCAAAATACATTGGAATGCTCATTGATACCACAACATACAGTAAGTAAAGTCTCACATTCACCATTCTGGGAACCCATTCATTAAAAAAAAATCTGAATCTGTCTTGACAGATTACACACTCACTGATAATGAATCAGCCTCAAGTTGTTTGTGTCTCTGACATGCAGCCTTTAATTCTGTGTACTACATTAACGGTGCTATGAATAGCATATGGATTTTTAAATGGTGAGATATTCCCCATTAAGTGCCTCTTATAGCAGAACCCTCACCCTCAATGATACTATTGGCCCTGTCAGTGGTTGCTGATAGACCATTTCCAGAACATTAATTGTACAATTACACTGTGCAACGAGTAATGATATGTTAACCACCTTCACTTTCACTAAGAGATCCACATCGCTCTCTCGCGCGCGCTCTCTTTCTCGCTCTCTCTTTCTTGCTCTGTCTGTCTGTCTGTCTGTCTGTCTGTCTGTCTGTCTGTCTGTACTCTACTCACAGCCTTGTGGAGCCCATGCTGAGAGTAACTGTAACATGAGAGCTGTGATATTTACAACATCCACTTGATGCTGCCTTATTCAACTTGATTGACAGGTCTGTCTTACATATGTCACATAGTTGGATGTCACTGCTGGACACTTAACTAAAAGAGAAGCAGAATTTCATGACCTGCTGTCTTGTCGGTGGTAGATATCCCTGTGGGAATGTGGAATGGCAGCTACAGAATTAAGAAAATAAATATACTGAAACTCATAGAGCAATGTCTCTCACCTATGAATCTTATCACCAACTTATGTTTCTGTTTGTTTGTAAAACAGTCCCCCCCCCTTCTTATCACCTCAATTGGGTCTTCTACCGCAGCAGACACATGGTACTTGAATTATTGGCTTAGGAATGGGACAAAAACTTCATGGGGTGTGTAATTGATAGGAAACAAGAACATTGCCCGTTGGGCACCGGCCTACTTGGGAACGATGCAAGTTGGGAACAATGAAAATAGGGAATGCATGCCCCACCCTGTTATGCAATACCTGTTACACCCGTTTTAACCGTCTTGTCTGTCTGTGTCCCTTTTGTGCCCATATATGGAGATCTGTGAATCTGTCTGTCTGCATCCCTTTTATGCCCATATACGGAGATCCCTGATATCAGTGTATGGGCATATATGGGCATATGGGTGGGATCGGCAGTTGTGGAAAGTCCTTTTTCAGTGGTAAACGTCTGTGGATAATGTCTGAAGAGTGCAAAAAGTATATCACTGCATATACAGTACAACTATGGGCATTGGCATTGATTTAAGCCCATTTGCACACTGCAATGATACGCACCTCACTGCAGGTGACCACTGCCAACACCTGTTGGCTGTGGTCATTCCCCAGCCTTCCCCAGCCTGTCTTGTGTCTCACACTGACAAAGAGAAACACACACACACACACACACACACATGCACACGCACACGCGCGCAGTCTGCGCACACAAATTGCACCCGTGTCAGGCTGCAGGCTGAGCTACGGCAGGCTTGCAGAGGGCTGGGATATTGACCACCTCCTGCTTTATTTGACAGCTATTGCCTCTCTCCAGACTGGCCTCATGTCTACCTGCTCGCTGCTCCCCTGCTGTCTTCCGGCTGGGTCTCCTCCTGCATTACTCAGAGGTCATTTCTAATGCCTGCCGGGTGATGGGGCCCCTCAGCGTCCCCCTGCATTGATCATCTAACAAGACTCCAGCCGTGACCTCTGACCGCTGCCTATTCCACCACAACGTATCCGGCACAGAGACAGAGACGAAGGAAAGGGAGATTGTAGTGTGTATATATAGAAAGAGAGGGAGAGGGATCAGAGGGAGAGAGTTATCGCTTCCATTGAGCGTTGTTTCTTTTCTTCTGTAGCACAGGGGAGATCTCATCGAAAGGCTGTTGCTGTATATCGATCGGCCCTCTGGGTCGGATACGTTGAAGCCTGGGATGGAGGGAGGGGCGGGAGCAGGGGAGGAGAGGATGAGAAAGAGAAAGAGGACATAGAACTGAGATATGTTGCAGGAGAGGAGCAAGAGAATATAAACACATAAAAAGGACGGCTTTTTAGAAGATGTCTCCATGCCGATGAAATACGTCTATAGAGACGAGTCCTGCTTATTGAACCCATCTGTAGAGAGGAAGAGGGGAAAGAATTGAACGCGTGTGTGTTTACTCACAGGAGATGAGATCATGTGCTGTTGTATATACTGCTCAGCATTTGTACTACATGCTACAGAGCATTATAGGATGTCTGTTTAATTGTATCTTTCAGTTCATCTGTGTGGAAGCAGAAGTGTTATGTTTCACAACTCATTTATTAATTAGTCACCCATCTGTATAGGCAACAGACATTTAATGTACAGTGAGTTGCATGATAAGATTGGTGCATGAATGTGTGTGCACTATATAATTAAGGATTACATCCAACAACATTTTATGTGTGGAATTGTGTGGAAGAAATATAAAAACAAACCCACATAAATCTAACGTGGCTTTAGTGAAGATCTCTTTGTCCTGTTCATGGACATGGAATCCAGTTACAGCCATAAACTACTGTACAATTAACATGCTTTGTCATTCTGGAGATCATTTCCACCTATTTTACTTGCACATTTTCACAATTGATGCCGCTTTCATTCTACTTGCCATTTAACACGGATGGCAAACATGAAGTGTGCTGAAAGAGCATCACATCCATTTCCAGTACAGCGTTGTTCGTTAAACAAATCACCTCTCAGTATCACCTCGTATGCCACTCCAAAAGAACAGGACGTCTTGTGAATTACACCTCAACTGTTATACTTTTGCAAATGTATAACTCACATTTAGGGGAAACAACAAACATGTCTCTGTTCAACCTCTCTATATTGTGGTGTGCGCACAGTATGTTCATGGGTGCTTGTGTTTTCGTACATAATATGTGTGTGTCTATGTCCACGTATATGGTTCAAACTTGGACACACACACTCACGCGCGCACAGTCGCGCACACACACACACACACACACACACACACACATACGAGCGCAGAGGTACAGTAGCAGGTCGTGTATGACATTGTCCATGACCTCATAACACTTGCCATATAGCCATATTTCCTTACTTCCCCGAGGGGAGGGAAGAAGAGGGGGCCAGATGTAATGATGAAATACCCAGAGTTGTCCCCTGATGGATTGGGGACACGGCCCCTAATCGCTCTTGGTGTCATGTGGATGACCTCCCAGAATACCGAGCACAGATTCATCACCCAGCGCTGCCCTCCCCTCATTCACCACCAAGCCAGTGATTCACTGGTCATAATGTACGCGCTCAACTGCCAAAAATAGAAGCTCTTATGTGATGAATTCCTGGATCACACGCTATTCTTAGACTCTTCTGAACTCAGCCTCAAGCTCATGTACTGACCCCCTGTTATCAGGTTTTAATACTTAGATCTACTGGAATATTTTAGCAATTTTTTCTACCATGTGATTCCTTGGAATATAATAATAATTATATCATATATTATAATAATCATATATAATATCATATCATAATATCTATTCTATGAAGTTCAAGTTGTGTTTGAGTGAGTTTGTCTGGATATATGACCCCATACATGGACATGCCTGACGTCACAGCGCAAATCAGCGTTGTTAGGCAATGGTTTCTGTTGTGTGTGTAATGTCATACCAGAGCTCGATCAGAGAGAGAGAGAGAGAGAGAGAGAGAGAGAGAGAGAGAGAGAAAGAGAGAGAGGAGGGAGAGCTGGGGAGAAAGAAGAGGTGAGAGGGAAGGAGAGAGAGAGTCCATTTCACCCACGCATTAACCGGCCAATGCTGGGCACCGAAAGCTGAACAGGCTGATTGCCGCGTCGCTTTGTGCAGCACTGACAGCACAATAGCCCAGGCAGATACATGAAGGAGAGATACACACTCACTCACTCACATGCGTGCAGAGATTTGCATAATTTATAGAAGGATATGGACTAATTGTAACTCAATGATCACTGTAGTAACCACCAGTATGAACATTGATGGTATGGATTTATGTTTTATTTTTCGCAAAAATACCTCTGTCTAGATCAAGATGGAAATCATAGTTATTAATTAATGTGCAATCATGTGTCATACTGTACTATATGTCACCTTATGTCAGTATGAAACACACATACACACGCACACACGCACACCACATCTTTTTTTCACAACTAAAAAGGAGGGTAAAGTGATTGTGGGGTTTACTCTGTGATTTAGCTGGTTGTTGTGTTTATGCCCCTGTGGTACTATTCTTCTAACCTCATCTGTATGCTGCTTGCTGGCTGCATGCTGTGAACATCCAGATCCATGCTCAGTGTATCTGCTGGTGCTCCACGTAGCGTGACTGTTGGCTGTGTGTCATCTAACAGGGGACTGAATAACCTCACTTTTAAAAAATATCATATTCCACTGAATCAGAATAAAATTCCAGATTCTTCCAAGAGAATATCATAATAATGCATCTCCACCGGATTTGGCACTGGCCGCTGTCACTGGGCTTCCCGACTCATTTCCTGCACTGTAATTTCTCAATAATGTCTTTGGCGGAGAGACCATGAAACAGTCACTGAATTAATTTTCTCCATGCTATATAGGAAGAGAGAAAAACCTCAGGAAAGTATCATTTTAGATGCATGAAATCCAAAGGTGCTTACACACACATCTGGGGTTGTTATGAATATAAAATGCCTCGGCTGTGTTTCTCATTTCGGTGGTTATCATACATCAGACAGATGCCAGTGTCTGATGGAAGAAGCAAGCTTAAAAATGAAAGCATAGTAGATTATTTTTCCTTTCTGTGTTGTTTTGTTAAATGGTGTTTGGTTGTACAGTAGTGGTAGTCGTTGAAGCCAGTCTTCATCTTCCACGGGCTTAAACGTTGAACAGAGGTAATGAGATTTGAGGAGAATAACAGTGATGGATTTCTGTGATGGATTACTGTACTACACTGTACAATGCTGTGGTTTCACATTTTCCCTGATTAGTGATACAAATTTAACACTTGTTAGGCTTCTTGTAAACAGCATCAAGGGAGGTAATCTGTCAGTTGTATAGAATTCTATTAAGCGAGACATACAACCGTTATGATACATGTGACTCTGCAACGCTTTATATCTGCTGATCATATTGATCTGCCTAAAATGGACCCTTCGCTATAAGGCCTGCCCCCAATAACAATCGTCTAATGCCAGCTTAGCAATCATTGGTAAGTTACCATCTGGTTAGAGAAGCTGCTGGCACATATCATTGGAGTCAACGTAAACTAGCCTTCTTACAGAAGATAATTGTCAACATTAATAACAAGAAAATGAATACTATAATAACACTATGGTGAAACGGTGCTGCTGGGGGACCTGCAAAAGAGATTCTAGGGGTGGGGGGTATTTTCCATCATCCATCTCCACACACACAGCTCAATGTCAGGAAAATTACACTGTTCTCACACCCAGGTGATGACGATAATAGTATGATTATAATGACATTAATCATAACTTGTAGTCTTGTACTTACTGTCCCCTGTGGCACACAAACACTCCTGTCTGGTGATAACATTGTAAACTTAGTCCTTAACTTAAACTTAAACCTAGGGCGTGGAGATGTGGGGGGCGGAACTTAGCAAACAGGGTATTGATATATTTTGGAACAACAGCCTTATATGGCTTAATCAGATGAATAGTTTTATTTTGAATTATACTTTAACCAGCAAAGGATTGTATATTGTGTTAGTGTGAGATGGGAAAATAAGTTCTAGTTCTATTTTTATTTTATGATGATCTATTGCAGTTTTCTTGTAGCAGTGATCAGTTAGAACAAACCTCCTTTACTCACTCCAAAAGGTGTTCATTTGATTTTCTATTTGATTTGTCTTAATCCACTGGAATAAAGTTATAACTTGGTTAATCTATTTGAAGCACAGTGCAGATGTGTGTCATGCTGACATAGTACCATGGCAAAATAAATGAGTATTGCACATATCCTCGCTATCAATCAAAAGCCCTTGTGTTTGACTTGAATTATCAGAGGATCTGTTTTATTGCTCCCTAACCCCTGTGCAACAATAACAACACCACAGCTATATTACACTGACTTATTGGAGTGTGATCTGAAGTATGGCACTCCATTTCCTCTATCTATTTAATGTTCACCACTGAGACTTGAAATCAATGTTCAAGTGACCGGAGATCTCTCTGTCTTCATCAAAAGCAACAAGTAAAGTCTTACTGGCCAATGGATACCTGTCTGGCCTGTTTGGATAACTGCGTGTTTGGGGGTCCTCACCTTAATCAATACGATCACATTCTGATTTAAAGCCCATGACCCACCTAATTCCAACACATTTTGCTAGAGTCTGGGTTGGCTCAGGGTAGAAGACAGGGTTAAGCAATTAAAAATGGGATTGGTTTTTAAGATAGTCAAAGGGTCATTGCCGTCAATACCCTCATACCTGACTAACTGCTTCTCCAAAGTGATTGACAACCACAGCCACAATACTAGAGGGAGTGACAACGATCTGGTACTAACCCAAATATAGAACAAACATGATAAAATTCTCATTCTGCTACCAACATGTGGAATGCCCTGACACCATCCCTTAAAACATGTGTATCACTGGCTTCTTTCAAAACAGGCCTGACAATCCATCTATCAGGAGACCACAAGAGGAGGTCAACTATTTTTTCCATAGAAAGGACAAACAAGTCCCCAGGACTTGTTTGTGTTATCCTTTAAGCCTAAATGTCTGACTCTACCTCGTGCTGTTTCCATTTCTGACTAATAAAGTATCCAATCAATGAATCAATCCACACCATTTGCAAATCCATTGTAGGGAAATTATTCCAAGATGCATTATTGGGACCTCTGTGTGGAGTCTCGTGTTATTGTGTGAGGGTCAGTATTTGGAGAAGGCACCTGGATGTTGCACCCAATTAGTTTAAGGTTGGGGTACATCAAGTTAACAACTTTTCAAAAATCATAATTATTGTGTTTTCATTCGATTGCCTCAAGTCAAGTCGACCTTATGATTTCCTCCCGACTATTTAAATTTGAGTTGTTAATCACCTTTGTTACACCTACTGTTCCTGGTCAAAAGTGACCGCCATTTTGACGGAAATTAATGGGTAATTGGTCTTATGGCAATCAGTTGAAAAACACTATGGGCTATTAATGATAGTATATGTTCTCAAGTTGCAGTGCTTGACATCAAGGCAGAGCTGAGAATGCTGGATTGTTGCACAAGATCAGAAATGTCCAACTGCATTTTGAAGGAGAGAGCATAAGATTAAAAAAGAAAAGACGAGAGTCTTTTATTTATATATCCATATCTATATATCTATATATCTATATATCTATATCTATATATATCTCCTTTGTGTGTGTGCGTGTGTGTGCGCGTGTGCGAGAGAGGGAAAGAGCAAAATTCGGAATAAGTTGCAGAATATATAACAAAACTTCATGTTGGATGCTATTGTGTGTATGTGACACATTGTTATTGTTTTATTGTCCGTTAACATGAAACACATGAAATGTGTCTTTAGCCCATCCCTCCAAGATACACATGAACACAATCTCCTACACCTGTACTGTTTATATCCTCTATCCCAGTGTGACAGCACTGGAATAGGGGGAAAAAAAATATTAATTAACATAACGTTAATTAACATATTGTATCATGATACGTATTCTGACTATTGTAGTCAGAACTGCAGACTCACTACCAATTTTCAGCTGTAATCTGAAGACTCATCTCTTCAGACTCCACCTCCACCTAGCACTTCACTCTCCCTGTGCCCCTTCTCGCCACATTCTCTTTCGATTGATGTTCGCGAATGACCAAGACATGGATACTTTGCAGACATATTGGTCACTCGTTCTAATTGTTTGTTAGTTCGTTTTGTTTCTTAGATCAGTTTTTCTCGACCACGAATGTTAGAAATGTGATATAGATAGCATGTTAACAATGTGGTTTTCATAGCATGTTATTTAGACAGATGCTAGAGTCATTGTTTACTTCGTATCATAGGTTCTTGAATTTACTGTTATCTCTGCTTTCTATTTATGTCATTATTTACCTTGATTATTGTAAGTCGCTCTGGATTAGAGTTTCTGCTAAAAGCCTAAATTGTAATTGTAATGATACATATTATTGTATGGTGACCCAAGAATCATGATACATATTATATCATGATATGTATTGTATGGTGGCCCATGTATCATGGTACGGTGTATGTATGTATGGTGAGGTAGCAGCCCAGTTGGTTGGCACTATAGATATAGTACCAGCCACCCTCCAGTCGACCGTTTACAGCTGGAATGCACCCTCCTATCATTGACAGGGACCAACCCAGTGACTTTTGGTCAGCCTCCCTACATCAAGGCCTCCCTGCCACACTGTTACCCTCTCCCTGTTGGAAAATGCAGTGGTGTTCTCCTGAGGCACAGAGCGCAGGATGATGACTTAGCGTTGCATCAGCGCAAGGAAAACATAAATGGTCTTCATTTCTATAGCCCCTTTATCCAATGTGCTTTACAACGCATGTTACACTCACCCATTCACACTCTGACAGAGGAGGCAACCAAGCACCAACCTGCTCATCGGAAGCAGTTAGGGGTTCAGTCAGTGTCTTGCTTAAGGACACTGCAACACAAAGCGAGGAGGATCTGGGGAATGAACCGGAGACCTTCTGGTTCCCAGGCGGCCTCTCTACCTCCTGAGCTGCTGCTGCCCCATAACATACCCTAGAACATGAAAAGGACTGATTGAATCAGATCACATTTTCAGATGTCCACTGACTGCTCACCCTCTTGTCCATGCACCTCGCTTCCCCATCCACTCTGTCCTACAGGCAGTCTGTCCACCTCTCCTGGACCAGTCAGCATCACTCTTGGTCTGGGGACAGCACTGTCTTGAATGTACATTGTTGGAAAGCTGCCTGGTCCTGCTGTCCAGATGCCAACAGCACCATGGGCACACTCAACTGCACACAGTTCCCCTCACAACTTCCCACTTCTGCTGTAATATGGCAGGCTGAGGATCTGGAGTATTCCTGTGATCGCACCACTTGCGGTATTTCAGGCTGTTCTTTTACTAATACTAAAATATGTGGGAGGCCCACATGCCAAAATAATTGTAGACTTGTCACTTGACCAAGGTCCCTGACATTCTTTGATTACCAGAACTGAAATGACTTTGGGTGGTGTACTGTTAACCACCTGAACCACAGTGTCTCTATTCTGGGTGCTCGCATCGCAACTCGGTGGACTGTGAGCTTGTAGATTGGCTATTTTTGCAGTAAGTATATGGGGTTAAAGTGGTTGAATTATGACACATATGGAGTCTCTTCGCCGACATCCCTACACACACACACTTATTAGCTCCCTCCCCTTTGACATGGGAATCATGGCTGAGAAAGCCTGGGAATGTGGTTAATGCCATGATGTCCAGGGGGAGGGGGCCATGCTGTAAATCCAGGCAATAAAAAGAATGTAACATTGCTCATCCATGACTCTTGCTCTTGTCTAGTCAGCTGAATGGACACCATGTCCTTGAGGATGGAGCCAAACCCTTGGTTCTGGCAGGTTTGTCAGTGATGGAATCTGAATGCACTTTACACTCATAACACCAGGGTCCTGGGTTCTGTTGGGTCGAGGCATTTCTCTGCCCATGTGTTGAGCTGCTCAAGGCCCGAGATCAAAGTGGAAGATGGAACTGATGTGGTGATCATGTAGTCAAACCTTTAATGCAGACCTCACCTTAATGGAGAGCTGTCGCATGCCAGACTCAGTCAGATGGCCTCGGCCTTCCACTTCTACTGACTTAACTAGCCCGTTCTTGGCAAAAGTGTGCACCCAACATAGACTGGAATTGCTTGCTGTTCCACCAGTTTGTGGAGTATAGATCCATTGGAGGTACTAAGGTTCATCCACAGCTTGAGCACCACGCCTGTACCTCTATATATTATAACTCTCTGAGGGACCAGCTCAGTGACCACCCTAGTGCTCAATACCTCAGCAGCGCTGAACACTATTATTCCCCTTTTATTTATTACAGGGGCAGTGTGGAGTATTATTTAATTGTGTGTTGCAGGACCACAATGGTCACTATGAATTGAGTACAAAAGGACCCCAATTGAACCAAGCCATTGGCTCTCTTGTTTTTCTTTATCCTATTTAGTTGACCTTGTATTTGAACTGTACTTTCATGTGCTTTTTCTGCAAACTTCTAAATAAATGTAGTGTTCAATCAATAAATCAATCAATCAATCAATCAATCAATCAATCAATCAATCAGAAACACTGTCTCCTGTATCATTACACATCAGAAAACGGTCTCCTGTATCACTAAAGGGATAGTTCACCCCCAAAATGACTTTTTTGGAGACTTGAATTCATGGATATTTTTTTGTTTTTGTATATAATAATTTGCCAATAATTTGATGACCGGCAACAGTTCCAGTAGGAGACACAAAGAGTCCCCTTTGTGTCTCCCCTTTGTGTCATTGCCACTGTACCAGCGGGGAAGTATGATCTCATACATAGTATGGATTCATGGCTTCTGGTTGGCTGCATGATATTATTACTACCAATGTTTACTTTGCAAGAAACACAGTGACAGTGGATTTGATTTGGTCCATCCTAAATAATCAACACCAGCTCATCTAAACAAGCTGTCACTTGCTGTCTGTAATTGGCCTCTCATTAGTGAGATTTCCCCCCCTCCTTTTTGATAAAAGTGCAGTCTCTCCTGGGCTTAGCAGACATGTCAAGGCAAAATCAATCAGCCCCAAACTCCAAACGCTGCCCTAAATCAATCCTCTCAGCACCTTTTGAAAATATCTGCTGAAGCACAAATACAGAAGAATGAGGGAAACTTCCTGTGCTAAGGTGCTTTAGCAGGACTGCTGCTTAAATGCTGAAAGGATAAAACTCCTTGGGGAATCTAGCTGTACAAAGCAAACGTAAATAAATAAAGAGATGAATTGAGGTCTGAGCAGACAGCTGATGAGGCTGATCATATACTGTAGGAAGATGGTGAGCCAGATCTGCTCTGACGCTGTCAGCAGGCTATGTGAGGGTTAGCGGTGATTAAAACGGCCTTCTACTCACCACACACACACACACACACACACACACACACACACACACACACACACACACACACACACACACACACACACACACACACACACACACACACACACACGCATGGGCACACACGCACGCACGCACACACTGCACTGCAAAACGCCCCTCAAATGAACAGCCTAAGTCCCTGTGATGTGCAAAACAGATGATTTGTTTTCTCTCAACTAAAGCCAGAATGTTTTGACCAGCTTGTGTGTGTGTGTGTGTGTGTGTGTGTGTGTGTGTGTGTGTGTGTGTGTGTGTGTGTGTGTGTGTGTGTGTGTGTGTGTGTGTGTGTGTGTGTGTGTGTGTGTGTGTGTGTGTGTGTGTGTGCGCGTGTGTTGTGTGCTAAACCTATGATTCGACTATCGCCAAGAGTTAATCAAGAGTAAAACTTTTCTTTTTGTGCAGCACGTGCGACCAAAACATTCCTAAAGAATGTCAGAAGTTGGCCATTTCAAACAAGATGTCCTCTCATTAGTGGCTGCAGGAGGAACCTTCCTCTGGAAAAATGCTTGTTTGGCAATATGCTGTGTGTGCGTGTGCGTGTGCGTTGCAGAATATATAACAAAACTTCATGATGGATGCTATTCTTTGTTTTGCCAATACATGGATATGATTGTGCAGATCCCATGTTCATACTATTTTATTAAAGCGTTGATAATACATATTTTCAACATATTGTGGTGGTCAGGTGCGGTGCACGATCCAGTTCAACCATTAAGTTCCCTTAACATTAGGAATGTGCAAAAGGAAGGGGGAGGGTGGGAAAGTGAACATGAGAATACTGTATAAACCGTGCTCATTCTAAAATACAAAGAGTATTGTAAAAATTAGAGAGTGAAAGAAGCACAGAGAAACATATGATAGACGATAAAAGATGATACATAGATGAGCTAGATAGAGCAGAGGATATGAAAGAGTTTATTTACTTTTTTCTTCTTTTTTTTCATTGAATTTTAAATATGGCCAACAACGACACTTACTGTACAGTATGCATTGGAAATAAATTATGCTACATTATCATCTGGTTATTTTAAGGCCATAGTTCATAAGTGCTGCGTATAATGTATAATTCATCCTAAGTGAGTCTGAATGTCAAATGAGCTCATCATTCTTCTCTAGGTAGAGGGGGTCAGAGAAGTGAGGTCACTACGGTCCTGTACGTGCTTAAAAACGGCAACGCTAGTTATAACCAGCTATAGCGACCTCACACTTCTTGCTGTTTGACCATAATTCAAAATGTATCTTTTAATGCCTGTCTTAAAACGCTCACAAATTATGAAAGACGCTTGTAAAATGGAGGATATTGAAGCTGATAAAATCAAATAGGACCAAGTATCTTTAGTGTGATGTACAAAAGCCCATTTTTCATTTTTAGTAGTATACAATGAGGACATAATTAGAATGTGCTGAATCATAATGGAAGACAGTGTGCAGTAAAGAGCTGCAACAGGTAATATGCTACTTCATAAAGTGTATTTGTTAAGGAGTTTAATAAAAAGGTATGGCCTAAACTGAATGACAATCTAAATGTGAATCAAACTCATATGAAATTAGAACATGACATGGTTAAAAAAAAAATGATGATATGATAAATAGAATCAGAATTAGAATGAACTTTTCACATCACAGGTTTACAAGTGTAAAGAAGTGGGTGAACGTTGTTTTTGTGCAAGCTCATCCATCGTTTTTGTTGTTTTCAGAAATTGTCTATTACACAGGCTATTGTGTACATTACATTACAATACAGTCACTTAGCAGACGCTTTTATCCAAAGCGACTTAATACAACTAGACCATACCCGGTCGATGCATCCGTGGGGGGATATGCGCACATGATCTGGCAACCCGGGAGGCAGTTCGTCCCATAGCTGGGCAGCCCCGTAACCATGGCGACAAGGGGTAGTGTTTCCTGAAGAGGTGGGTTTTCAGCCTTCGGCGAAAGATGGGCAGTGACTCTGCTGTCCTGACATCAGTGGGGAGTTCATTCCACCACTGTGGGGCCAGAACAGAAAAAAGCTGTGACCGTGTAAATCGGCCCGAAGGACCACTGAGCAAAAGGTAACCAGTCGCCCCTGCTGGTGTGAGTGAAAAAGCTCCGCTGTTGCCAGATTCCGTGAGTAAAACAAGCGACCAGGTCTATGAAAACAAGCCCAAAAGAAGCGACCAGTTTCACCACTTGAGCCCTATTAAATCAGCTATTTTAAAGAATAATCTTGAAAGCAAGCCAAAATAAGCAACTACACTTCAGAAACGAGCCCAAACAAAAGCAACCTGCAACTATTAATGTTTACAAGTAACTTTACAGGAAAACTAGCCCAAAGTCGCTTATAATAAGCAGACCTGGCAACGCTGGCAAGCTCTTGCAGGCCAGTGAAGTGCGCATTGGCCGACTGCAAAACAACGAGTGACTCGTTAATGGCGGTGTGAGCCTTGGATTGAAATGACGAGTATACTCTTCAATGGCAGTCAATGAGTTAAACAAGATTAGTGAGTGTTTTTTGTTGGTTTATTTTAATAGTTCATTAGACCCTCTGTTTTTGTGGAAATAAATGTGAACTGTGGGAGCAGGGAGGTGGTTTAGTGGATAGTAAGATGGAAAAACGAAATAAAAGGGAGGACAACGGAGCGATGGAGAAGTCACGAGATGGAGACAGAGATGGGTATAGATAATGACAAGAGGAGGAGGCCGCGAGATTCTGCAGGCCTGAGAGACAGATAGATAAAGGTTAAGAAAGGAAGAAGCTATAGCGGAGAGATAGGACAGACAGGTAGAGAGATGAGAGTGGAGCAGCCAAGATAAAGAGCTTTGACTGAGACTTATTGCACCGCACCACACCCCTCCTCCCATCTCTGTCTCTCTGTCCTCTTCCTCAACTCCTTTTTGTCACTGCTATAGCAGAGAGGAAGATTAGAAAGTATTAATTACACCTTGACACGCGAGAGAAATGTGCCGTAACAGAATGGCAATAAAGTGGCGCCTGCCATGACATCAGTGTCATCAACAACAACCCAGCAACTGTCATTAAACCCGGCAGCTCCTACATCGAGGACAGTTTCTGTTATTCATTACTATTCATCCACATACTGTCAGGTGATGGATCTCCTTAATGTAATATGAGATCTGACAAAGGATGACACTGTCACATGAGTTGAAGACAATCCCAAAGCCACACAGATCATCCCACAGTTATGCATTGTTTATCAGTTTTCCTCACATCCTTGATGTGTTTACTTCATTTACAGCGGTTTATAGCACAGAGGCTAATAGGATCAGAAGAAAGTAATTAACTATATACATCACTCTATGCAGGCAGCATGGCTGCTACAGTATATGATGAATAAACATGTGCATATGGCATTGCTGCACCTTAGGGGAGATATGTACTGTATGTTTTCATTTGGAAAGAATTTAGCTCAAGCTCTTATGAAATATTCACCATTTGCCGGCTGCAACGAGCTCGACATATGGTCATTGTTCCACTCCTCCTCCCCCCCCCCCCCCCCTCTCTCTCTCTCTCTCTCTCTGTCGCACACACGCACGCACAGAGAGAGAGAGAGAGCCTTCCTTCAGCTATAAAAACGCTTGTGTCCTCACCAGACACGTTCTGTGCCTGTGAGATAGGATCTAATATCTTCAGTCTGTGTGACTTTGTCTTCTCTGTTAGCTGTTTCTCGTCACATCATGTTCAGGCTGGGCTCCACAGAGCTCCCTGGAGAAGACTCTTCTTTCTTAGTACAGGTTCCAAGGACGCAGGTAGTGAGGACAATAGACTAAACTCCACTTTAAAGGTCTCCTCCATTCCTTTATCTGGGGCTCCATCCACCGTCTCTCTTTCCTTTCGGATGGTCCAAGTGGTGGTGGGGAGATTTGTGTGAATGAATCAGTCCTTTTATCTCCTTGACTTGGGCTTTTGTTTCAGCAGAACCAGACAGTTTCCTCTGCTATGCCTGAGAATGAAAGCCTTTATCCAAAGGTATCACTTCCTCTGAAAGGCAATAAACAGGTGACATGGGGATTGTCAAGTGGTATTTTTTTTACTTCAGTGAATCTGATTTGATGATTCAGATTAGACAGTAGTTTCCCCTGCCAGTTTGCTGTCCAATTATCAATTAAAGCTGTGTTAAGAACATGACATATTAATCATGTCATTATTCTTGGCTAAGCATTGTAAACAGTATAATATATACAACACATCATTGTCCCCAAGGGGACTTGTCCACCCCTTCCCTTCTCTTCCTCCTACACTACACTGTTGTTGTGTTTGTGACACAATATGGTTATCAGCTTAACAGCCTTCACATTTCCAATGATCTCTACAAACATAACAACCGCATAAACACACTTTATGATGTCATTACAAACCCAGGTAGTGCGTGTGTGTCAACAAGAGGCTGGCCGGCCCTCAAGGAGAGAAATGTTGATGCTGGCACATAAATGCCTGTTGAGAAAAATGTAATAAACATACAGTAGCATAACACAAAAGAGGCTAGCGTACAGTAGCATACCAGGGCAGTGCAGGGATGAGCTGGCCAAGGCATGTACCTGTTCATTTGGACTGACAGGCCACATCTGCTGAGGGGACTGGGTGGAGAGACCAGCTGTGAATATTTCAGCAGGTACATCTGGGCAGGAGGAGGGTGGAGGAGGGTTGTATGTCACCAAATGCTGTGTATTTGGTGAATAGGATGGGGAGGGGAGGGGGGTTCTTGCGAGAGGAGAGATGGTGGTCTCTATATTAGTGATGTCAAGGGGGAAAGACAGATCCACATCCTGAAGCCATAGACCCCTTAACAGACTACGTCACACTGATAAGAACCAGCATGCGTGCAACCAGTATGCGCACAATGAAACCCATTCTATCAGGTCTCGCTAGGACGCGCCTCACCAGCCAACACACAAGAGGGGGTTGGGGTGCGCTGGAACCAGTGACAGACCATTTGGAACATCGATTGAGCCAAATATGGAAAATTTGTTTACATAGAAACAGTGTTGATTTCGTCGACTAAAACTATGAAGAAAAATGTTCGTCGACTACCTTTTTTCACTGACGAAAACTAAGTAAACTACTAAGCTATGATGACTAAGACTAAATATATTGACATTTTCGTCAACAAATAAAAAATTGACTAAAATGTAAAAAGTGAGGGACTAGTGGAGAAGAGACCCAGTATAACTAAGACAAGTCATTTTATGTGACTTGTTTGGTTGCGCTCGGGTGTTGCGCTCTGAAAATAGCAAATCTACAAGCTCACGACGCGTCGTGAGCTTGTAGATCTGCTATTTTCAGCATGCAGCCAAGTGTAAAATCTGCCAGTACGACACCATCAAGGCCCACCAAGATACATTTTAGACGACTAAATCAACTGTAGATTTAGTCGACTAAAATCTTATGATATTTAGTCCACTAAAGGTAGGCTAAAACTATAACATTTCAGATGACTAAAATATGACTAAAACTAAATGAAATTTTATTCAAAAGACTATGACTAAAACTAAATCAAAATGTGCTGTCAAAATCAATTTTGCATAGAAATCCCTTAGAATTCCCTTTTGCTAACATCCCCCATGGGTTTTGTCATTAACTCTGGTTTATACTGTATGATATGCCGGGTCAAGTGGTGTTACGGCATTTCAGAGGCAGGGTGTTACTTACAGCTCGCCTGTGTTTGCGTACGTTGTGCCTTTATGATTTTGTGATGAGCGAGCACTTATGCATTCACACGCGCATGGTAATTGTTACCCGTCATCGCCTCCTGCTGCTCTGGAACAACAAAGACAAAACGTTTGTGTGGCAAGCTTCCCGCCGCCTCCCCTTTCAGACACAAACAGTGGTCCCTGTAGGCCATACACCGTGCTCATTCATTAACAGAGATATCAAATTAACAGAGATATCAAGGCCAAAACAAGCGTGACCCCAAGGACTGAGGCAAGAAGCACAGAGGAAAGCAGGAAGTGTCCTCCAACCTTTTCTCTGCTCCAGTGGTCCTAATTACCTATAGCGTCTGATGTCTCTCCCTCTCATCTCAGTGTGTGTTCCACACATTGTCCCTTGGTGGGCTGAGTGAGTTTATCTGAGCATTGGACCGGGCCTAGAGCCTCACACCGTTGTGGTGACGCTCTGCTCTCTTAGCTACACATTTCTACTCCTGGTGAAGCCATGCTCATTAAGCAGCACACAGGAGAGTCATCTGGCTGTATACTGGCCTACATTCCCCCCTCTCACTTCCACATGGCCCATGAGCAGCCCCTTGAAAATCACACACATTTCCCCCTCCCCTATACACGAATCCACAGAGCGCTGCCCTGTAGGTGGCGCCGCCATTGCTGCGGTGTCAGACTCATCAGCCTCTGCTGTGGTTCTGTCCGTCTGTTGACGTTACTCTTTACCTGCTTGGCTGTTGGAGCAGTCATAAACTACACAGGTTCGTCCCGATTTTCTGTACATCTTTGTAAAGTTAGTGTTAGTAAAAAGCAGGTAAAATAGTAACGTGAGCAGTCAGTGACAGCAGCTGAATGACACCGCGCAGCAGCAGCTGACCGAGTCTGACACCGCAGCAATGGCGCGCCCCCTACAGGGCAGCGCTCCGTGGATTCGTGTATACCCTATTATAGCCCCCCCCCCCCATGTGTTTGACTATATTGCCGCTCGTACCTCGTACCTGTAGCTCGTTAGAACACTGCATTGTATTATCAGTGGTGGCAGGTGATACTGACCACGGCAGATTGCCAGAGAGCATGACTGGATCATGATCCATGGACGTGGCCTTTTGCAGAACACATCATTATAACACAGCTGCTAAGTGCCAGGTCCAGACCCATTCTAACAGTGATTGTTTGTCTTTTTTTTTACTATGCTTTATAAAACTCCTCTCCATTTAACTGTTGGGTGTATGTTATTTCTTAAAGTATGTTAGATGTATAAAGCTAATAGCAGCTTGCAACAGAAAGAACAGTGTCATACATTGTGCTGCTTACAGCCATATTCATCTGACTATTTTACCCCAGATTCCTCTCTGTATTCCCCTTCATTCAGCAAATGCCCTGACCTGTCCTATCCAATTAGCCTAATTGGAAGAATGATTCCCCATCTATCAAATTGGAATGCTCTCTCACCTGTGGGGTTGGCACTCAGAGAGTTGATGTTGACCCTCACCTTGGCGTTGCGGCACAGGAAGAATATAATTATGTAAAGTTCTCATCACGTATCATAACATCACGTTTCCAATCTCCTTTGTGCAATAACACCATGTCGAGGAGTTTGTGTCACAGGGTTGATCCCCGGGGAGGAAAATAAAGCACACCCTTCCTGTTGTATCTTCATGGACACCCAATAACGTGGGTCTGTTTGGCCATGAATTATAGATGTGTTGTTGGCATGGTGTGTATGGATATGACTGTGCATGCCGGGGCCAGATAAAGCCAGATTTACACCTTTGGCTGCCAGGCGCAGACTCGGGGAGCCAGCTCACAAATTAAAAGGAAATTGAGTTAGAGAGAGCTAATAAAACAGCTACAGCTCCCTCATGCAAAGTCATGTCCTCTTGCCATGCAGTGCTTATGTGTTAGTGCCACATGCTAAAGGATAGACATAGCTCTTGGTCTGCAGATAAAAGCTTCTTCGTCTTGTTTCCATTCCGTATCTAGCATCATTTTTTTGCATCACAGAAACGGGATGCATTCCTTGTGCCAAAGCCAGTGATCCATCGATGCCCATTCCATTGAAGGCATCATACATCATATGACAAAGGACATTTCTCGGACTTTGACTCTATTACTTTTTCTATTACATATTAATTATTAGAATCTCTATTACCATGACCATAGATAGATAGATACTTTATTTGTCCTTGCGGAAATTCATTTTGTGCCAAGCAGCCATCAGGATACAAAAAATCACAAACACATAACATAATTACAAAATACATACAAGTAGACAAGGCAACCAGTCATGGTTCAAGAGGCATCACATTACATTTCATTTTATGCACAGAACTGAGATGGGGCCTGTTTGTTCAGGAGTCCTATACTTGTAGGGACAAATGATCTTGAAGCCCTAGCCTGCAACATTGGCACTGTGTACCGTCGTCCTGATGGTAAAAGGTGGTATTGACTGTATAACGGGTGCGTTCTATCCCTAGCAATAGCTCTCCCCTTCCTAAGCACCCGGGTCTCATACATTGCTGCCATACTCTCATGTCGTACCCCAGCTATCTTGCTGGATACATTGATGATTTTATGGAGTTTGTTCTTATTAACCAATGATAATGAGCCATACCAGGAAACAAAACAGAAAGTCAGTGCACTCTCCACGAAGGATCGATGGAAGAGTACCATTACACTTTTTTCCACGTCATACTGTCTCAGTCTGCGCATAAAATGCAGCCTCTGCTGACCTTTCTTATAGATGGCATCAGTGTTGGAATTCCATGTCAGCTTGGAATCAATTGTTGTACCCAAGTACTTGTATTCCTCAACAGTCGCCACCCCATCCCCATCAATAACTATTTGCTGGTGTGCATGAGCACTAGTCCTAAAATCAAATATAACCTCCTTAGTTTTCTTAATATTCAATTGAAGGAAGTTACTCTTGCACCATCCAGCAAACTCATCCACTGTTCTTCGGTAGCCCATCTCATCGTTCTCAATCAGACCAACAATAGCTGTGTCGTCGGCAAATTTAACGATACAGGTGTTATCTGAGTCACTCCTACAGTCGCTTGTGTACAGAGTGAACAATACCGGTGAGATCACGCTCCCTTGCGGAGCCCCCGTGTTGGTTGTAATAGGGAGAGATATTGCTTTATTCACCCTGACATGTTGTACCCGATCAGTCAGGAAGGACTCCACCCATCTGATGATATTGGTGTTAACACCGAGGTCATACAGTTTCCCCATCAGAATATGAGGTCTCATCTTGCTACCATAATTGACGGCCACAGTCATGGAGTGTACACGAGTGTATGTGCTCAATTGCCAAGCAGACACATGGCCCAACTAACTCCACATTTTCCCCCAAAATTCCTCAATATTCTGCCTGTGACACCAGCTGCTTCGCATCCCATCACTGTACTTGCAGGATGTACAATTAATATCAAACGCATTATGCTCCAATACTTATGCAAATCACTTCGCCAACACAAAATTCACGTCCGGGTGTTTCTTTTCACCAGCCAATCACCTTTCACGTTGCCACGTCCGTTGCCACGTCGCGCTGACGTACGCTAAACAAGCGCTGCCGTGCGCACAATGCAAACGAGCCCAAAGGCGCGCAAAAATAAGCCGACCATTGCTTAGACACAAAGTCAGACCTGGCAACGCAGCCTACGCCAATCATGTGTGAGAGATCTACAAGCTATGGGGCAGAGACGCCACCGTATCTTAGCAACAACTACAGCGCTCACTCTCATTGGTCGTGTCACGCTAAGAGCAGTCTCCAGACAATGGCATCGCAGACAGCTTGCTGTTACTGCTGTAGCCATCACAGGCAGTTGCAGCACGACGGACAGGGGGCGCTGTGATAGCTGCCATGTCGCTAACGCTAACGTGGTTGTCATGCCTGCAGCGGCTGTGCAATCACTTTGTCAACAATGCACGTTCGTGTGGTGAATGTCAATATTGCTGCTCAGTTCGTCCATTGTAGATGGTGTATGTTTGTGTGTGTCTTCTGGAGAACTATGTAGCTCCACAGCAACTACAGTAACTAACGTAATGGCAGGACCGCCCCGTGCAACGCATGTTAGGCTGCATTATGGCCATGTAGTAATTTCAGATAATTTCGCTCCGATTAGAGCAGTGCTTATCAACCCTTTCACGCCCCCCCCCCCCCCCCCCCCCAAATACACGTACTTCATCTGGGACCCCCCCATTCTGTTTGACTCCGTTCCACAAGTAAATATTGTGAAAATAGCCGATCTACAAGCTCGAAACGCCTCACGTTGAGAGGCTTTGTAAGCTTCTAGATCGGATATTTTCTACATGATTGCCTCTTTCTTACATTCTTTGCCAATGTGGCCCATGTTTTCATAGTATAGTTTGTTGACTACTTCTGTTGCAGAAATGGCCATTTCCTTTACTTTCGTTTTTTTATTGTCTCCGCCAGGCCGAAAGGCATGGCGCAAGACTATGTTTCACCCCCTGTCCGTCCGTCTGTGATAGCTAATCTCTCACATCGTTGACTTGATCGCAGCAAAATAACAGCCCGATGTGGAGAGTCAGTGAGAGCTGGATAAACGAGGTAAAATGTGTCAAAAGGAGTCTGTACGGCTGTCGATAAATGAACACATGACGTCGGTGGGAGAGGAGATATTGTGTCTTTTGGACAAACAGCAGCGTGGTGCTGATGTTTGTTGTGTGAAGCAGCTTAATGTCAGAGTGTTTGTGTTGGAGCGCCTCAGTGCGGCTGCAGAGTTCATGTGCAACCTCTTCCAGAGAGACACAGAGACACTAGAAACTCTGCTGGGGAAAAAAAACACTGCTGGGCATTGACTTTCATATGGACATTGATCTACACACTGCAGGTATATCTGCTACACACACAACATCAAACTACACACTGCAGGTATGATGCAGCGTTTGCATTACAGCCAGCATGCCAGCGTAGTTCCCATATGGTTTCAAGGTGGGCTAAACCATATGGACCCCATGTCAGCAATGTCAGCGGCATCCACTTCAGTCCCAACTGCGATGCCCATGCAGGCTATAAGTAGCTTCTACCTGGCCCTTAGGTGGGCCCCAACTAGCCATGTTTATGTGGGACCAAGGCGGGTCCTAACTGGGTTTGCCCATGCAGGCTTTAACTGGGTTCTACCTGGGCCCTAGGTGTACCCTAACCAACAACAGTGCAGTGCCCATCGCTCCAATTGTTGTGACGTCAGGGCTCTCAATACTGCACATTGGTGGAGGAGGAGGGGCCGCAGGGCGACCGCACACATCGCTGAACCAATGGTAGCCCACGGATGTTTCCTCTGGGGATTTACAATCTGCCCCTCTATGCCACATATCATCCGCACTACAGGGTCTTCACTGACCGAGCCACGGCCCCACTGACCCTCATGACGCTACGCCACTTATATGAGTTGCCAAGTGGCCGCGGGCGCAACGTGGGCGTGGCCGCGGGCTAGACGCGAGCCCCCGCGTAGCGGGGGCGAGCTTCTAGTCGTGTTAAATGCCGAAGAAAAGTCTACAAAAAGTACCCGAGCATATCGTGTCTTTTTTGGTTATTACTGAATGTTGATGCATTTGCATTGATCATTTGGCGTGTCAATGCAAATCTTTATCATTCATTTCCGTTTTGGAGATGTGCGGTAGTAAGTGGATTCTTGCAATGTTCAGCTGGAGGTGTAAAGAATTATCTTTGGTTGAGAGCTTGTCACATAGCAGATAGCAAGTCTAGTCTTCTTCAGTGTTTCATAGACAGTTTTTTTTCTCCACACATTGGTGAAGGCTACAGAACGCTATGTGTTGTTTTGTGTCAGATCAACCTCATCTCGCTGTCTGTGCATTCTTCCACCCTGTACGTGATGATAACGGTGCATTCTGTTCACACACCATGATATCAGAGTATATTACTTCTGACAAGAAAGATGAGCTGAGAAGCTGTGCAATGATCACATTTTCAGTGTTCGAAAGTGGTTCAGGTTTTGCAAGATCACTTAAAGAGATTTGTAATCTTATTGTTAACACTTTAAATTAGCCTGTATACAAAATACTAAATGTTTATTTTTTTACATTTCGTGTTCAATCAAACATCTACAGTTCTTTCCCCTCTCCATATATGAACATAAAACCATGGCCTAACAATGTCAATTTGTGCTGACGGCCGGCATATATGGGCATAATGTGGGAACACACACCCACGGGTATTTCTCCATATATGGGCATGTGACACACTGATTAGCGATAATGTGCACGGTGCTTCGTGCCGCATTATCAGCCTGCCCGTCGTTGCCGGGGTTATTGCATTGACTGCGCATGACAATGCGTCAGAAATGTCCAGTCCATATATGGTCATATCTGCACACCCACCACAGACAAGCCCTCCCTCCCACCGCAACTTGAACTTTATATGGTAGACAATATACATAAACTAGTTATTGCGAACGCAGCGGAAGTGGAGCGCAAGTGGAGCTTACTATGAAACCCTGCTCGGGTTGTGTGTGTGTGTGTGTGTGTGTCTGTGTGCACTGCCTGTGTGCAGCCGCGCCCCCATGTCACTCACGCTCTCATTGGCTGCTGACAGATCTCAGAGTGCACTGAAATCCGCCTGCCCCTGGGTGACTAATTACACTCCTCTGAGAGAAATATAGCAGCTACAGTTAAAAATAACACATCTAAAAGCATCTACACGAGTTCATCTATTGGGATATTTAAGAATTCCATGTCATTTGTGCATATTTCAGGCCGGATGGCAAGTTGAAAACGCCTTAGTTTCAGGACAGTTTTAGATTTCTTCTAACAATTTAAAAAAGACAAAAAGGGGCTAGCGGTATGGAGCCTTCTTGTGGCGGCCCTGTTCTCACTAATTTAACTGTACCACCCACTTCTCTACAATTGCTCATTCTTTTTTATTCTTCTTATTGTTATTTTCGAGGTGCGTTCGCTTCCCGCGTTCGCGCTTCTTACTTGTTTATTTCACGCAATAATTGTCTCCTTTCATTGCCACATTATATCCATGCAGAGAAAGCTGCTGACATTGGTCTAATTGTAGAATTATACCGATCGTATGATGCTGAGGTAGTCTGCATACGATTACGCTCACCTCCACTCATGTACTGTATGTTACTGTGCTTCATACTAACTCTGAATGCTTATTGATTAGGTTTGGCCAAGTGTTTGATTCACATGAAGTGGCAGTTTGAAGACTCTCTGTGTGGATTGATCCCCGCTGCCAACCCACTGTGGCCCCCCAATCTCCTGGCCGGAGATCTGTAAAATTTGTGTGGGGGGCCGGCCCCCAGGAGGTTCTGGACCTTTTTGTTGTTGTTAATTAATTACTTCCCTGAAGTTTGGCTGGGCGTTGCACTAACGCAGCGTTCTCATTCTGAACGCTTTCACTTTGCCCTTCTTTTTATGCCGTGTGTGTGTGTGTGTGTGTGTGTGTGTGTGTGTGTGTGTGTGTGTGTGTGTGTGTGTGTGTGTGCGTGTGCGTGTGTGTGTGTGTGTCAACATTCACTTGCAAACTTTAAAACAAATTTTCTTTGATATTTTGGAATGCAGTCCGCTAACCAATTGAAATTAATTATTCATACATGCGTATCATTAACAGGCATCATTTAAGGAAGTATTTTGACCTAGATGTGCTTTTGCAAGGAGGTTGTCAGGGTGGTTGAAGAAGGAGCAGAATTTAATCTCTCAAGAATCTGTCGGCACCGCTGCCCTAAACATGTAGTGCTGTTAGTAGGAATAAGCACAGAAGCACCCGGGAGGAAGTGGACTAGGAAAGGGGAGGAGCCAAACCGAGTTCCTATTTCTACACAGAAAAGGAGGTGGTGCCCCAGAGAGAAAACAATATATTTTTTCCTTTTTTATTTCTTTACTGAATGGTTTCCCAGTTTATTTGAATGTAAACAATTTCATGGGACCATATAGCTGGTATGGCTTTTTTTTACTCCAGTCTATAGGTAGCTGCAGGTATTTTAACCTTTTCTTAAGTAAGGGATAATCAATGAAGAGTAATGTGGTTATTGAAAATGAATGCATTTAGCAAAGGCTATATATCTATAATTTGTCTGCCGCTGCAAAAACCACATGGTTCATTGTTGATTATGCCACTTACAGATGAAGAATTAAGATATACTAGCCAACCTACCGGCCTGTTTGGGGTCGATGCAAGTTAAGGAATACATGCCCATTTATGCAGTCTGAAGTCTGGCTGGGCGTTGTGAGAGTAGCCGTTGTATCCAAGGTAGTATCCAGACCACTACCATATGACCGATCTGCTAAATGATAAGGGGAACCTGATGTCATCAAAAACTGTTTTGAGAACCACTACCCACTTGATACTGATAATTGAGAATCATTCAGTATATCAGAGGCACTGATTCCCATTCAATCTGGACCCACTACCTATAAAATGCTATTGTGCACTACTGAGCACCTTTGATGGTGCTTGTTAGTTTGTTGAACTCCCTAGCTTAGCGGTGTGAGTTTGATTGACTCGCTTGGGTAGAGAGATTGAGCAAGAGTAAGCAAGTAAGTACATTTTATTTATAAAGCACCTTTCGAAACAAAGTTACAGAGTGCTATACAGTGGCAAGCAATAAAACAATCAAGTAAAATAAGTTACAACAAGGCACATGAGAGCAATAGCACAACAAGAAGTCAAAAAACAAAAAGAAAACATTGACCTACACAGGTGGGACAGGTAAGAAATTCATAAGACAAAATGCTTCCGAAACAAATGTGTTTTTAACAAGTTCTTAAAACCGTCAACTGACTCAGCATTTCACCAAAGGCAGAGCGTTCCACAATGTGGGAGCAACCACTGCAAAGGCCCGGTCACCCTTAGTTTTAAGTTTGGACGCGGGTATCTCCAGAAGGCCTTTGTCAGAAGACCTGAGAGATCTCACATTGGGCTTTGAGTGCAGTAAGTCTGTGATATAAATTGGGGCCAGGCCATGTAGTGCTTTGTAGGTTATTAAAAGGATTTTAAAATCAATTCTAGCCTTAATGGGCAGCCAGTGAAGTGCAGCCAATACTGGTGTTATATGTGCTCTACGATTGGTGTTGGTGAGAATTCTGGCAGCGGTATTCTGTACTAGTTGTAGTCGATGAATACGGCTAAGGGAAGTATAGAGTCCATTACAGTAGTCAAGACGGGAAGAGACAAAGGCATGTATGATTTTTTCCAGGTCCTGAGAAGTAAGGATTGGTTTGATTTTTGAAATATTGCGTAAATGATAGAAACAAGACTGGGTAACCTTCTTTACATGGAACTCAAAGTTCATGTGGTTGTCAAAAAAGACACCTAGGTTCTTTGCATCATGTGACACGTTGGATGCCAGAGAACCAAGGGACAGCTGTATTGCATTGGAAATACTCTCCGGGCCTATAATGAGGATTTCTGTTTTGTCTGCGTTGAGCTGTGAGTAGAGAGAGGGAAGGACATGCAACAACTTTCAGAGTCAAAGCAAGCATCTTACAGTATGTTGTCTATCCGGTCAACTACTGGGGCACTGATCTCCTCCATCCCACTCCTCTCGTTCAACACCCCCGCTGACTGGCAACACCCCGGCCTGTAGGAGTCGCAAGTGTAACAACAAAGATCACCCTCCTCCACACCCGGCTTGGCCAAACCGGTTGCACCGCGGTGGATTCAAATGTATTAGAACATTACATTTGTAACTTATTTTTTATTGTTTTCCAGTTAGAACATTCAACAGTCAAATAAACAAGTATAAGATTGACACATAGACACATAGAGAAATAAAATGAAATGAAAATAAATAAAGTAAAAACAAACAAAAAATTGTGTTGAGGTGGGCGTTATAATACAAAGATTAACCTATTTATGGATTACAGTATATATATATATATTTTTAACAACAATCAGTCAATGAATTACATTTCTCATCAAACAGTAAGAAGTCCATTTCTTCCATTTTTTCGCATATTGTTCCGCTCTCAGCCTAAGAGAGAAGGTCAGACTCTCCATAGAGTCTATCTCATTGACAACTGTAATCCAGTCTTCCTTGGTCGGTGGTGCGGCCTGTAGCCATTTCCGGGTGATGGCTTTCTTACAGGCAACCAAAATGATGTTATACAGATATAAGTCCTGGCTCATGAGTTCAGCAGGGATTTTCCCCAGATAAGCTGTAACAAAAGAACAATCCATTTCTATTCCAAAAATGTCTCTAATTTCTTTGATGACCTCTTGCCAAAAGGGTTGAATTAAAGGACAGTCCCAAAAAATGTGGAAATGATCTGCCATCACTTTACCACAATGCCTCCAACATTGACCCTGTCCTTGACAACCCCGAAAATGGCTTTTCAATTTTGGGGTGATAAAGTAACGTATAGTATTCTTCCAGGCGAATTCCCGCCAAGCCCTTGAGTTAGTTGTCCTTGTTTGACCTTCCCAAATATCATTCCAATCCTCCTCAGATATCTCCAGGCCCGATTCTTTCTCCCATTTCTGTCTGACTTTAGTAGTCGAGTGGATTTTAGAGGTTTGTAATCTGTTATAGGTTTGTGATATGAGGTGTTTACTATCCTTATTTTTGTACGCATTCATAAATAAATGAACCAGATTGGGTTCTGTACCCTCTACCTGTTTAATTTCCTTATTGACATAATCCCTGACCTGGAGATATCTGTAAAAGTCATTTTTCCCAAGGTTATAGGTGTCTGACATTTGACTGAAGGATGCAAAAATGCCTTTGCTGAATAATGTACAATAGGCTGTTACGCCATTTTCCGCCCATTGTCTATATCGCTTATCCATATTGGATGGTTTAAACTCTGAGTCAAATGTCACCCATTTCAATATTCGTATATGATTATCAAGACGCAGTTTTTTGCAGATCCTGAACCATGTCCCCAGTGCCACCTTAATCCACCTATTTACTTTGTTCTGGTGAAGGGCCCATTGACGTTTGTCACCTAGTATAGACTGAGCAGGTATATCAAATTGACTTAGTTCCAGTTTCTTCCATTTCGCCGAATATTCTGGGTTGCACCAGCACATCAGTGGTCTTAATTGGGCCGCAGTAAAATAATCCTCCATACATGGAAGAGAGAATCCACCTTTATCTTTGGGTAATTGTAGGGTTTTATATTTGACCCGGGGTCTCTTACTGTTCCAAATAAATCTTGAGATCATCTTATTCCATTCATTGAAGTCTTTAGAGGGGATTGGGACAGGTAGTGATTGGAACAGATACAAGTAGCGGGGTAGAACGTTCATTTTGATGATTTCTATTCTATTCGACATATCTAGTGGCAACAGGGACCATCTGTCAAGATCTGCTTTAATTGACCTAACACCAGGACCATAGTTCTTGTCATATATTTTAGATATATCTTTTGGAATCCAAACCCCCAAATATTTGACAGCTAGTGCGTCCCATTTGAAGTCAAATTTGGATCGCAGTTCTGAACTTGGAGTAAAATTATAAGTAAGTAATTGGGTTTTGTGTGTGTTCAGTTTATAACCTGAGTAAGTTCCAAATATGCTCAAGGTTGTCATCAATTTGGGTACACTAATCTCTGGATTTTTTAATGTGAGCAATATGTCGTCCGCGAATAGGCTTATCGTGTATTCTGTGTTCCCGATTGATACCCCCTGAATCTCTGGGTCCTCCCTAATTGCCTGGGCCAGTGGCTCGATGAAAAACGCGAAGAGGGCGGGGCTTAAAACACAGCCTTGGCGGCAACCCCTCCCTAGCTTGATTGAGCGTGTTAGATGTCCATTAATTTTTATTCTGGCTGTGGGAGATGAATAAAGAGATTTTATACATAGCACTGATTTCTCGTCAAACCCAAATCGTTCTAAAACCTGGTAAAGATAGCTCCAGCCTACACTGTCAAAGGCAGCAGCCGCGTCCAGGCTTATTAGCGTTGCACTTATCTTTTCCTCAGTCATATAGTCAACCACATGGAGTGTCCGCCTAATACTATCTTGCGTTTGTCTTTCTTTAACAAAGCCTGTTTGGTCAGGATCTATCATGTCCGAGACAATATCTTCCATCCTTCTAGCGATAATTGCTGCAAATAGTTTATAGTCTATGTTCAATATTGATATTGGTCTATATGAGCTACATTCCAATTTATCTTTACCTTCTTTGGGAATGACTGAAATCAGCGCTTCACTCCAAGATTGGGGCATATGGCCCTCTTTAAGGGTATAATTAAAACAACTGAGAAGTAAAGGTAATAGTTCAGGCCTAAACATTTTATACATTTCTCCTGTGAAGCCATCAGACCCTGGTGTTTTGTCTGTTTTCAACAAAGATATGGCTTCATCCACCTCAGTACTTGTTATCTCAGCAGTCAGTGCCTTATTCTGCTGAACACCTATTGAGGGAAGGTCCAGAGAATTCAAAAAGTTGCCAATGGCTGCTGAATCAGCTTTATCTGGCTGGGTATAGAGGTCCTGGTAGTAGATCTCAAAACATTGCTGTATTTCTTCCTGGTTGTGACACATTGTATTGTTTCTTGGGTTCCTTATTTTATAAATGCTTCTATCAGCTTGTTGTTTACGCAGTCTCCATGAGAGGAGTTTCATAGCTTTAGGACCAGTCTCATAGTATTTTTGTTTAACAAACCTCATGTTTTTCTCATTTTCTTCATTGTAGATCTTATTTATTTTTTGTTGTAAGCATTTCAATTGGGCTAGCGTCTGTGAGTCTTTTCGAACAGAGTGCAGATTTTCTAATTCCTTCATTTTCGATTGTAACTCTAACAGGTGACCTTGTTTTAGCTTCTTCTTATGTGCAGCGTATGCTATAAGTCTACCCCTCAAAACCGCCTTCCAAGCATCCCACAGAACATTTGGAGTAACTGTTCCATTGTCATTATTTAGTAGGTAATCCCCTAGCTCTTTCCTGATATATTCTTTACATGAATTGTCATTCAGAAGACTATTGTTGAGTCTCCATATTGAGTTTTTCTTTTTATTATCTAGATGTAAGGTAAGATATACACCTGAGTGGTCTGACACATCCCTAATGCCTATTTTGCACTCACTTACCCTATGTCTATCTGTGACTGGGACAAAGAAGTAGTCAATTCGAGAGTGTTCGGAATGTGGGGAGCTATAAAAAGTATACTCTTTTTCTGTGGGGTGAAGTTCTCTCCATATATCTAGCATGCCAGATTCCTTCAGCATTTTTCTCATAATGCATGAGTATTGGTTCACTTTTTTATGTTGATTAGTAGAGTCAATTTTATGTAATTGTACATTCCAGTCTCCCCCACATATAACCACTCCAGTTGATTCTTTAATTAAAAGATTAAACATTTTTTGAATAAGCGATTTATCGTGGCCTGGTGGCATATAAACGTTAAACAAGGTCACCTCTTTATTGTCTATCTTGCCTTTAACCAAAATGTAACGTCCCTCCTTATCTTTAATCTGTGTTATCAATTGAAAATTTAATTTGTTAGACAGTAGAATGGCTACTCCCCTTCTACGCCCTGAATCATGAGAAGAATAGAATGTGTTCACAAAACCCATCTTTTTTAATTTTTCATGCTCTGTGTCAGAGAGATGCGTCTCCTGCCAAAAGATTATTTGTAATTTTTCCCTTTTCATTTTTGAAATAACCTTGCTTCTTTTAATTGGATTATGCAACCCATTGACATTGAGAGTTATTACCCTGTATTCCTGATAACCCATTGCGGTTGTTTCCTTCGGTCTGATTTTGCCCACCTCAACTTACAACACATTACCTTAAAATTCAAACTGGAAAAAACACAAAAATAGACAATAACATCAAGATAAAGAAAACTTAAAGTGACTTCCACAACTGGAGGACAAAAGTGCTCCTTGAAATCGAGGGGAAGTCCTGCCTTGAAAAAAGGGCCCCTCTGTGGAGCAAAAAAAGCTCCTAAGAATGCTTTAGTTAGCATACTGCTCTGCTATGGCAGCCTATCTCAGCTCAGGTCACTCACTTTATGAACATTATAACTATTTTGGGCTGAAAGGTTCACGAATTAAATTAAAATAAATCAGCCTGTGAACATGAAAAAAGAAGAAAAAATAATATAATCGAAAGCTAAATCAGAGTATTTCTAAATTATCAGAGAACATTATTATATCAGTAACCTGAAACATCCCTGCTTGTGTTATCATGTCGCCTCATTCTCCTGGGTGTCCTCCTGGGCGTCCTTCTGGGCGTCCTCCTGGGCGTCCTGCTGGGCGTCCCTCTGGGCGTCCTGCTGGGCGTCCTGCTGGGCGTCCTGCTGGGCGTCCTTCTGGGCGTCCTCCTGGGCGTCCTCTTGGGCGTCCTCTTGGGCGACTTGCTGGTCGTGGCGGAAGCGGCGTAGTTTCTGTCTTATCTGGTGTGGTTGGATGATCTGCTGTCTGCGCTTGTCTCCTGCCTTGGTCCATGATGACGGTGACTTTTGTGGTCCTCTAGATGGCGACGTTTCCCCATTTTCAGGGAGAGGGAAGCCTCTCTTCCTCAAGTCGTTTGCAGCCTCCCTTGCATCATTGTAGGTCTTGGTCCCAGTATCAAAGAAGACCTTAAGCTTAGCAGGGGGTGGAGTGCGGAATTTGATCCCTTCTTTCTGGAGTAGTTTTCTTATGTCAGAGTATTCTCCTCTTTTCTTTTTTATTTCTGCTGGGTAGTCGTGGTCGAAGTAGATTCTGTTGTTCTTGTAGAGAACTATTCCCTTTTTCCATGCAGTAGATATCACTAGTTCCTTGGTGCAGTACTCTAGGAAATTTACTATTATGGATCTCGGTGGGGCTTCCCTCGGTGGTTTTGGACCCAGGGCTCTGTGACATCGCTGTATTTTCAGCTCTGTTTCAATCGGTACACCCACCTCTGTTGTCAGAAGCTTGGTCACAAAGTCCAGCATGTTATCATCTTCTTCTCCCTCTGCGACCATATAAATACGTGCATTATTTCGTCTTCCGCGCATCTCAAGATCCAAAAGCTTTGCTTGGGTCGACTCATGTAGTAGAATCATAGCCTGGAGAGCCTCATCCACTTCAAGGTTACGTTCCTCTGTTTCCACAACACGTTGTTCAACGTCACCTACTCGTGTTATTGTAGTTTCCAAGTCACCCCTCATGGCGCCCAGGGATTGATTAATCTCGCCTCTGAAGTCTGTTAGTTCCTTCTTCATGTCCTCTCTCAATGAATCACGGAGAGAGTCGAGTTCTTTCTTCATATCAGGTCGGATTGCCATGATCTCTGTATACATGTTAGCCAACAGCTTAGCTTGGGTGCTAGCCCCCGCGCTAGCCTCCATGCTAGCAGGGTTAGCGTTAGCATGCACGTCTTTTTCCATGGCTGATTTATCGCTCTTATGCAACCGTGACGATCTTCCACCTTCAGCCCTCCCGAGTTTGTCCCCGTCCATTACTTTGTGACGAATATTGAATGTTATATAAAGTGTTTTTGGGGATAATTTATATGTGAGTGGAGGAGCGCTGTTTTAGCCTGCCATTTCCTGTCGCCGTCAAACCGGAAGTCTAGAACATTACATTTGGAATAGAAAATGGTTATCTTCTACAGTTGAATAGCTCAGACGGGGGTGTGAGCTTTAAGGTTTGGTTGCCGTAATGATAGATTGTGTCCCATCACACTAGGTATTATTGTTATTCATCTCAACCTCTGCTCTGAGCTAGAAGATGTGCTGCATGGCCAGCCAGAACGAAATGGAGCAACACTTACTGCTAGACACCAATGAGCCATTCACAGGCCTGGTGCCATGTCATTAGTCCACCAATGACACCACTAGCAGCCTGCCTGCCTGACGCTCCATTGTCTGCTGGAGGAGGCATCGATAGGATGGGAAACAGCCTGCGTGTAAGTAACAGGAGAGAATCCATACATCAGACTCATATGGGATATCTCTTTCTTTGTCTCTCTTGTTTCTCTTTCTCTGTCTCAATGGCTCTTTCTCGTTCTCTCTGCTTTAAGATTCTTATTTAAGGTGGCATTTATAAGAAAGGCCCATGATTTATTATTTTATTCCTTTTTTTAGCATTAAAGGGCAAATTTCCCTTAATGGTTTGAACTTTGATCTTTGAACGTTAAAGCTGCACTGTGTAACTTTCCTCTTCTACGGATTTGAACCTGGTTTCCAGCACAAGTGCTGCCATTTTTACCATTATGCTAACAGAGCCTGCCTGCTTGCTCAGGGGATAAATTGAATCTTTTCGTGTCAGATACTGTGTCTAGGTGAGACATGACCTTTGACACAATCTAAATGTCTCAATAGAAGAGCAGGGAGACAAAATACAACCACCCCAATTGTATAAGTTATATTGTAGTAACATGCTCTACCAAAGAGATTGGACATTAATGGACAACATTACATTTTATTAATTAGAAAAGAGTTACAGTGCCCCTTTAAGCCAGCTAGGGGCTTAATGTTTAAATTCTGAATAAACCTTCAGTCAAATTAGGTCCTACAGTATGTGGTCGTCACAACTTTTGAGTGCAGTAAGTCTGCAAAATGTTTCTGAACCCGCACACCATAATTTGACTTGACTTAACTTTCCTGAAAGCTAGACTTAATGTTGATAAAAGAAAGATACAAAATATCTAACACGGAAGAAAAACAACAACAACACTTCTCAGGTTGGTTAGTCATTAGTCAAAATTAAAAGCACAGAAGACGTCCTTCAAAAGAATTCTCTCACCACCTCTGGCCACGGTTTTGATGGAGCTTCAAAGGATGGCTGCTGAAAATCACCTCCCACACCTCACAGTGAATCACCCTAGATGCAGAAAAATTGGTTCAAAGAAATATTTGAACCAATGCCAGAGCCATCCAATGCCCCACACGCGCACACACACACACACACACACACACACACACACACACACACACACACACACACACACACACACACACACACACACACACACACACACACACACACACACACACACACACACACACACACACATTTTAACATTGGTGCAATGTGTGTTTTAGATTTTTTTTATCAGTGAAATTGACAAATACAGATTGACCCCGTCCTTCATTTGAAGTTTGGAATTATATCTCGGATGTAGGATTTTGTACAAGTAAATACATAAATAAACAGCTGTCCTACCTACTGTATAAAACTGACCAGTCAGATCGTGTATCGATGTTTTTCATCAAATGTTGCATGTTCAAATAGCCTCTTCCTGCAGCAGAAACTCACTTGGAATCAGTGACCTTCTGTTTGTGAGACTGTAATTTTACTGGGTAAAATTGGAGTAGCCATAAAAAAAATGATCAGTTTTTATCCTAATAATATTAGGATAGTTGTTCTGCCAATGAATTCCTCTCCACACATTTCTGCATTGCCACTGCTGTTGTAACCTACTGAGCTAGTCTAGCTCACCTGTCAGCCTGTAGGACTCACTAGCACAGTGACAAAGATCAGCCGGCCTCTGAACATGGCAATCGTATATACAGTAGACGCTTGGTCAAGCTGCATGTACTGCAATGTGTGTTTGCTGAAAACGAGCACTTACTCGGCATACCTCCCCTGGGTAAATGAAAGTAAAGATTTTTTTTTCAAGTTTCAGGTGAATAACAGTCATACAGTAGGTGACCGCTGACCTCTGTAAGTTACCTCCATTTAACCTTGCTTAATAACAGTAACAAGCACAGAGACGCTCCCCATCGCCACAGTGTGTCACTTTCCTCAAAGAGAAAGGGGATGTTTGGGGCACAAAGTTAGAATAAAGGCTGATTTATACATTGTCTTGTACACGTATTGCAGTTGAAATTACTTTTTTATCGAGCGACACTGTCGTTCAGCACCATGTACATTAAGCCTTAATGTAAATGTGGTAAAGCAGAGAGCGATAAGGTCAGTGGGTTAATTCATGATTCATAAACCTGTCATATATTGGATGACCCTTTTGCTGGGTTCAATGGCGGGGCAACACGGGGGGTGTTTTAAAGGTCAGGCTCTGATTGGCTGCAGCGGATTATAATGCACCTGGTCCATGAGTGGTAGATACAAGGTGAGTGGGAGGGTCAACAAAATAACAAATGAACTTTGACGCAGGTAATAGGCACAGATGTGCTGCTTTGCTCGTATCACAATATAAGGGTTGTGTTGGATAATGTGCTGCAGCAATATGTTAACTGTAGTGCCAGTAAGGGGGTGGTGAATGTGGGTGGAAAATGGATGTGGGATATTGAAGCTTCTATGGGGAATATGGGTGTTTTAGCCATGAGATAATGATTTTGATAAAAGCTGTGCCGTGGGTGGATGATAACAGTACAAAGGCAATTAATTTGAACCTTGCATTCAATTTTTACTCAAATAAAAAAATAAAAAGTGTATGTGTGAAAATGAAACCATTTCACTGACATCACTGAATGGTAAAAGTGCTGCACCTTATTTTTGGACCTACTTTCATGTTTAGCCTTGAGTTAGAAGTGTCAACAAATGGAGACAAAACTGAAAGTCCTGGATGTTCTACATTCAGTCATTTCAATCAAGCGAGGGACAGAGATGAAACAGGACGCCCTGTGGATGTGCTCAGGCTCCAAAGGACAGAGTGTCATCCATTACTTTTTGATATCATTCTTCTGTCGGTTGCTGTATTACTTTCAAGGCTTTTCAAAAAGCCATGGCTGCTGTGATGTTCATTGTGCTGAGCTGTGGTGAATTTGGTCAAAGTGAACAAAACATCCTCAATATGAATATGTCTTCTCTGGTCTCGATGGCATCGCTGCCTAACATAATTTGTTTACTCAAAATAAGATCAGACGTGTCCCTCTCTTATTGGTTTAATATGAACTTCACAACATCGTATTTTCAGTTAATGCACTCATATTGAAAAAGGGACACCTGGACCAAAAATGCACTCACACTCTGAATCTTTTCACCGAGTGTTTTCCCCCATCCTATTACTTGAGCAATCTTATCTAGAGACATCAGGGTTTGTAGGCTACTATGTGATTTCAAAAAGATGGCACGATGAGCTCCTATGGGAAATAAAGTGAGACCTGTCTTCCCGTGGGGGAAATTCAGTTTCAACTTCACCCAGCTGATGGCTGCCCAGATGGTTATAATGAGCATTTGGAGGCCAGTAGTTCGGGGTTAATTATCTTGCTCAGGGACACTTTGACACATACGCACTGTAGACAGGGGTCAGGAGGTGAACTGGTGAGCTTCTGGTTACCAGATGGCCTCTACCCATTAAGCTATGGCCGCTGATCAACTAAGGGTCTAGTATAAACTAGTCTTTGACAGCCCAGCATTCTGCTTGGAGAGCAATGACAGCAATTTATGAATAAAGCAACTTTAGAGATGAGTTTTAAGCAATAATTAAGAACCCTAACACTAGCTACAACCAGACGTGTACACACACACACACACACACACACACACACACACACACACACACACACACACACACACACACACACACACACACACACACACACACTTAAATCATATCTGTTAACAGCTTATCCAATGCTTTGTCAATGGATGGTAGTACACAAATCCTAAAGGGTTTTAGATTAGAATGATTTGCTGCATGTTGGTAGTACAGTGAACTGATGCTAAATCAATTATCTGATGTGAGTTGATGGTCTCCTTTATGTACCGTGTGCCCAGTGCTCCCCTGAGGAGACAAATGCAGTTACTGTACATAACGAGGATCAATCCGGGCCTGTATGCAGAAGGTAATTGTGTTTTTATTTAATAAACTATGATATGTGGGAATTGATAACAGAGGGACATAGCTTGACAATTAATATGCCGATTAAGCAGCCGTGGAGAAGGGTATCAGAGTGCTGTTATTGCTACAATCTCCAGCTGGCTGTGGAGTTTGAGGGAAATGAACGACTCCAATGATTAACGTCACATCGATGTTCCTATCTTGGTAACAGAACGGCTTGTCGGCCCTTTCACTGAGCGAGGAGGGAAACATGAGAATTACCATAGATCACTGCAGGTCACAAACAACCCCATCATCCATTCTCTGACTGATGTTAACTTGGCCAACAACCGGATGGGAAACAAAAGAACTGCAGTGTTGGATATTTTACATGATTTACAGTCTCTGGGGAGGGAAAGTGCAGGGAGAACGCACATATATTCACGTTATAGCTTGTAAAAATGCCTGTTGTACTTGATGAATATTAAAAGCTGCCTTTGGAGTATTACATCTGAATGTGGACTGGATCATTCTCAGTGGATGGATGAGGACAGAGTGTGGTAAAGTTGTCTCAGAACCGTTGGCTATATTCTCTTTAGGAGTATTAATCTATACTACACTATGTGAGGAGGTGATGATGAAGATGAAAGATTTACCAGTGGTGCAAAGTAACTAAACAATCTACATTTACTCAAGTACTGTACCTGTACATTTTGAGGTATTTTTTTTTACTTTACTGTAGTATACTGACGTTTACAGTACTTGTAACAGAGTCTTTCTACATTGTGGTATTGATACTTTTACTCAAGTAAAACATGTGAGTACTTCTTCCATCACTGAAATGTACCATTCATTTTCATTCACTCTCTGTCTAAAAAATGCTAAAGCTAATTATTATGCCACATGTAGTGGGCGAGTGCTGGTAGAGATGTATAATCAGTTTCCAATCAATTCAATTTTGAACTTCTCTCTTATGTTTTGCATAATGAAACTAAGGACTTCGTGTCAAACCAAGGTCAGCACTGAAATGCATATTTTATTGAATTTGTTAGAAGTAATAATCGTTACAGAATGAATTAAGAGTAATTAAACCAGTATGAAATGTTTGCAGCTATTTAGCAACATCAGAGCCTTTGAATGTCATCTGTTAAACGGTGGGCCGTGCCGTCATTTAATGGATATTTGACAATATATATTTATTGTGCAGTATAGGAGCACTGATTGCATGTCAATACAGAACTTGTATGTCAAAGACCAGGTGTGACTTTATTGGAAATTTTAACAATTTTCAGCTTTCTTTCTTTCTTTTAAACATCGATCTATTACATATTATTATATTTAATCTCGAATGAAATGACTGTCATTTCCTCTCCTTAGTGCTTCCTCTCATTCACTGTTGCAAAAAGAACGAATCAGGATGTTACAGTACATCACTTTAGTACTCTCCTTTCTCTTATCGTGTTTCTGAATATTTTCAATAGAACAGTACAGACATGAAATGAAATTGAGAAAAACATCTACATCATGAAATTATTTCATCTGTGTTTTAATGAAAAATAAATTAAACAAGAATTCTTTGAAGACGTATCTAATGAAAAATGTTCTTGGAATGACTTGATTGTCTACACTTGGCCTATTCACCAAAAATCTAAAACAGCAAATATGTTGGAATTTCAAATAGCATTGATGTTGTGCTACAGTGTAGTGGCATTATGCTGTCGAACATGAAGCTTACATGAAAGACAGTGAGTGAGATGGATGGATGGAGAGAGAGAGAAACAGACAGACAGAGACAGAGCGCAGGGAGACGGGATAAAAAAGAACAAGGGAGAATGCAAGATAAATACTTTGTCACACAGAGTTTCATAAGCACTGAAATTAAGGTCAAGCAATGTTTGTGTGGTTCTGATAGATGAAAGTCATGGCATCTCATAAGTCACTCCTGTCATGCCCAAACAGGTTGGCTCATTGAGCAGGGAGAGAGATGGAGCGAGTCAGTATCTCTCCCATCAAAGCACAATGCAGCGCATCACGCTAAGAGGGCTGATGATCTGAAAAGAAATGGATTTATTTATTGTCCTCAAGACGCCAGGGGATTGGGAGCCTTTTTAATGCGTCCTTTTTCCTCAAGAATTTAAGCATGGTATAGGCTGGATTAAATAAAAATAAGCTAGAAAAGAGAGGAATACATTGGAGCAGTTGCTCCCACTATGTGTTAAGAGCACTGAGATGGTGGATGGGGGAGGTAGTGAAGGATACAGATAGTCAGTCATGAGACTTGAGGCTTTTATGTTATGAGCCTGGCTCAAGGGAAGCAACATACAGTAGAGGAGTCAAACACCTGTGTATTATAAAGTGTAGTTTATTGGAGACAAAGCAAACAAAAAGACTGATGGCAATACAGCCTGATCCTTCTGCGCCAGTGTAACCCCACCAGCCGTTAGTCTACCAGCTTATTTCTGTTGATATGCCACCATGCCTGCCCATTCTGAGCCAGCTCCAGCCCTACAACCAACCATACCTGAACACCCGCCTAGCTCAGGGAGGTGCTCATAGTGCCAGACACATTTCCAGTCTTCATGGCAAACCTCACCTTGGGTCTCTTTGCCAGTCCAGTCCAGGGCTATTCCAGCCAGTTACCCGTTTCATATGTAAGAGTTTGTATAAATGGCAAATTTGTACTACAGTATGTACAATGTGATTGCTCTGTAATTCACTTGTCTGTTTATTGTGTACCTGTTGTAGTAATCATATAGAATATATCTAGACTGTGACCTGTCTACACTGTGTTAGATGGATGACCCTCTATTCTGGGTACACTGTGATGATTACACCATATAGTTATTTCATTGTCCTCTTCAGTGGATGCCATTAATTATTCTGACACTCATCAGCACGTGTGTGCACATGCACACACGCACACGCACAGGCTTCTTGTTTGGTCAGACATGATAATCCAGAAGGGCTGCTGTGATAAAACAGAAAGTGACGGATTTGCTGGATTCTTTAAAATGTGATGATTTGCAGTTAATTAACACTTCCAGGATGACTTGCATGATTAATGAAATGCCACTTAAAAGGTCAGCCTTTTTTTTGCATATTTAACTATACGAGTAGCAAGTGTATCGTTAAATTTCTCATCTGACGGCATCCACTGCTTTTCTCCTGCCTCAATCTGACGTGTAAATCTGAAGTGTAAATGATGACCTGAAATCAAAGCTGACAGGAAGCTGCCCTGATTCATATGGCTCTTAAAAGTCTCCAGGCTACAAGAGGGGGTTATATACTGTGTTTAGTGACTCCAAGAAACAACACTGATGATATGTCCAAGTTTGTGCATCAGTAGATGTTTTTTTGTTAACTTAAATACTCTGGGAGTACTAGTGACAACCAGGAACAGACTGGGTGAAGACCACGAAGAGTGTGGTGACATCTGGAGAGACAGTACAGTACTACAGTATGTCCACATACTGTAGGTCCTTCCTAGCTATGCCTTGGATTGGCTCCCACAGCTGATACTGTATACAGCATGTACTGTGTATACAGTTGTATACAGTATACTGTATACTGTATACATACTGTATATATACAGCATGGCAACAGGAAAGATTCAAGATTGGAGAGATGGTCATGGTAAACGTTATTGTCCAATAGCCAGATGAATTGCTTACAGCTAGTATTTGTACTTCAGCTAGTTTGTGGCTTTGTGGCTGAACCTCCCAACCTCTCACACCAGTGGCAGCGCTATGGGACGTAATATGACCATTGACCAAGAACTCATTTGGTGGGGGGAGGGAGTGTCCGCCCACCCATCACTTTTGCGTGCCCACCCGAAATGTCAGTCCTGGTAATGCTACTTTCTCACACACCTCTGTGCGGTCTCTGTACAAGGCTCCCTACCTGCTCCACCCTCCTCTTGAGCTGGTGCTGACATTTCATGTGTGCCACCCCCTGCCTAAATCTCCCCCTCTGTTCAACTAGAGTGCTCTTTGTATGAAGGACATCCCTCCGAGTTCCTAGTATGGTTCTTATTTGTGACATATCACTCTTCTGTTTCCTGTTCGTTTAAAACATTTTCTGGTTCATTTTGCCAATGTTGGCTTTACAAACAAAATGGGTGGGGTGTGTGTGTGTGTGTGTGTGTGTGTGTGTGTGTGTGTGTGTGTGGGGGGGGGGTTACTGGAGCTGAATTTACGTGATTGTTTTTCTACTGAAATGCAAGCAAGCATATGATGAGTTCCTGTCCTCCAAAAATCCATGTATTCTGATAAAGTTACCTGATTCTGAAAAACGCTCAGCAAAGTTCAGCAAAGAAGGTCAGCAGTTGGGAATTTGTTATTAAGGCATTGCATGACCTAAAACCACCTTTAGAAAAAAAAATCATGCCCAAAGCATACCCCACTTGGTTCTGTTGGACTTGGCCAATACATGGTTAATTTATTGGTTAATTGCTCTCAACACTCAACTCTTAACAAAGTTGAATTTCATACACTAGGCCTATATATTACATTTCAATAGTAAAAGTAAATAGAAAAATGGTAAATAGAAAACAACATTTCTGGGTCCAAGACGTTTCCAGTAGTTTTTTTGTAATAGAGATGTATTGTAACATATACCCCCCTATTTTAAAAATAAAAGCTCAATGCTGACGGCTGGTCAGCAGGTGCTTTCATGAATGTGTATAAAGACAATATTTTGGACCAATACATTTTTTATATACCACATTTCACACTTCAGCCAAAAAAGGCCCTTTGGCTGCCGGACTACAGCCACAAACCCATACAAAGAACTGCAGTACAGTAAAAATACACAACAAGAGAGGGACACAACAGCACACATGTGCACAAAATGATGAGATTCATCATAGCCTTATAAAATCAGTCCTATTTTATTGCATCATTAACAGCTGAATTTACACAGATACAGAATTTTCTAAAGTATTTAAGACACACTGTACCTCCTACTTGAGGGCAGTAGTTCATACTCATGTAGAACATGGGTTACATCTCTTAAAGATGTTGTGCTTGTCTTAGTGCAGCCTGCTCATAAATAGACTGCAGAGGGGAGCTGTCTTGCCCCTATAATCTTCCCTGCAGTCTGCATCAGTTTGGTCAGCCAATTTGGTTGAAGGTTGAAGGACTGCGGGTCTGTGGTTACCAATTCTCTTAGGATCGAACTGCTGAGGTTAACTCTACAAGTAGACAGTGCTGTGCATGAGATGTATTGTCCTCTTAAGTGTTTAAAAATAAAATGTTCCAAGGCTAAAACAGCATCATCTACACCTCTGTTGCACCTATAAGCAAAGTGAAAGAGGTCTAATTAACAACCTGCTGCTGCCTTCAATAGATGAAGGTTTTATCAAAACACTTCAGAACCACAGAAGTCAAAGTGACTGGGCAGTAATCATTATTTTCCTTAGAGCAGGCCTTTTTGGGAACGGGAATAATAATAGCTGTTCTAGATGGTCGGAACAATATGCGAGTCCAGTGACTTTTAATAGATGGGACACCAAGCCTCTGCTAGTTCCTGACTGCATGAATGCAGCAGCCGGCCACAAGTCCCATCTGGACCTGTGGCTTTCCAGGGACATGTGTGTGAAAATAGTCTCTGAACTTCACGTTGGCCAATAGTGATTTCCATGCCACTATATATGGGTACAGATTCTAGGGCAGCTTTTGTTCCTGCTAAACATCAGCTGTTTCAAACCTTGCATAAAAGTTGTTTATTTCATTTGCCTCTTCCGTTTCATTTGATACACTGATGGGCCTTTTTAGCTGGAGACAGAACTGCATGCAGTCCAGTTAATAAGGTTAACAATAACATAGACACAGACGTAGAAGGCGATTGCCCTTGGTTTATTATAAACTAGAGTTTCGGGGGGCTACGCCCCCCTCAACCCCAGCCGCGCACGGGGCCCAGGCGTGTGTATATAGGGGGACCCAAATCGCCGGAGTGAAACTGTGGAAAAGTTTTTTTGAAAAAGGAAAAAATGTGAAGAAATAATATTTCTTATTTTTCAGGGGGTCCACAGGGGGTCGGCGGACCCCCTGATGGTCCACTGACCCCCTGTGGAGTGTTGGGACGCGCGGGGACACCCCTGGAACATTGCGGAGCATTTTGGTGTTTTTTTTTTTTTCATGAAGGTGGTTGCTTGTTTCTGGCGCAGGCTGTGCAAACCTGGCAACCCAGCGCATGCTGCCGCACGTTTAAGTGGCGTAGCGTCATGAGGGTCAGTGGGGCCGTGGCTCGGTCAGTGAAGACCCTGTAGTGCGGATGATATGTGGCATAGAGGGGCAGATTGTAAATCCACAGAGGAAACATCCGTGGGCTACCATTGGTTCAGCGATGTGTGCGGTCGCCCTGCGGCCCCTCCTCCTCCACCAATGTGCAGTATTGAGAGCCCTGACGTCACAACAATTGGAGCGATGGGCACTGCACTGTGGTTGGTTAGGGTACACCTAGGGCCCAGGTAGAACCCAGTTAAAGCCTGCATGGGCAAACCCAGTTAGGACGCGCCTTGGTCCCACATAAACATGGCTAGTTGGGGCCCACCTAAGGGCCAGGTAGAAGCTACTTATAGCCTGCATGGGCATCGCAGTTGGGACTGAAGTGGATGCCGCTGACATTGCTGACATGGGGTCCATATGGTTTAGCCCACCTTGAAACCATATGGGAACTACGCTGGCATGCTGGCTGTAATGCAAACGCTGCATCATACCTGCAGTGTGTAGTTTGATGTTGTGTGTGTAGCAGATATACCTGCAGTGTGTAGATCAATGTCCATAGGAAAGTCAATGGCCAGCAGTGTTTTTTTTCCCCAGCAGAGTTTCTAGTGTCTCTGTGTCTCTCTGGAAGAGGTTGCACATGAACTCTGCAGCCGCACTGAGGCGCTCCAACACAAACACTCTGACATTAAGCTGCTTCACACAACAAACATCAGCACCACGCTGCTGTTTGTCCAAAAGACACAATATCTGCTCTCCCACCGACGTCATGTGTTCATTTATCGACAGCCGTACAGACTCCTTTTGACACATTTTACGTCGTTTATCCAGCTCTCACTGACTCTCCACATCGGGCTGTTATTTTGCTGCGATCAAGTCAACGATGTGAGAGATTAGCTATCACAGACGGACGGACAGGGGGTGAAACATAGTCTTGCGCCATGCCTTTCGGCCTGGCGGAGACAATAAAAAACCGAAAGTAAAGGAAATGGCCATTTCTGCAACAGAAGTTGTCAATAAACTATGCTATGAAAACATGGGCCACATTGGCAAAGAATGTAAGAAAGAGGCAATCATGTAGAAAATAGCCGATCTCCAAGCTTACAAAGCCTCTGAACGTGAGGCGTTTCGAGCTTGTAGATCGCGTATTTTCACAATATGTACTTGTGGAACGGAGTCAAACAGAATGGGGGGGTCCCAGATCAAGTATGTGTATTTGGGGGGGGGGGGGGGGGGGGGCGTGAAAGGGTTGATAAACACTGATGTAATCGGAGCGAAATTATCTGAAATTACTACATGACCAGAATGCAGGCTAACATGCATTGCACGGGGCGGTCCTGCCATTACGTTAGTTACTGTAGTTGCTGTGGAGGTACATAGTTCTCCAGAAGACACACACAAACATACACCATCTACAATGGACGAACTGAGCAGCAATATAGACATTCACCACACGAACGTGCATTGTTGACAAAGTGATTGCACAGCCGCTGCAGGCATGACAACCAGGTTAGCGTTAGCGACATGGCAGCTATCACAGCGCCCTGTCCGTCGTGCTGCAACTGCCTGTGATGGCTACAGCAGTAACAGCAAGCTGTCTGCGATGCCATTGTCTGGAGACTGCTCTTAGCGTGAGACGACCAATGAGAGTGAGCGCTGTAGTTGTTGCTAAGATACGGTGGCGTCTCTGCCCCATAGCTTGTAGATCTCTCACACATGATTGGCGTAGGCTGCGTTGCCAGGTCTGACTTTGTGTCCAAGCAATGGTCGGCTGATTTTTGCGCGCCTTTGGGCTCGTTTGCATTGTGCGCACGGCAGCGCTTGTTTAGCGTACGTCAGCGCGACGTGGCAACGGACGTGGCAACGTGAAAGGTGATTGGCTGGTGAAAAGAAACACCCGACGTTACACCAGCAATGGTGCCTGGAGAAAATGGTGACCAAAAAAAAAGTTTGGAAAAAAAGGAAAAAAAACCCGCAGCGGCTGCGTGCTGTTGTGGTGATGAGGTCGTGCGCACGGTAAACGGTACGAAGCTGGCTCCCCTTCCGTTTTGTCCGACATTTGGTGAGTAGAATTAATTATGTTGCGCGGTGGAAAAGGTGTATTGAGCAGTGAGATGTCCCCTACGCGAGGCGTAAATTCAGCGCGGCCGGCGTGGCGAGTCAGTTGGCGACATGTGGTCTGGCGGTGCGTTGTTTAGTCGATAACAGAGCTGTGGGGTGTGGACACCGAGGGTGCGGAAGTTGGTCGCCATTTATATAGTTAGACAACAGCAAATGTTATGCTCTGAAATATCTGGATATACATGTAGGCAGGAGGATTCATTCTAAAATGAAAGCTGATGCCACCGGTTCTAGAGCCCAGTGGAGTAACAACTGTGAGTGCCAGGCCGAAATGTCTTGCCGTGTTGTAATGGAGGCTGTTGGATAGTAAATCGTCCAAAGTGCTCAACTTCTGTGGCCAGGAATTGAAGGGTTTATGGGACACATCCAAACGGTTTGGAGGGAGAGTTGATAGATGTCAGAAGAGGCATTGCATCTTTTTGATGAGCGGTGACAAGCCAGGCCTGTTTGAGTTATGAGATATTAAAAATATGTAGATGTGACAGAGCTCCTCAGGAGGACAGCTGATGTAAATTCTCTGATGGTTGCTTTGCCGGATCCATAAATAAATGAACACATCAGTGAGGAAGTGAAGGGAATATGAGAAGGGACACGCTCCGTGATCTCAACCTCAAACAGTCTTATTTACTTGGATCCTGGGCGACATTCCTCCTCTGATTCCTCCCTATCAGACGTCCCTTCCTATATCGTGTGTCAACTTGGACACATTCAACTTGACAGTGCTCTTGACTGATGCAATGTCCTGATGTCACAGTGATAAGTAGCCAATCAGACTGCTGCTCCTCTGTGTGCATGTGTGACCTCACTATCAATCTCTCCAAAATGGTTGGTGAACATGACGTGGCCTTCAGCCGTAGGATTGATGAGCTGGGAAAGTTTCTTAAAAGCTACAATCCGGAACTTATTTTACCGAATAAAAGGTTAGTATGGTAGAGCATTTTAATACAATATGGGTATATGACAACTAGTACTGCCTGAAGCTCATCCCTAACTGCTCCGGATGAGCAGGTTGATGCCTTGCATAGTTTCCTCTGCTGTAGATGTGAGAATTGGTGAATGTAATAGACAATGTAAACCACTGTGGATAAAGGCACCATACTATATAAATGCACAATTTTTACCTACATGGAGATCCACGATGGCAGAGAGACGGAGAGAGAAAGGGAGAAGGGCAGGGAGAGAGGGAGGTTGTGTGTGTGACGTGACTGACGTCAGAACAGAGCATGCTCAGCGAGAGAGAGATAGATCTCCCACACTATATCCAATGTTGGGTACCTGAACCTGAAGATTCCGGTACGATTCGCGACACATTATCTGCACAATAACGTGATTAGGAGACGGGTACAACTGGTACTCTAGTACTCTGAAAAAGCCACCGACACTATGACTCAGACATATTGGTCGGATCGGTGGTGCGACGTAGGTATGGCCGCATAGTGAACCGAACTCTAGTGTACTATATGATTAAGTAACATACTATCATTGCTAAGTGAGTGTCATTATGGCCCTTGAACTGATTTTCAATTAAATGGCCATAGAATCATTTTGACTCTGAAATGTTTGTCTTTTGGCAAACAGTTACCTTTCATTTCGTGAGCCCTTTTGAAGTGTGTGAGAAAGGGAAAATATTACAAGCTCATAAGAAACAGTATATAGGAGTTTCAAAGCTTCAAAGTCAATTTGCTAACACAGTTATTATGTATGAATTTCAAATCAGTGTTTCATGTATCCAAATTAAAGTTGAAGTCATGGTTTTAATGAATGATAAGCTTAAGCTATTAACAAATGAAGCTTACAAAATAATACTCAGGGTAGGGCTGCTCTGTTGAACAAGGCATGACCACCGCCTGTCATCGGGTTGGCCTTGGACTTTTGCTTTCTTCATTGACCTACCTGTGGATTATACTGTACCAGTAAATCAACCTTTTGTGGACTCTGCACCTTGATCTAACGTACACTGATACTCTTCTTGCACTAATGTCACGAACAGTATATACCAGCTGCTATGCTCACACACCTTGATGTGACAATAAAGATGATTCTGATTTACGTATGCTTTTCCTAAACTAGGCAATATTTACTCAAATACGCTATCCTCAGTTCTCTACATTATTGTCTTTATATGGGTGAATATCACAATGTGGTCTCCAATCAAGAATTCATCCATAAAGTCTGCCTCTACGTAAAGCAAAAATCACTCTAGCAATTATATTTTAGTTTATTTGATGTTTGATAGAGCTTTATAATTTACCCCATAATTATAGCATTCTCCTATGATAAGCTTCCTCATTAGGAAGGCTGTTCCACTGTGCAGAGCGTGATTTGAGGATATCTATCTGGCCCATGGTGTTAGCCCTCTCTTTTGAAGCCGGGATATTGATAAGCCTCTAAAATGGGCCATGATAAAATCCCCTCTTGAACTTGGATAGAATGATTCAGTTTCATTAACATACACACCGACAACACCTTTCCACAAAACAGTGGCTGATATCATGAAAGAATGTGAGGCATTGAGGTCAGCAGTAGTTCAAGTCGCACAATCTCCCACACTGCTCTGAATGCTTTTTGTACTGTTGAAATAAAAATCAGTTTTCTTTCAGACAACAGATATATATCTGTCCATCTCCCCCTCTTGCTGTTCCTCTGAAACGAGCATGAAGAGTGAAACTGTTGCTAAACAAAGAACTCTATAAGCGATTAGGAGTGTCGGAAGTTTTGGACGAGGTTTTATAACCGTCTGTTTTGGCCTTACAATGAGGCAGACTTGTCACTGGATATCTTCAGAGACACAGTCGGTGTTCCATTATTCTCTCTATAGTCTCCCTTGACGGTGACATCAGACATGGATTGACTGCCAAACCGAGTGTAACCGGTGTATGGATCTGTGCACTGTTGGAAATTCTGGTAAAAAATGGTAGCATAGTCAAACTGGAGGTGGGGGCCGGGGTTGAGTGTATTTTGTCCACACACACTTAAAGGGACACTATCATTGTTTTGATGTGCATTTTAGTCAATCTATAAAAAACAACCCTTTCTCTCTGTTTAGGATTTTCACAGCGTTCCTACAATTCCCATGATGCTTTCTGAACATGTGAACACGGTTGGCATGGCCTCCAGTAATTAGGTAGGTACTTTATTCATCCCAGAGGGGAAATTAAAGTGTTTCAGCAGCTCTCATAGAGACATCAATACAAACACATACTAAAAAAACATCTAAAAATAGGCATCTAATTAGATTCAGTATCAATTTTTCAAAACCAAATTAAAGTTATAGTCATTAAGTTAACTGTGTCTGACATTAGGAAAAAGAAACACAATAACTTTGTTGTTGTTGTTTGTAACTGTAATTGTGTAATTATCTGTTAAATTATTTCTATTTTATTCATATCAGTGCGGTGTCAGTAATGTTCTCTGGCTGCTGAACTTCCCCTGTCCTTGTGACTGTAAATCCTGCTATCTTCAACAACTACACTAGAAAACAAAAAGGATAAACAAGAGCATTCACGCATGTAGCCGATATTCGCTGATATTTCTACGTGCCTACATTGTACTGCATTCCATATACAGCCATAGAAGTCTCAGTGCAATTTCATGGAGGAAGTCACGTCTATGGTATTATTTTTATTATTTTTATTTTATCCCTCGATTTTGTAACCCTTTTTTCGCCCAGTGCCAATTTGCTAAGTGATCCTGGTCACTACACTCCCCCAACCAGCCTAGGGAGCCCAGGGCAGAGCGCATGCCTCCTTCAATGCATGAGAGCCAACTGAGCTTCTTGTCACCTGACAGGGGGGAGTTTCCCTGGTTGGACGTAGCGTGTGGAAGGAACACGTTATTCCAACCAGTTCCCTTCCCCTCCATCAGGCGCCCCGGCTGACCAGGGGGAGGCAGTATAGTGACCAGGGATTACTACATGTTTTTGTGAGGGTATTAACTACCCTAGGAGACACGGGGAGAACATGCAAACTCCACACAGAGTAGGCCCTTTCACCAACCCCACCTAGGGTATGGGCACTAGTGACGCGGAGGAGAAGACACGCCCCCAGCGCCCACAGTGTCCCCGGCGGGAATCCAAACCAGGACCTTCTAGCTGTGAGGCGACAGCGCTACCGACTGCGCCGTGCCCCCACACCTCTATGGTATTCTAATTTGTTGCACTCTGTATACACACACAGAAATTAATTACTGTGACTCAGTATCAGCTTTTGTCATCTAGTATTCAAATCCCTTTGAAGGTTTTGGCAGAAAATAATGCATTTAGTAAAAATATTCAACTTTTACACATGATTCACAGATGCAACGTTATTTTGTTATGTGACAGGATGGCATTCAAAGCACTAGTCTATCAATACGGACATGTCTCCCACAATTTTCAAAATGTTTCCACCTAAGGCCCTTTGGGTGATCCTGTGTTTCTTTCAAATCTTAACGCGACTCATCCAGTCAAGTGTATCTGATCCCATGGTGACAAGAGTTCCCTCTAGTCTGCATGATGGCATCAGTCCCTGGAGGTCGGCTTAACCAAATAATGACACTCATTGGCATGATGTGAAGGTAACTGTCCTTTTGATGTGAGTGTGACAGTATACCGATAAAGAGCTGTTGATGTCTGATTCTGTATGTCCCTCAGTGCTCACATCTTCAGCTTCCGAGGCCGAGAGATGGAGAGGAAGCCAGGAGGTGGGTTCCCTGGGTTTTCTCCAGTTGGAATAGATAGAAAGAGAAGAAAAGGGAAGGGCTGGATGGAGGGGAGGGATTACAGTACAGTCCTGTAGAGTTTAATCAGCCAGGGCTTCCTAATTGGAAGTGAGTCCTTTAATGAGGCTGAGACAGACACACAGCCAATCTCACCTGTCAGGGAGAGACTTAAGGGAATATGTGCTCTCTTCTCCCTGACTCTCTTCGTGGATAAAACAGATATAACAGGTGCACTTAGATGGGTGGCTCATTATGGGAAATGTCCTCTTACAAGCCATTTGCTATACTCAGGATGAGATTCAGCATGGTAATACTCTACATCAGTATCAATGCTGGCATGCTAGATTTGATTTCTTCTGAGCCTGCCTACGGCGCTCTGGGTGGCGTTGAGTTAAAACATTTGAAACATCAATTTTTAGATTTATGCATCAAGCTGAGATGTGATCTAACCCAGCAGTGATTAAAGCAACCAGTGTACAATGAATGTGAAAACGCTCAATTAAATGTGGTTATTTTCTTATGCTGTGTGGCAAAATTAGTTAAATACATTCTCTATAGCATTGAATTGGCTGTTCAAGTTTCAAAGTTCTTTACATCGTGTGTACAGGTACATAAGAGTACAATTTACATCTTGGATATTTGCATAATTAAAAAAAGAGAAAAGAACAAGCACACACACACACACACACACACACACACACACACACACACACACACACACACACACACACACACACACACACACACACACACACACACACACACACACACTAGCAGTCAATATCTACTGGCAGCAGAAAGAGACAAAGTGATTCTACTCCTAACCTCAAACATTTTGTCACTATGTCGAATGCTGTAAAAAGACGCCTGTGTCTTTGTCTTTTGCATAGCATGTCGAAAGCATGACTGGTTATCTCCACTGTCTGTTAAGAACTAACATTTACAAATACCCCACAGGGTCCTATTTGATTGATACATTGACGTGTGTAATTGTTTGCCTGATATCATGATGGACGGATTTTAGGAACTTCTATTCCCAAATCTGAACCTCTCATACCATCTCATTTCTGCTCCCACAAGCCCAACGGCGGATCCCATTTCCACTCTGAGTACCACATTTACAGTTCTGACATCCCCTCTTCCAAGGCTGCATGAGAGGCATCATTCAGGGTAGAGGCTGCGATGGATGGTCCTGGCGTTGGGGATAGAGAAGGGCTCAGGTAATCATCCACAGCCATGTGGAGTGTACTTCACATCAGAAAGAGGAGCGTGGGAGAGAGCAGCCTCTCTGAGAGCTGCATCAACAGCAGCCTGGGCACCTGAGATGGCTGAGACGGATGAGGGCCGAGGTACCCCTCACCCCCCACCCCTTGGTTCTGATGATCACCCGAGGACCACACTGCCTCAAGGTGGCAGCCAGTGATGCTATGCTCATTTGAGAAGTGGTTGCACTCTCTATTTTAATGACGTGACACGCACGTCGCTTAACACCTACAGTACAGGTCACACAATGGACAATTGATATGCATATAGGCTAATTCCTATGTTAATGTACCGCGTGAGTCGGGAGCCTTTGTAAACTTTGATGAAGTGTGAATTTAAAGTAGTTTTAAATCTATGCGTGTGCCTGCACGTCCCCCTGGCCAAATAAGTGGTTGCACGGCGTGCAACCGCGTCCACTGAGCATTGCACCCCTGGTGGCAGCACGTTCAGTCTGCGACGAGACCAACAGCTATTAGGAAACGTATCGGTGCTTCATAGATATTCCGACCGTACTGAGACCTGTCAAATTGGTCTGTGAAGAGGTACCATTAAGTGGGCTTCTGTATTCGGGGGATGTCAATACGACAGATTCAGATTTCAGTCCTGCTGGCTATTCATTATGTTCATATATAGACTTATTGTTATTTTGTGGCTGGTACTCTGTGGTTTGAGTAAAGAACCTCATGACTTACAGTATTAGAATGACATACTACTGTACATACATATTAGTATTATCTGTATGTATAGTAGGAACTCGCTGCATTGAATTGCACTGCATGATAAATGAGTATAGAATACTTTGGGCCACGGGTGATTCTTTGTACAGCATATTTCCGTGAAATCAGCCTTTAATTCCCATTCCCCTTCTTTCCTTCATTCATGTTGAGTCTCTCTCTGTAAGCTGACTGCCTCGTGCACCGCCGGTCTTTGCTCCTGGCTAAATAGAGTGATTTGTAAGCTTTTGTTTAATCACCTGGGAGAGATTTGATTAGAAAGGGGAGAAAAACTGCAAACAAAAACAAAGTGAGAGAGAGAGAGAGAGAGATGCAGGAGCTGTTTAGAGGGGTGGAGTGGGGGGGGGGGGGGTGCGGAAAGCTGTGTATGGAGAAAAATCTGTTAGAGAAACACTGCAAGGCACACGTACCAGTACCCCCCACCCCCATTTCTGAGTACTAAACACCATCATTAATTCAGACAATTCATCCAGCAATGGCAGCCTCTCTCCTCATTACTACCATTATCATTATTTCTTTAGTTATTCAGTCCTGCAGCGCGCCTAACCGTTAAGCCTCCCTCGGACACAGCAGGGGATTGTTGTAGCGATACAGCATGAATGGTAAATGGTTGACACTTCTGTGTTCCTTTATCCAAAAGGTTGTGTCCAATGTGCATTACATAAGTGATTCTCAAACTTTTTCATGTCAGGGACCCCCAAAATGATATGTATTTGGCCATGGACCCCAATCTCAAAATATGTTGTTCCAGGTACAGGGATTTAATGCTCAACGTCACGGCCAGGAGGAGCCACAGATCGAACCGGGGACCTTTCAGTTCCCAGACGATTGTCAATTCTACCTCAGCCACTGCAACTATTGCCACATAATGAGCATGATCCATTTACTGTATGCTGTTGTTTGGTGGTTGGGTTTTCAAATTATGGCTGTTCTTGCTGCTTTTCAGCTGGAATGTGAGCAAAGATTAATGAAGATACTGATAGAATGAATTAAGATTCAGATACAATACATGGTGCATACACAGCGACTGTGCTTACAGTACAGTACCCATGCTGATGTTAATATTCATACACAGCAACTGTACATATAGTAGGCTACCGAGGCTGACGTTCAGATTCCCAACACACCAGTGCTCAGAAAGGCACAGTGTGGACGTCCACGGTCTCCATGAGTTGCTATGCTTTCGCTGTGAGTGTACTGAAGCAGACTCACAGTGCTTAAACGGTGGGTTCATATACTGTAGTAGCAGTGTGGCTACAAGGCGTCGTGCTGAAGCAGACTCACAGTGCTAAACGGTGGATTCATACTGTATTGCTGCAGTGTGGCTACATGGCATCGTACTGAAACAGAATCACAACTGTGGGTTCATATATAGCTGCAGTCTGGTGGTAACCCTCCATATGTTTGTACGTGTGCCTTCATCTGTTTGTTTGTGCTATCATCAACAAGACATCTGCTGTCGGAGAGTCGGTGCGTTTTCCTCCTCCACCTCTTTCTGGACAACCTTGATAAGGAGTAGGAAAAATGTGCTGTCATATATATTCACGACTCCCATATGCTTTCAATATGTTCCTTTCCTCCACCGAGGATCAGCGTATAGAGACCACTCTGCCACCATCACGCCCTCGCACACACGTACGCACACGCGCATGTACAGTATGTATGCACGGATTGCACGCACGCACACGCACATGCACACACTCATGTGTTGGACTGGCAAACCTTTGGGGACATTGCCTTTACCCTTACATTCATTCCATATCCCCTTATCTTAGGGTCAACTCAAATCAATTTTTATTTATAGAGCACATTTCAAATGCCCGAAGCCAACCAAAGTGCTATACAACACAGCAGGAGAAAACAACAATGACACAATAGGATAATATACAACAAATACATGCAGCACTTGAAAAACAAGTTAAGTATCCACAGCAGAAAATAGTGAGTATTTCACTTTAAACATCTCAGGCTTTTGTGTGCATTCCAGACAGCTTGTAAGTTGCTTGATTCCATTTTTAGATATTTGATATTCATTTGATCAGACACGCCTCCCTCCTGTATAAGCCCATTCAATTTATTTTATTCAGGAGTTGGTAAATACACCCCGAATGCTGCTGTACAGGGTGATATGGGGTTGGAAAACTCCATGGCAACACCAGTGGTCCTGTATTTTTAAGAACTAGCAAAGGCTCTCTTGCATGCCTGACAACCAACTCTGTTTCAATGAGCTGCCAAATTGACACACGTTAAAAACTATGCGTAGGGTACACAATACATTTGGGAATGTTGCACACACTCTTATCCAGAGCGACTTACAATAAGCAAGGTAAACACATACATCAAATGCAGAGAGACAGTGTTGTGCCTCCGTAAACTGGGATCACACGTAAACCAAGAACCTAGCATCAGTCTAAACAATATACTATCAAAATATAAATCTGTACATTAAAACTATATATGCATACGTCCCATCTTGTTGGTATACATACTGTTTATTCAAGTGACGATTTAAAGTGTTTTGACATGGCAGTGTCAAAGGCAGCCAAAGAGACATGGTTAATTAATAAATCAGAAGGAAATAAACTACAGTACACACACTGCCTATTTAGAGCCCTACAGTATGTACAAAGTATGTCAGGCAGCTTAGGAAGCGCCTTTGCCGAATTCAGAGCCATAGAAAGCAGTAGAAAGACCCCAGCTGATAGTCGTCACTGTACTATGCAATACAGTAGTTATATTGAATGAGAAGCCCATGTTCCTCTACACTGTGACCTCTATGCAGGCATCACCTTTAAAAGTATGTTGCATATTTCAATTATTTTGATTATAAAAAATAAACTGTGGGCAATTTTAGCTTGTAAACTTAGCATTAACGGATGTGGCAAAGCCTGGCAGCCACTCAACAGAAGATTGTCTTTCATGAGTTCTGGTACATAATACATTGTTTTGGTGTTTAGTTTTTATAGTACTATAATGTATGTTTTAATTTGTTTTCGATTTTTAGTATGTGTCTCACAACTCTTTGTGAGTGGTCCACAACACTCTTATTCTGGTAAGGGGGTGGGGGGGTATTGTGATTGTTGTACCTTTTTGTATTCCTTCTGCACCCTTACATGCTTTGTATTTTATTGTGTATGTTACGGAGTGACACTTTAGTAAAGGTATCTGTCTGCCTGCCTGTATCTCTCTCTCTCTCTCTCTCTCTCTCCATGTTAGACTCATATGTTAGACAACACTAGACTAGTGTTTATATCTGTTGTTCCCAGGGGCGGCCCAGACGCGAACAGCCTTTTTCCATGCAGTTGAAGGACAAGGGGGCGAGGGGGCGGGGTTGGCAGGCTATGTTAGTGCAGTGAATGGCAGTTGGGGCAAACGCAGTCCCCACAACATCATTTACGATTCTGTGCCTATCGGTACATAACTCGGACGGCGCTTAGTCGACTAGCAGACCATCGGCCGGTCGGCGCGGGCGCCCGGGCGCGCCTCCTCGGCACGCCTCCGTCATGGTCCAAAACTATACTTTATCGGCGAAAAAAAGTAGTCCGTGGTTGTTTGAAAAAGTATTGTCCCAAGCGGAACCCAGACGTCCTAGAGGTAGTGGATCGGTAGTCCAATGATTATCGAGGTGCGCCACTGAGGCCGGTGTTGAGATTGGGTTTTCGGGCTGTATTAGACTGTGACGTCCTAACAGCAGTAGGGCTGTTTGGGAACCAGTAAGTCTGATCCCTGTCTCTGACTGGCATAGTGTTGAAGTGTCCTTGAGCAATACAATGAACTTAACTACTCCCAATGAGCAGGATGCTACCATGCGTGGTTGCCTCCACCGTGTGTGTGTGTGTGTGTGTGTGTGTGTGTGTGTGTGTGTGTGTGTGTGTGTGTGTGTGTGTGTGTGTGTGTGTGTGTGTGTGTGTGTGTGTGTGTGCGTGTGCGTGTGCGCAGGCAGTACCACAAAATGTATGGGCTATGGACAACAATGTTGGACATTTTACATTTGCATACATTTATTTACATATTCATTTACTGTGCTGTTTGTTGAGTGCTCTTTTCATATCTTGAGTTCATAACTGAGTACAGATCAAGAGAAAAAACGATTCGCTAAAAAAATAAACCTGTTCTTTTTTATATTGACTCACTGCTGTGTCTCCTGGGGAGGGGACGCGATCACGATGATGTGATGTGTGTTCATGTAATTCCTCTCCTCACCACATGATGTCTCCCTTTCCCCCTTGGTTTCCACAACTGTATTGTTCTTCTCAACTAATGTGGCCACATGCTATTTAACACACTTTAAAGTAATAAAACTGTAGCAGGTCTCCTTAATGTGCATGCCCTGTGTACATAAGACTAATGCTCTAACAAATGCACTTCTTAAATACTTCATTCTGTGTTCACATGATGTGTGGTGGCGGGTGCAGTACTGAATTTCAAACAACGTGAAGTGTGTGTATGTGTGAACACACTCAGAAGGAATCAGAATCAGAAAGACTTTTATTGTCACACCTTTGAAAATACTGTAAAAGAAGTGTGAAACTCATTTACCAGGGCTCCTCAGACTTGCAGTTCATTAATAAAAAACAGAATACATCTATGTCACTATAAAAAAACATCAGCCCATAATAAAAAAGTGTTAAAATGAAGGTACTTTAACTAAAAAGAAAACGCCTATCTTCATATTATTCACTGAAACATCACATCTGTGTGTCAGAACGTGTATACCTTGTCTATCTTGCCCATAAGGCTTTGGTAATTCGTCCCGTTGCGATGGGACCGCGACTCCACAAACTTTCCATGGTTCGGGTGGTATGGGTCCTCAATGACCCTGCAGGCTTTAGCAACACACCGGCTGCTGTAGAGGTTCTGGATGGAAGGAAGCTCACACCCAGATCTTCTGTGCTGTCCTCACCACCCTCTCCATTGCAGAGCGATTTAGAGCAGAACAGCTTTCCAAACCAGCCAGTGAAACTTCCAGTCAGAACACTTTCAATAGTCAGGGCCGGATTAACCCTTCGTGGTACCCTGTGCTACGACCCAGGTCAGTGCCAAAAAAATTACGCTTCACCGCCGCGTTTCACCGTTCCTTCAGCAGCCGCTGCTTCTAAATGACAGCGCTTTTCGGTGATAGTTCTGTCTTCTTTCACTTTCTCCACACTGTTTGGTGCCCTGTGCTTCAGCAACTAAAGCCCTTCCCTTAAGCTGGCACTGTCAATAATACTTCTGAACACACACACACACAACAGTGTGTGTGTGTGTGTGTGTGTGTGTGTGTGTGTGTGTGTGTGTGTGTGTGTGTGTGTGTGTGTGTGTGTGTGTGTGTGTGTGTGTGTGTGTGTGTGTGTGTGTGTGTGTGTGTGTGTGTGTGTGTGTGTCTGTGTGTGTCTGTGTCTGTGCTGAAAAGAAAAGACAAACTGAGAATATGATTTCTCCTGCACTAGCTGTGGGCGCCATCAGCAGGACTTATCACTGTAACAATGAACGCTTTTGTTTGTACTCGTTGACATTCAGCTCTGAAAGCAAAATTTGCTTAATGATAAAAGGCAGACACAGCGGTGAGTCTAAAGTGTTTCTGCTGACTCCTTTAAGTCATTAGCATGAGATCTGATTGGCGCGAGAGAACGCCGTTAATGAGGATTAAGATAAGAAAGCAAATTTGACATTAAGCAGTGGGGGGAAAGGGGGGGAAAGGAAGTGATAGGCAATCGGCCTCACAAGACTTCTTCAGAGGCGTCCCGCCGTCCACTGGAGAAACAGTGGAGTGACTTTATTGGTCCTTTAATCCTCTTCTCCTTCTTGAGCGCGCAGCCTTTTCCTGGGCCACTGTTTAATTTCCTGTAACATAATAAACAGCCAATTTATTACAGGCTGCGGAGCAGCGCTTCCTCAGAGAGGGGCTCTCAATGATTGTTGCTCCAGTCTCTGGGTTTCTGCTCATTTCCCAACGGCTCGTGGTGGATGCCCGCTATTATGGCACTCAGAGGAGGGAAAACACTTGATTACTTCAGTACATTTTTAGTTAACTTCCAAAAATAGCAATCACATACGTGAGTATGCTGAAAGAAATTGAGCAGATTTAAGATAAAACATTTATAAAATGTTGTGCTTTTTGATTATCTACTTTGAAGCCACCAAGGAAAAGGGTGTTGCTCCAAACACTGCCTCAGGTTCACTTTAGGTCATACTGTATATCTGCAGTTTAAATGTATCTCTGCACCATCTCTCTCTCTCAATCAAATACAAATATATTGCACATGATAGACCTCCATTCTGCAGCTCTGCTATTCACATAGCCTACATGTATTGTATTGTAAACTGTGGTGTGATGGACTGTGATGGATGCACTGAAAAGCAGAACTACAGTATACTAAAATGCATAATACCTCTTTAACAGTTTGCTTTGTGAAAAGAATACATGTGTTGTTGTAGCAGAGAAGCCCTACTTTAAGGGTTATTTCACTTTAGAAAAAAATGTTGGTAATTTTATCGCCTACTCAGGCTTTTGAGTAGGCAGTTTTTAAGTTGCTTGATTCGGTATTTAGATATTTGATATTCATTTTATCAGACACGCCCCCTTCCTATACAAACCAATTGTAACTTCAAACTCCATTTTATCTATGTTAGATTCATCGGAAATACTTGTCGTCCTTGGTTCTGGGGACTGATATTGTCCTTCTAATACGTGAGGAGACCGAAAAAGATTACTTTTTTCATTTATTTAAAACAAATTAAATACAATAAAAAGTTAGATTTAATAAATGAAAAAAGTAATCGAAAAAACACTGCCCCCTCGCGTACATAACATGGTTAAAATGGAGTTTGAAGTTATAATGGGTTTGTATAGGAAGGGGGTGTGTCTGATAAAATTAATATCAAATATCTAAATGCTGAATCAACTAACTTAAAAACTGTCTGGGGGGCTCACAAACGCCTGAGTAGACAATAAAATTACCCAACATGTTTTTGAAAGTGAAATATCCCTTTAAGCTTAGATCACTTGGGGGGATTCTCGCTTGGTTGAGCGGTAGATGTTTGGTTTCCAATTACACTGTATCAAAACCTTTCATTTAAAGGAATGGTTTGCTAAAAAATGACACTTCTGTCAATATGATTCTTACAATATATTACTTTTCCTCATGACAGGTGAAGTTCCTTTGTGCACAACGCAAAGTGAGCTTGCCAGCACAACTTTGTTGCGACCTTCTCCAAAACAACTCCACTATTTTGATCTCTCCACTTTAATGTGCCCTACATCAGAATTGGGGTCACTGGTTTTGGCCTGAATTTGACGAAGCACAGGACTAAAAAAAGTTGTAGTTGAATGCACCCCCACAGACTTATCCCAACTGGGAGCCCTGCTTCAGTAAATTCTCATTCTTAATCCTTTGGAATATTGGTGATTCTCAGTACTCTGTCACATAGTGTTTCTTTATAATCCTCAAAGGATCACAGCTTTAGTGTTAATAACAAACTATCTCATCTCAACTTCCATCACTTAACTTCAGATTCAAGAGGTTTTATTTGTAATTCACTTCATACATTCATACAGGTACAAGCAGTGACCAAAGGCGACAACAAAAATGAAGCTCGCAACACACCACTATCTATTACAGCATTTGTTATCATTTTAATAACAATGAAGTGTTAATAAAATGTTAATAAAGGTGGGAGCGGTACAGATGCAGGAGAGGAGACATTTGTACTTGTTTCCTTTACTAATATCATCCATTGGCTGAATATCCACTGCTATAACAAAAAGCACCCTTACCTTAAAGATAGAAAATAAGTCAGCCATACAGAGGTTTAATAAAGTTACATCTCAAATAAACAAATAATAAGTAAGGTAAAATAAGGAAAACAGAGAGAGGAACACCAAGGCATCGGGGGTCACATTTCCCTCACGCTCTTTGAGGGGAGCTGCTGGGGAACTCTAGAGTCTGAGTAGCTCCCAGCCGATGGCATATGAATATTTAATGGTCCCAACCAAGATGCTGTAATTACAAGGGGAAACGGACTGTCATGCGGGGCCACTTTGTGCAGAACACCCTGCCATTTCCCTATTAGTCCTCTTTATGGGCCTGGTAGCTCAGGTGTGACAGTGTGTTTGGTTTCATCCACAGAGAGGAGAGGTGACAGGGAGCTGCACAGACAATGCACCATGTCGGAAAATACTGCTGCTGTTCTGCTGCGAAGGTGTCAGGTACCAACCATCTTTTTTTTACAGTTTGTGTCCTCAGTACTTGGACTGAGAGACAGAGAGATCTAATAAGGAAAGGGCAGACGAGGGGAAGGAAGCTTAGCTTGCAGCTCAGTGGCAAACTATTCACTCAACAACCACTTAAAATAGAAGTTGTTATATGATGATTCAAATATGAAAAAAATTAAGTTTGGAGTATTATGATAAATGTTTGATGGTCTGAAATAGTACTAAAACCAGGCATTACCTCAACAAAAATGTTCAGGCACTAAATTGCATTTTTCAATCAAACATAGCTGAATGAATGACATTGGTTGTTTCGTAGTGCCGTATTTGTCAGCACAGGTGTCATATGTACGTAATCAGTGCAGGTTGCGATAGCCCCCCACCCCCCCCCCCCCCCCCCCCCCGCCCTCTCCACTGCTGCTCTCTAATTGCATTTTTAGCCCTGGTGGGGATAGTGCTAATTGGTCCATCCATACATAAGACCTTTATTGAACCCACAGGGACATTCATTCGCCAGAGGCAGCACAGCAGTTAAGATACATTTACAGGGCAAGAGAAAGTACTGTAGATGCAGTAGGGTAAAAAAAAAAAATCACAAAAGGACCATCAATAATGAACAATCATACAACAGCATATATTCTCAACAAAGCTTGCATTATGCAGGACAAAGTAAATAATATGAATACACACAGTAACCATGTCAGATACAGTAGTGTCCTTACAGTAATTAACTGTTGCAAATCATTTCCCCTCCTGCTCACATAGAAGAGGGTACTATCCATTGCAGACTGATAGAACATCTTTAGCATCTTGTTACACCTCTTGCTGTGCACCTTCAAGCTCCCCAGAGGATGGACTGTACTATTTTGGGTGAGATCTTAGCCTTTCGGCTAGCGTTCCAAAACGCAAAAAAAAAACCCCTCAGGGCTGACCAGGGCATGCGATATTTTGCGAGCTTGTAGATCTGCTATTTTCACCAAATGTGCCCTAGCGTATAGGGACGTTAGGATTCACGTGGTTAAAGGCACTTTGTAGCTTTTGCTGTAACTTATGGCACCCCCCCCTCCCTAATTTAGAGTAGACAATTATTTTGTACCCCTTTTTCTCCCCAACATAGTCATTATGCCAATTGATTCCTCCCCACACACATTTCTGTGTTGTCACTGCTGTGTATCCTACTAACTCACCTGCCAGTGAGGAGCCCCCACCAGGAGGACGTCCAACACTCCCCGCTGATAGATGCTGCCCCAGACTGTAGGAGTACGTGCAATTGTGAACACGGGCTAATTGTGTTCGCATAGACGCTCGACGAAGCCAGATGTACCACGGTGGATTCGAACCCACAACCTCCGTGGTGGTGGGCAGGCACTTTACCACTGCGCCACCTGAGTGATGGCACTTTATTTTTAAAGAGGACACACATGATTATTATTCACTTTATTTTGATTTTACTTTAATAATAATCATGTGTGTCCTCTTTAGTTGTAGTTGGGGTATTTGCTACCGTATATTTGCATTAGTATGTAGAACTTGTCCTTTACATTTACCCATCCTAACTATTAGTAGCAGTAACTGCTTGCATTATGGCACCCGGGGAGCAGTTAGGGGTTACTGTAAGTGTCTTTCCCAGGGACATTTTGAGACATAGACTGGGCGGTACAGTACAGCCTTTAGGGGCCTTTTAGACAAGCTTTTAGAGAGACTCTTGGTCTTGTTTGAAGTGGGCAGAGAGGACACAAAACTGGGGGTTTCATGAGTCTTTAAGGTGCCGACGACTGTAGGGAATATGAGTTTGGCAAGAGGATGAGACTGAGTTAAAAATGGAAACCCTGATGGCGGAATTGTGCTCTGCTAAAGAAGTGTTTAAAACACATTACAAAGCTAACAGCCTTCAAAGAACCCCCCAACAAACCTCCATCAAGTTTCCATCTCTCTTTCCTGTTTCACTCTATAAAGCCTCCTCACCACACGCACACGCACACACTCACTCACACCTCATCAATATATTGATATGTTTTTATGTTTTAAACTTGTAAAGAACTGTGTTACTGTTATTGTGTGTGAAAGGTGCTCTATAAATGAAAAGCACTTACTTACTTTCTTACTTTCTCTGACCTCTGTCTCCAAATTACACGACGTTTGGTCAACCAACTTTTATGACAGCAATAAAGTGTTATTGGATTTAACGATTCGCTGGATGTATGAAGATTAACTTGTCATAATAGAAGGACAGACATTTTGATTGAGATGTCATTTTTATGCCGAAGAGACCTTTGCTGCTTATTTTCAGTGTTGTCCTTCGGGTACTGGGATGTACAATGCTATCCAGCCTTTCAAAATACAACAAAACAATGAAACTTGAGGAAATTCATGGACCTTAAAGTATTAAAGCATGCATGGTCATGTGATGTTTTGCTTCCGTCATTAGTTCTATTGACCCCATGGATGAGATAACCTTGAATGAAAATGTATTATCCAATTTTAGCGCGTATAATAAGTATTAATAATAGAAACGGTCTTGATCAATTCTTTATTGAGCAAAGCTTCACATACTAGTGGGAACAAATTACAGAAGCATGAGCTAATACACAATTATATGGTATGAATGTTTTCCTGTCTATTTTCTTCCCTGATGCACATTTAATTATTTTTGGAAGCATTGCTTTCCAAATCCTGCATGCATAGAGAGCTGGTGCTGCAGAACCAAACAGAGATATGAAATACGTAAACACACACAATCCCTTTTGATAATGAACATTTGTTTTTCACCCGATCTCTGTGATCTCTCTTGTTCTTTTGTTTCCTTCCTCTGTGTCAGTAATTCTTGTCACTCTTGTCTCTTTTTGACTTGCCCCTGCATGCCTGTGATTGAAATTCTTCACGGAATAAGTTATTAAATGCTGCAGTGAATTCCCAATAGATATTGCAGCAATTACAACATTGTCAGTATCTCAGATCTACAGTGTACCTGCAGGCTGAAGTTACAGGGCAATGGGGAAGAAAATTACTTATCCATCTGCAGTTTGGTCACACTTCAGCCGTGTTAGTGATGACCAATCTGGGGAAAAAAGAAAAAGAAAGTCCCCGTGTAGAGGCCGGATGTCGGCCCGCTTACTCTCCTTCTGCCCTCCTCTTTCGGTGGTCCTCCTTTGTTTTCATTCCTAATAACAACTCTATACGTTGTAATGGGAGTTGCCGACAGATTCAATGTCTTTTACAGGAAGTTGCAACTCACATAATTTGGAGACTTTTCTTTCTCTTTGATACATCCATAATAGGCTTCAGTATTATTTTAAGTAAAACAAAAATACATAAAAAAAGACAGAGCTGTCTGGAATGTAATGGGTGCAATGATGAAATAGAGCTGGTTCCTGGATACTGAGTATGAACATATTGATTGTGTCTGTAATGCTTTCTTATTACACTGTTGGAAATGTAAACATTGTGTTATGCATCATAGTGAAAGTCTGATGCAGGGGATTAGTGATGTGCGGGTCAGTGTTTTTTAAAGATTATCTGCACAAGCATGACACAGAATCTAAGATCACAAAACCCCCTGAAGCAGAGCCTACAGGATAAGATACAGAATTTACATGGAAATTACATTGAACCCTTCAAGGGCATAAATTAAGATACACAGATATATAACATCATACAATCCACCGAAATCCATACAATTAACATATTGACACTGTGAAGAAGTGAATGCCACAAGGAGGAGGCTCGGGAGGTGGAGGGAGTTTGATCACTGGCAAGCTGTGACCTACATGTATGCTGAACGTGTAGTATGACGATCGAAGGAGTTCTGCTTAAAGGAGAATTTTGGACTAAGGTTTTCTTACCTTTTCTATGATGTTATGATATCTTAGGATGAATGGTACGATATCTTAGGATGAATGGTACAGTAGAACATTTTCATAACTCCATCCTGGGTCCGCCACAGCTTAAAACGTGCGCGGATAGGCCTTGCGTTAGATTGCGTATTTTAATAGCTTTTTTTTTTGTTGGTGAGATCTGACGTTCATAGTGACAGAACACTGTCAAAAATAAATAAATAAACAGAAGTCTCGCTAGACGAGATTGAAATCTCGAGATTTCAATCTCGTCTAGCGAGACTTAGGGTTTTTTTTTTTTTGCTAGTGTCCTGTCACTATGAACGTCAGATCTAAAAAAGAAAAAAAGCTATTGAAATATGCGATCTAGCGCAAGGTCTATCCGCGCACGTTTTAAGCTGTGGCGGACCTGGGATGGAGTTATGACATTTTTCTACTGTACCATCATAGAAAAGGTAAGAAAACCTTAGTCCAAAATTCTCCTTTAAAATACCGCCTAGATTGAACCATTAGTAAGTGTTAGCTTGTTAGCGAATGAGATTGAAGGGCGACTAAGCATGGGGAACGGTCTGACTGCCATGTCTGCCCGATTAGTCCATTATGAAGCCTTTCTACCTTTTAGGTGGAGAAAAAAAAATTAACTGAAGGTGTTACACAAACAAACATACTGTATATTTTAGTCCACTGGTCCTCAGCAACCAGTAGAAAATCACAGGAGGAATGGATAAACCTGATGTCATTTTCATAAATACAATTTCTTTAAGAATCTCTCCTGAAAATGTTGATGAAAATGTAGAAGTGAATGCAGCTTTCAAAGGCAGACAGTGAATAAGTGGTAGTCTGTACAGAGCGGAAGCATCAAAGAGTACGACCATCTCAAGAGTATCTCAGGAGAGATGCATCCGTTGCCTTTGGGTATAAACTATCAAGCACCTTTTCATCAATATAAGATAGGGGATCTTTGCATGCAGATTTCCTTTCAAGTCTGAGGATCATTAGCCTAATACAAAATTGCATCTGCCTAAATATTGGCTCATTACCCCATCCGCCCGATACACAAACAACATACATTTTTGATGCAAAGAATTGTCCAAAAGTACAGTAACCTACTGGTTCATATCTATTTATATATCTACGTAACACTAATATTTGATGTAACAACACCTGTTATATAAATCAGTTGAATTTTTATTCCAGACATTCTGTGTACTTCATAGATAAATGATTGTTTGTACTGCACAGACCATAAAGATGCCATTATGAAAGCACTATTGAACGGATGACTCATGGTTTATTTATGAGCTACTTGATATTAAAACGCAATAAGCAAGTATCAAGGCTCATGCTTCATTTGAAAAGCTACTTTACATTTCTTCGCAGTTAGGCCAACTTGTGTTACAGGAAAGCAGAGTTTTTCCCTCTACAGAGAGATGTAATGAGCAAGGGTACAGTATATGCATAAGACCCTCAAGCAATGTATCACTGAGACACTCATACATACATGCACATGTCATGCAGACACATAATACCCACACGAATACACGTTTTGTAGACATGCACACACATTCATGGGCACACACATGCTAAGGTATATCCACACACCTAAACCCACCAACTTTTATGTAGTTTATACTTTTTTGGACGATACCCTTGCTCTATTTCCCCTCACCTTGCCCCACAATCATCTTTTTCACCTGAATCTCCAAGCATATCCCCTAAATGTAATTGGTATTGAATCTCCATCCATCTATCTATAAATGTTTGGAATCTCTGTGTGCGTGCGTTTGAGTGAATCTGTCCTTCGCGTACTGTATCTGTCCTTCGCGTATCTCGAGGACAGACTGAACGATCGACTTCAGACTTGGCTGGTGTCACCGAGGACCAGTGGTGTAAAGTAAATTTGTAAAGGAAATTTACTCAAGCACTCTACTTAAGTACAATTTTGAGGTATTTTTACCGGAGTATTTCCAATTTTCAGTACATTTACTTCTACTCCAATACATCTCAGAGGAAAATATTGTACTTTTACTGCACTATTATTATGTAACTTTAGTTACAAGTTACTTTGTAGATTTTAATTATTAGTACAAAACATACATTACCCACTTCAGCCCTGTATACGTTTCGGCCATTTGTAAATAACTGATCTAGGCATGGGCCGCAGCGTGGCGGTCCAGGCACCCTAGCCTGCAATGCCAGCCTGACAACGTGTCGCGAGTTCGAATCCCGATCCTGACGACCTTTGCTGCGTGTAACTCCCCATCTCTCTCCCCTTTTCCGTCAGTCTACTGTCCTATCTATACATAAAAGCCCCCAAAAAATCTTAAAAAAGAAATACAAATAAGATAACCGATCTACAAGCTCACAATGTGTCACGATGCGACACATTGTGAGCTTGTAGATCTATTTTCAAACGATTTTTATACATTTGAAAACTTGTGAAATGGGACATTGTGCATAATGAGTACTTTATACTTTTGATACTTTAACTACATTTTGATACCAATATTTTTGTACTTTTACTCAGGTACATTTTGAATTCTGGATTCAACCCTGATACTGCAGTGCTCTGTCAAATTTGTACTTGAGTTAAAGTACTGGAGTTGTATTCAAAAGTACATGCTTTTTGCAATACTTAAATATTCCAAAGTACTATTGCAACAGGTACATAACCAGATATAGCACGCGTCGTTCCTTACTTACATTGGTCCCGAGTAAGCCGGTGCCCATCGCTGCTCATCTGAGTTTTTTGGGGTCACCAAAAGTTGCTCATCGCTCCAAGATGCTCAGTGTAGCCATTAGCCATTAGATATGAATGACTGCTGGTCGCTTTGTCACTTGTAGTGGGTTTTTGTGTGAGTGCAGGGTTATATGGGGCCATTAAAATGTATTTGCTGTATGTATAATGTATGCTTTGCTAATGCTAAAACAACAAACAGATTAATCCTGTTCAAGGCTGACTAAACTAAGCACATTCACTCCGGTGCATGTTAAGAGCCTTGCTAATCTTATATGTAGTGGTACATTATACATCATTAATAGGTAACTCTCTCACAATAACTAACGTTCTTAAGATGCAGAATTGGGAGGTAACATAGGAAAGAGCATCTGACTCCCTGGTCCACAGGCCCTAACTTTTCACCAAAACAATAAAATGCAGACAAACCTGGCAGTGCCCTATACTGGTACTGCACAATGATATGCATAATTCATACAATTGGATCTGCAATATGTGTAAATACATTCACACACTTGCGCACACACACACACACACACACACACACACACACACACACACACACACACACACACACACACACACACACACACACACACACACACACACACACACACACACACACACACACACACACACGTTAGAGGAAGCTTATGCAGGATACAACTAATCCAGCCCAGAGCTAAGGCCAAGTCTCTCCTTAATTCCCAAACAGTATTTTATCAATTCAGGGTTGGAGAGGGAGAGAGGACTGAGAGAGCAGATTCCCACCTGAAGGTAGAGGTGGGAATGGTGTGTGTGTGTGTGTGTGTGTGTGTGTGTGTGTGTGTGTGTGTGTGTGTGTGTGTGTGTGTGTGTGTGTGTGCGTGTGCGTGTGCGTGTGCGTGTGCGTGTGCGTGCGTGTGTGTGCACTGTTTTGAGAACAGTTCTAATAAGTCATCTCACACACAGTATGTTTAAAGGAACACTTTACCCATGTTCAATCTGTATCTTTATATAATTGGTCCTCACTAACGCTCAATAAAAGATGGCACCATTTATGTTTTAAGATGTATTTTTGGGCTTTTATGCCTTTATTGACAGGACAGTATCGGCTGTCAGGAAATGGGGAGAGAGAGATGGAGAGTAACATGCAGCAAAGGCCGTCGGGGTCGGGACTCGACCTGTCAGGCTACGCTGAGCCTAGGTGCCTGGACCGCTACGCCAGCGGTCCATGCCAAGATGGCACCATTTCTACCCGCTATGCATCTCGTGGGTTGTGGATAGTTCAGAAACGTGCCTACTACCATTGACTATGATCATCAGTGGATGATTCCAAGCTAATGGGAAGTACAGCCTTTCTCTTCTTGAAAAGTTAGCATCCCTTTAATTCATTAATTCATTAATTAAACTTAAATCTACCATCGATGATGTCTATGTAGGCAAATGTTTTAACCATCCATGGTCCACCTCAGAGTGTGTAGACAGAAATTACACGGTTCCATAGTAAGCAGTGAGGACCCCTATAAGAAGATGATGTTGACAAAAAGGCAAAATAGTCCTTTAACTTTGGGTTTTATCTTTCAGTGTTCACATCATATTTACTCACTCAGTCAATCAATCACCTCATATTCACTATGTTACTTTCAATTAAAACTTGCAATACAACCGTGACACACATCTAAGTATATAAATGTGAGTTATTTTTGATTACATGATATTAAGAATAATCTAAAATCTCAATTCAATCACATGCATGAACATGCACATTTAACTGTAATGTTCTCTGACATATCTTTTAGTTGAGAGGTGATTGAGTTGAGCCATTTGCCCTTTCAAGCCAACACACAATAAGCAATGGCTGCATTAGTCATACAATGCTAGAATAGTTTTGACTTAATGAAATGTAACAGGGACATAAATGGATATTGTTCATGTCCTTCTAGTCATCTTGGTTCATAAAATGTTGCCTGTTCATAAATGGTAAGATGAAAGACCTGTATAATTCAATTCATGCTCAATTTAAGATCTCATCTCTCAAATAAAAAGGTCATGTCCTTTGAATAAACTAGAATTTTTCCAAGGGCTGCTCTATCGGGGAGTGACACTATTAATTCTCAGACCGTCGAGCATTGATTTCCATAGATTGGCACCCACAATGTTGTTCAAAGAGAGGACAATGGTCTCAAATGTGGACAGAAAAGACACTTTACCTTCACAGACGACGGACAGAGGAATGTTTTTCACCAGCTTTTGTGTCAAGGTCACCATTCTAAACATGCAAATCCTGCACAGCTTGACTTGGTTGTAGTCAAATGGTACGGATGTGGCACAATCACACTAGCATGTAAATAAGCCTCACATGATTTAAGTATTGGAGGTGGAGAGAGGGAAGGGGGGGGGGGGTGGAGGTAACCACCATTGCTGAGGCTATTGTCAGCAAAGGGATGGAAGCGGCATTGGGTTGTAGCACTGGCCCCATGTCTACTCTGTGAAACTACAGACTTTCTTGAACTGATGCTAATATTATACTCAGGCGAGGTGACGATGACTTGCAGGCCTGCATTTCAATGTTTACATCCAGCATTACAAAGAACTGTACCAGCGCAGCACTTGCCCGAACCAATTCTGCCCAAGGGTGAAATTGCCTTTTCATAATTTCCATTGTACTTGGTCTTTGAAAAATGGCTCTTATCATCTACGGTAAGATAGGGGAAGTTATTTATTTATTTAGTCATTTCCTGTTGTTTGATGGAGTGCCTCAGCCAGAGACTGTTTTCGGAAGCGGTGCTTTGTTTCTTGTTTAGTTTCAAACACCGGGTGGAGGTGATGAATAAAGGATGGTCTTATTGTGAGGCCTTGTTTGGGGACACCTGAGTCCCGTGATCTGCAAGCGAGGTACTCTTAATACCCTGCAACCATTCGCTTTGGTACGCTTTGGTACCACAAAATGTAAGTGTGTGTGTGTGTGTGTGTGTGTATATGTGCGAGTGTGCATGTGCGCGCATACGTGTGTGTGTGTGTGTGCGTGTGTGTGTATGCCAAATAAATGGTTCCATTTGTACACTCAGTTAATAAAAAGACAAAGAATCAGTTTATGATCATTATTTCATACAACATAAGAGAAACAAATCACCTCAACCAAATGTAAATGCAATGTACGGGTAGTTAATTTTTTTCAGAGTACATAGAGGGAAAATATATTATATGACCCAAATGTGCCGTAAGAGCAAAATAGCCAAAGTGGGATATGCAATAGCCTTTAGGATGGAACAATATTTGATTACAGATTGCCAACCAGTACATGTACCTGTATAGATCACACCACATTTCTGTTGCTGAGCCACATTCTTTCAGACAGTTCAGTTTGATTCCATGCATCCTCCATGAGCCAAATGACGGCCATGGCCATTACATGATACTGTATGTAATGTTGAAGAAGATGGTTTAAATGTGCAGGGATGCCCAGCCACTCACACAGCAGAGCTAAAGGCTTTGTGTGTGTGTGTGTGTGTGTGTGTGTGTGTGTGTGTGTGTGTGTGTGTGTGTGTGTGTGTGTGTGTGTGTGTGTGTGTGTGTGTGTGTGTGTGTGTGTGTGTGTGTGTGTGTGTGTGTGTGTGTGTGTGTGTGTGAATACCTATTCAGGCCCCTCCAGTACTGAGCTATGGTGGTTTTGAGGGCTGCAGCATCTGCTGACTGCCATGCAGCCATATGTTCATAAGGTGCTTTGGACATCCAGAGGGAATAGCCTGAATAAATGAGAAAGTCTGTGCTGTACTGTAGGTCTGTCTATTCACTGATAGAGCTGGATGTATAGATTAGATAAACACTGTGCTTGTTTGTGTGCGTGCGTGTGTGCGTGCGTGTGTGCGTGCGTGCACCCTCTCAAAAGTCTGTGCACGGCTCTTCCCTTCCAAATAATCTGCTAAATGGTTTGTAGTGTCCTGCAGTATTATAACACAAGCGGCGAGCTGCTCTGCCATGAGTTACAGTAATCACAGCTTGCACTGTTTCATATCTGTCCCTCTGCTCTTACCCTGGCCAATAAATTAACCGTTTGGCCCGTGAAGAGAAGTAAGGGTCAAATGTTTGCCCCCATTTCATGTCCCTGTTGGGAATGGTGTCACAGCAGTCCAGGCAGGCACAGGAGGTCACACACCACATGCTTCAGATGGCCAAAGCCTTGGAGCCAATCATATAAGTCTGCCGTGTTTCAAATGGAATGAGGACTTCTTCACTGGGAATAGTTTAATAATTTACTATGGCCTTAAACAGATCTATTTCAAGCACCCAGATGGTATTTTTATTGGGCAAATGCTTCGATAATTGAATGGAATAATTTACTCACTGTGGCCCTGTGGCAGCGTATAGCCCCTTCACTACACTACACACTCTGTGCCTGGAAAAGACATGAAGTGAACTTCTCAGGCCAAATATCTGGGGAAGTCATTTCAGGGAAAGAGCGGCAGTAAAATCAAAGCAATTTAAATGTCATCGTGAATAGCTGGGCTCAGAAATGTGTATGCAGTCTGCACATATCCATGTCTGCCTATGTGCCTCTCTGTCTTTGTCTGTTTATGTGGTTTGGCTATTTTTGATGCATTATGTCTATATGTGAGCCTATTGTGGCTGACTGTGCAGTCATGCCTCTGTGCGTGCATGCGTATGTATGTGCACACTTTTATGGCTACATTGTGTGTGTGCGTGTGCGTGTGGCGTGTGCGTGTGGTGTGTGTGTGTGTGTGTGCGTGTGTGTGTGTGGGTGTGTGGGGGGGTGTGTGTGTGTGTGTGTACAGTATGTGCACACTTTTATGGCTTTAGACACTGACAATAATGAGACTATGTTTGATGAGTGTGTGCGTTGTGTGTGTGTGTGTGTGTGTGTGTGTGTGTGTGTGTGTGTGTGTGTGTGTGTGTGTGTGTGTGTGTGTGTGTGTGTGGTGTGTGTGTGTGTGTGTGTGTGTGTGTGTGTGTGTGTGCGTGCGTGCGCGTGTGCGTGCGTGCGTGTGCGTGTGTGTGCGTGCGTACACTTTTATGGCTTTAGACACTAGCAATAATGAGGCTATGTTGATGAGTGAGTATGTGTGCATGACCGTGTGTGTGTGTGTATGTTATTTGCACGTGCGCGTGTGTGTACTGTATGTGCGCGCATGTGTGTGTGTGTGCACGCTTGTGTGCGCGTGTGTGTGTGCGTGTGCGCGTGTGTGTTGTGTGCACGTATGGGTGTGTGTGTACTGGCAGATTTGGATGTAGGGAAACGCACCCTGCTCCGGCTCAGTGAATTATTAATGCTCCCTATCTGCAGGGTGGGATTGGTGCTGGGGAGCGCTACAGGGCCATCCAATGGCAGGCTGTCCAATGAAAGCTTTCTCTGGGCATGACTGAACTGGAGTACTGAGATTGGCTGGAACTCTGACCCGTCAATCTACCAATGATTGTGTGGGTGTGGCGTGTGTGTAGCAGTGGATTTGCATGTGTGAGAGGGGGAAGGAGAAGAAAGAGGGGAGAGATGGCAAAGGAGGGATGAGGAAATGAGGGAGGAAAGAGAGAGAAACATTATCTGTGATCAAAGGGTTCTATCAGCCTGAGGCTCTACTTCTCTGAGTGCCTCCCATACAGTAACTGTTCAGAACTCACTCTGATCCTCTCCTTCAGCCTGTCTGCGTGACTCAGAGGTCATGGAGGATGCTACATCACACATCATAGTGTATGTATCATGTTCATCATATGGCATGCGTCGTATGTACAGTACATCATACCTTATACGTTATAAAATAGTTCATATGCCCAGGGTTCCCACAGTTATGGAATTCCTGGAAATATTTTGAAATTAGAAATACTGTAAAAGGTTTGGAATTAATCAAATGAATGTTTTGGAAAACGTTTGGATATACATTGTTTTGGCTATTAATTTTGTTCATAAAAACATACATGTCCCAAAGCATGTCTAGCATTACGTGAAATATGTAACATGGTAAAATGTAGTGCTGTGCTGCACGAGTGGCCTAATATATACAGGACGTCACATGACAAAAATAATAGATCTACAAACTAACAACACGTTGCACTGTGATACGTTGTTAGCTTGTAGATCTGTTCTTTTTGTCACGTGACGCCTTTTCTCCAGTCTGTCTTGGGGCATCGATAGCACAGCCCCACTGGAGTAAGAGCCTTATTATTGCACCGTAGGCCTGGAAATGGAGGTAAAATACTTTGGAAAAGTTATGGAAAAGTTTTGAAAATTCATTGGTAAAAACTCTGTATGTGTATCATACATCACATCATATGTACTTCATAAATCATATGTCATAAACATCAGTCATACATATACTGTTGTCATACATTACATCTGCAGCATGTGAAAATACTTGCCCATGTTGTTGTTTCCAGCTACTCTCTACTGCAAGTCATATTTATTATCTTAGTTCTTCTTCCTCAGAATGGAATATGATGATGTGTGGGAGACAGATAACTGTCAAGGAGGTCTGGGTCAGCTAAAATGAGGCGGGTGTGACTGACAGCTCACACTGTCAATGCACACGAGAGCAAGACCCAAAGAGCAAAGTTAGCATCATATCACATTTCTCTTGTCTTGTCCCTCCACTGTGATGACTGGACGATAATGGCAGTGGAGGAACACCATAGATGGAGGGTGTGAAAACAGTCTGAATTCATAAATATATTCCCTTATAGCACCGTGATGTTATAAATGTGCATATTTCTAAGCAAGGACTCTGAAGCTTAAGAAACCTCCCAGCATGATTTGCATTAGTCACTTAACGGCAATAAATCAATTTGAATAACACAATGGTGCATTCCCCTGACAACCTGAACTCACTTCCCATTGCGGGTTTCAGAGCCCCTGAGACCTGGCTCTCTCATACACTGTAGAGTCTACAGTATTCAGCTTTCCTCTTTAGGCCTGGCTTTGTACTGTGAGGAAATTTCCCAAGGCCCCATGGCATTTCTGTGGCACCGAGGTTATCTAGCTGTCTCCATCAAAGATGGGGACTCAAACAATCGTGTCCCCAGAAATTCACCCCGATCTCCGCCTGGGTCATTGTTCCGGAACTGTCGACAAGGCTCTGAATCTGTCGTCGCCTCTTGAAGCGCCGAGCCTCCCGTGTCAAACCCTGCATGACACCACAGGACGTCTGTGCCAGGGGGAGGAAACCCTGCAGGTCAACACAGTGCTGGAGGAACAGACTGGACTCATATCCTCCTCCGCTGTCACAATTCCGTTTTCACAAGGACACCAGTGGTGGAAAAAGTACTCAAAGGTTTTTACTTAAGTAAAGTTTCAATACTGCAATATAGAAATACTCTGTTACAAGTAAAAGTCTGGAATTCAAAATGTACTTGAGTAAAAGTACAAAAGTATTGGCATCAAAATGTACTTAAAGTATCAAAAGTAAAAGTACTCATTGTGCAGAATGTCCCATTTCAAGTTTTCAAATGTATAAAAATCTTTTGAAAATAGCCGATCTACAAGCTCACAATGCGTCGCATCACGACGCATTGTGAGCTTGTAGATCGGCTATTTTCAAAAGGCTGAAATGTACATAGGGCTGAAGTGGTTAATGTACGTTTTGTAATAATAATCAAAATCTACAAAGTAATTAGTTACTTTGTAGTTTTCAAACAAATATAGTGGAGTAAAAGTACAATATTTGGATCCGATATGTAGTGGAGTAGAAGTAAAAGTATTGGAAATTGGAAATATTCAAGTAAAGTACAAATACCTCAAAATTAAGTACAGTACTTAAAGGTAGGGTAAGTGAGATTTTTGGGTTAAAACAAAAAGTATTTTGTTAAAAGGTTAAAACACTATATTCTGATAGTAATCATTGCTATAGAGTGTTTGTTCAGTAACAGGAGTCTCCCCGTCTCTCCAGCTCTTTAATAAACAGAAAATACATTTTCCGGTAGGTGTCAAAATCTCAGCCAATCAGGAGAAAGTACCCATTTTTAAGCTTCATTTTTGTAGTGTTCCAGTTCCAATTTTGCCTGCTCATTTCTTAGTGTCATCACTTCCAATTTCACTTGTTTAATCTATATCCTGATTGAGTTCTCTGTCCTGATTGGATAAAATTGGAAATGAAACTGAAACGAAAATGCATTTTCTGTTTTATAAAGAGCTGGAGAGACAAGGAGACTCCTTTTACTGAACAAACACTCTATAGCAATGAGTACTATCAGAATATAGAGCTATTTAACACTTATTTTAACCAAAGAAAATCACTTACCCTACCTTTAAGTAAATGTACTCAGTTACTTCCACTGCACGTCATCTGCTGTGTTTTCTCACACGGCCCGGTGCCAGAGATATCTCTGCATTTTGATCGACTGTGTTGAGCACCGGATGACTGAAATGGAAAATTAAAGAACTCTCACATGAACACTGAAGCCTAGGTTGCCGCTGCGGTGGGCACATCAGCCTTTTAAAACCACAGCATTACTCGCTCTGTTCTGTAGCTTGGTGAGACCGGTGTTGTCATCATCATGTCACACAACCTCGCCCACACTTGTGCTTTTCTGTCTGTCAGCCTGTTGTCCTGTGACAAAGAAAACAGAAATGCTAGAAAAATAATCGTCTCTCTCTCTGTCTGTCTTTCTGTCTCGCTCTCTCTTTCCAGTGTTATTCATATTAAAGGGATAGTTCACCCCAAAAAAATGGATATTTTTTTGTTTTTGTCGCATTCCTAAGCCAATCATTTGATGACGAGTGGACCGGTAGGCAGCGGTTCCAGTAGGAGACACAAAGGAAACTCTTTGTGTCTCCTACCGGAACTGCTGGTGGTCATCAAATTATTGACTTAGGAATGCGACAAAAACTAAAAATATCCACGGATTCGTGGACAAAAAGTCATTTTGGGGGTGAACTATCCCTTTAATGCTCAAAAAATTAAGTGCCAACACAAAGGGTGAAAACTAACATGCAGCTTCATCAGTCGTTTACAGTACTGGAGAAAGAGGAAGTGAGATGGAGGGAGGGAGAGAGAGAAAAGAAAAGAGATCACCCTGTTTTAATTTATGGTACAATCCTGGCATTCCAGTGGCTAATGAAACATCATCCCAAGGCAAACGAGATGACTGGGTCCCTAAGAATATGCTTAGTGTGGACTAAAAGCAATGCGTCTAGTCTGCAACGCTCTCTTTTACTGTCATTAGACCCAGGCTGTCTGGCTGTTTACTGCTCCCTGGGCTTGAGTTTATTTAAGTATTTCTTGAATAATATGAGATGACATAATGCACTACCCTGTACACAGTACAGCGGCAGGCCTCTATGGGGGTTTGGCAGATAGGCTGTTTGCACGGAAATAAAGCTTCCCATTGCTGCCACCTTCTGCAACTTCTGCTGACAGATTTTGATAAGTGCCGTCTCTCCATGTGTCTGCGGTGGCCATTTCTTGCTTGAAAATTGGCTATTTAGTGGATACAGCATGTGAGGAAATGTGTGTGGGTATTTGTGCGAGTGTGTGTGTGGCTGTGCGTGTGCATGGTACAGGCGTGATGTACATTCAAGTGCATGCGTGTTCGTGTTTGTGTGTATGCTAAGGTTTTTATAGTTACTAACATTTTAATTAAGATTGCATTTGCAGTTACATGAAATAGCCTTTTATGAGGCGTGTGTGCTGTAAAGATATGGCCTCCACAGAGCACAAACACTATCTAATTGTCTCCTGCGTGGTCCATCTGTCTGTCCTTCCAACACTTTGGTCCCAAAAAAACATTTAAAAAAACGACTTGCTGGATTGTCATGGAATTTGCTAAGCAACCTCATGCTCTACTGATTTTGGTGACCCCATGGCCTTTCCTTTAGTAAAACTATCCGTAGGCCAGATTTAGCATTTGCATACAGAATCATTCATAAGCTAACAGGCAGATAACAGGATGAATCCCGTTGGTTTTGATGACTCTAGCTTCACCTGTAGGTGATATTTGTAACTTGTTGATAGATTGCTTTATCATTTTACAAACACCTTAGGCTCAGATCACACATTGGAATAAGATAGACACAGACACAACGGAGATCTCCTTCACCTTTTACTTGCCGACAAGGAGTAAATGTACAGCTTGACCTGAATCATTTCTGACGTACAAATACTTTACATCGATATATATACAGCATGAGAAGGAGAGACAGTTAAGCAGGAGGCAGGGCTTAGGAAGTACTCAAAAGTATTAGGATACGAGTAATAGGTACTAAATGTAATAGATTAGAGCGTATTTGAGACTTCAGTGGGAGCAGAGAGCTGTGCCTCCAAGGGCTGGAGACACTATAAGATAGCCGTGGAATGTCAACATCTGTAACTTACAATAATAGACCATTCAGTATTGGCCCTTAGTTCTGTCCTCCTCTCAGTACCAAGCACAGTAGAAATGAACATTTATGCATTAATTATATGAACACATTATATAAAACTGAGAATCGGACCTTTCATTTCCCTCCTTTTGATCAATAATTAATATACATATTCTTCTTGTTTTCACATTTTCGAAATGGACATCATATCAGGATTTCATTAATCACTTGCCTCTTTCGCTTTCAGTGGCCTTGGTACTTAAGCTATCCGCTTGTCGCACTTTGTCATACAGAGCATAGCACAAAGCTGTTATCAGGGCACATGATGAGACTATTAGAATGTCAATTGATCCTGATCAATAATGATATAAACGATTGTAGATAATGCTGAAAAAACCCACGGATAGGAAAAAGGACATTATCACTCTCAAAATGTATGGCTTTCTTGTGAGCAGTGGTTGTAACTTAATAACCTTCAACCGTTTGTATCATTAATTCGACCATTATGAACTGACAATTAATTTTCAAATATTAACAGAGCTTAAATGTCTGTGTCATTTTCATCATAAAGGCTTCGAAGGGAGAACACATTCCCGTCATCTTTTAAGTTTTGGTCAGTCTGGGATACCGCAGTATACGTTTGAACGAACGTGTCAGCAACCATGCGTTTCACTAAGGTCCTGATGCACGGGATCACACAGACCGATAACACGCAAAACAGCACCAAAGCACAGATCAACATTGTTCCAAGTTTACACAGAGCTTGAATCCACCCCCCTCCCATTAACCAAGAAAAACCACCCCTTATGGTGATGTTACCATTCATAGCTTTCTGAAGGGCACGTAGATTGGACATCGCGTTATTGGCCTCCTTAGCATTAATGTCATCTGAAATGTAAACACAACAGGTACTTGTTCGAAAAGTACTTCTCACCAGGACCACTGGATCCCCAGTGGGGTCACGGTGTTTTGATGGCATCATTAGTATGTGGCTTCGGAGAGGGTTTGATGGCATGTTAGGGTGTGGCTTAGCCGAGATGATGACCGTTTGGTCGGTTATCTGATGGGGGCACTAGCCCCTCCCTTCGGAGGTTGTCTTAAATGCGCCCTCATTCCACACTTAAACTGATCATACGTTTTGCACGGCAAATAGCATTGACCCAAGGCTCACTCACTGTTTGGATTCGCGGCACTTACTTACTATCAGTTAACTGCAACAGGAAATGTAGGATGTAGACGTACATATCTGCAACATAACAATCATAATTATCTTAGCTTTAGCCTTCCCCTGCTTAACTTTAATAATAGAGACAAAAGATACATAGAAAAATATACAATAACATAGAAAGTATAAGAAACATGGAAACTATGAAATTAAAAAACCACAACCGTAGTCCACTGGTGTTTCATTGTTCTTTCTAAGTGCAACAAGGATTTGTGAGTGGGGGTAAGAATCTTCTTCCAACCTTAGATCTGACCCAGCTTTAAAAGCTAGGCCCCATCTTTCCGTTGGGTGCTACCTCATCGCTTAATGTTCGACAGTGTCCGCACCAGGTTGTGTGACTTTTGTGAGTCCACGTACACGCTGTTTTATCTCACTCCTTGATCTTTATGGCAGTTGACTCAGACCAGGACTCAGAAACGGCTTCTCAGCAGGACATAGATCCTCCAGTCATGGAGGGCTCCCGTTTGGCTTGGCGACCTTATCAGCTATCTTATCAGCACCAGATCACCAGGCTTCAGTCCGTGGCCCTGTGGGGAGAAAAGAAATCTCGGCAGCTTACTAGTCCTTTTGACCTTTGTAACGTCTTCAAATTCATTTTTACAGTGTATGGCTTTTACCAGAATTTTTAAAATATAAGTGTGAATATAGTGTGAATATGCTTCATAATCTTCAACTATCCCTCCTGTTGAACCATTACTCAGATGATTGGTTCAATATATTTCAATTACTGCATTAAGACACTATAATTATAAAAAAAATAAAAAATAAAACAATCGCCTTATAACACTGCTTGGGTACTTCAAATATAGGGATTTGACACACTAGTATCAAGACACAACAAATGAAAGATAAGTTCCATGAGAACTGAACTCGCTTCCTTTGCTATTTTTTTTTTATAAGCGTTCCCATGGGCTTGGGACGAGGTAGTCACTGCTCTACCCATAACATCTTGCAGGCTGAGATTAGAATCGCTTAAGTCTTTCGGACCTCCCCACTCCTGTGCCTCCTGCACCGGGACGCAGTCCTAGGCTAGACCCCTTTCCACTTGAGGTCTACACCCAGGTCACCCTGGATAGAGAATTCAAGTCTCCTGCTTCCCGGCGTCTTCTTTTCAAAGCCCACCGATCACAGGAGCATCACTCGCTTAGTAACTGTTGCACAAGCGGCGGTCGCTTTGAGCTTGTGATGGCCTGACTGTACATTGAGCCGAGCACGACGGCCAAGCATACCTTTCAAAGGCATCGCATGGTCTTAATGTCACCTGTGACCCGACCGGCCGGTGACCCAGTCGATAGCGACCCCTTACCTGTCGGCGTGGTTGGCGCCTCAGGCAGGAAACCGACGGTCTTGTCCTGGCCCCGCTTGGCTACGGGAACCAGAATATTAACCGTTTTCACCAGCCTTGCCTTTTCACAGAGGTTGTCCCGCAAGACTGCACCCTCTGCTAGGTGTGGACTGTCGTCCACGTACCACGCAGTGCCTGACACATCACAACATTTACAAAACCCACAGGTGACACTTCAACGCTGTGACTTTCAAAATGTTGCCATGTGCGACACCCCCGCAGACTAGACGGTTGTTTACACAGACAGGATGTTGATTCATCCTTGACAGAACACGGGGGCCTTTCAGTCCTCTCCCCAGCACTATATATCGTCTTTAACGTGCTCTGGGAGCCTTGCGACCCCGCTGCCGCCTGTTGAAGGCAAGGATTGGGGAGCCTAACCCCCTAACCTCGCCTTCACATGATATACTCCACAATTTGAGTAGAAATACTCTAGTTTCTTACATGTGGAGAGGGAAAGGGCCAAAACTATGAATACTACTGATTCTCAAACATGTACGAAGTGTCAGTTTTGACATAGGGTAACTTTACATAAGTCTTCTAATACTTATGATACTTTTCATTATTGAGTATTTCTTAAAATCAACAACTGCTCTACAGCTTGTAGATCTGCCATCTTTTGGAAAAAGATTTCCATTGCTAGTTAAGACACAAATGTCACTTACAAAAGTAGAGCTATCTTCGCTTAAGTCTTTTAACTATTTTTAAATCAAAACAAAAATATTGAATATAGTTTTAATACAAAAAAAATGCTCCCTATCTCCCCAAAGTCTGTGAGCCACTTTTCATTATAATGGAGCTTTAGATGGCCCTGCAGTGCCATCGTTCACACCATGATCCTGAAAGCCACACACAAACCCTGGGCTAACTTGCTGGACAAAAATGACCCTTGACCTGTGAGTGCACATTCCTAGCTTGGGGTACTTGCACCTAATACATCGTTCTGCTGGGACTGCTGGGTGTGTGACAACTACTACAATGCTCAATACTTAAGCGCTTTGCTTAGATAATTTACTAAAAACTTCATATTTTACTGTAACAGAAATCATAAAACATGTCCAGGGGGGGTGTACTTGTACATCAAAACTGGCTCACACTAAGGAAACAGGAGATAGGCTCCTGTTCTATGGGCCTCACACTGTTGCTGGGCAAGGCTTACTTAACAACTTATTATGTAGACAATAAAATAATGTATTGGAAATGCTCCCCACACCGTCACTAGTTTTACTCTTCCTGTGCAAACACTTTGTCGGTCTTGTGTGTCACTAGTTGACTACTGGGAAAGTTTTGGGTATCTACAAGGGGCATTTAACTGTAGCTTTAGACAAAAGGCTTACTGTAAACAGGAAAGGAGCCAAGACATCGTAGCTAATTAATACCAAATGTGTGCCCTCACCATATAAATATACATATAGATAAGGGTTTCTGTCCCAATTAAACCAATGTCCTGCCATTTATCTGTATCCATTCTGCCCTTAGACCTGCGTGGCCTTCTGTTCTTTGGCCTATTGTCACTACAGTTCTCCACAGTTGTTCCTGAGTTACAATCACCAACAACAACATGGCCCGTGAGCCCACACCTAAAGCATGTATTTGGGCCCTGGGCGTTCTCCTGCCTGTTATCGTCCCAGTCATTAACTGTGGTGCGCGATCTACAATCGGCTACGAAATGTCCAGTACGGCCACAGCGAAAACATGTTCGGGGGGGTCCCTTCCTTCCTTTTGGCCTAGCTCCTTGGTAATCAACATCACCCCACTCTCTTTCTTTCGCTTTCTCTCCCATCTTGCATACCCGCACGCGCACTCACGCACGCGCACTCCCACACAGTCCCCACACACACAGCACGCTTGAGTACAGTATCTGAGTAAATGTACTCAGTTACTTTCCACACACTCTCTCAGCAGGCACACACATGCAGCCCTCACACACACACACACATTCACTTGTATTCCTATACTCGTGAGGACATACACAGACACTGAAAATCTTATTCATTCACAGTCACACAACAGAGAGGCAGATCCACTCACGCACTTAGTCTCTCTCTCTCTCTCTCATTCACATATATTCCACTGAACATTCCTCACAATCTCTCATAGGCTTCTACAGGAACATACACATATTCCCTGGGGATCCCCACACACATTCACTGTACTCTCATTCATAGATTCACACAATAGTCACCTCCAAGGGGGGGTGAGACACTACTCGTCTCTCAACCACCGTGACCCACTCACACTTATTTCGAGTGTTATTTACACTGCTGTATACTGGTTGAATCCCACTTCACCTTAATAACACATCTTAATATCAGTATCACCACGTTCCAACGGATTTCTCCGGAAAGGTGCTCACGGTAGTGAGGATCTTTTAGTAATATTAAGCACAAACATACAATATAAACACATTCAGTTTCACCACGTTCCAACGGATTTCTCATCGAACACCCAAGAGTACTCTCATCCAATCTAGACCGAACACCCCTTAGAATGAAATGGGGGTTATTCTAGATTTAGACTGAATATAGATACCTCGTGGGTTATTCTAGAAGATGATCCGGAAAAGTGCTCACGGCTCACTCACATAGTGATGACCGCGGAGAGAAAATCGTTAGACCCGGATAACTCACTCAGATCGCGTTTTGGATACACATAGTGATGACGCACGTCTGTCAATATCTGTGATTTCATACACACTACAGTATACAATTTGCAGGAAATAAATCACTCTTGTTGCTTCTAAAACATAGCAACATACCCTAAGCTTTCACTGCCTACAGTGCTTAGGTTTATGTTTATGCACGCAGATAAACAATGTCTATATGCACGCAGATAGACAACTTTTGTGTCTCACTTACGTGCTATCTTATAGTTGTGTGATCAGCGTTCAAATGCCGTCGGCCGTTCCTTGAAGAGCAGATGATAAGACGAGATGACCACCGGCCTGGAGGCGAATTCAACGCTCCAGGATTTTTTCAGGATCCGGGTCCTGGCTGCAGACTTTTCCAGCGGCGTCTTCCTTCTTACTCTTCTTGGAACAGCTCTGACATCCAGGCTCGAGGGACCATTGTAATGATAGATTGCTTTATCATTTTACAAACACCTTAGGCTCAGATCACACATTGGAATAAGATAGACACAGACACAACGGAGATCTCCTTCACCTTTTACTTGCCGACAAGGAGTAAATGTACAGCTTGACCTGAATCATTTCTGACGTACAAATACTTTACATCGATATATATACAGCATGAGAAGGAGAGACAGTTAAGCAGGAGGCAGGGCTTAGGAAGTACTCAAAAGTATTAGGATACGAGTAATAGGTACTAAATGTAATAGATTAGAGCGTATTTGAGACTTCAGTGGGAGCAGAGAGCTGTGCCTCCAAGGGCTGGAGACACTATAAGATAGCCGTGGAATGTCAACATCTGTAACTTACAATAATAGACCATTCAGTATTGGCCCTTAGTTCTGTCCTCCTCTCAGTACCAAGCACAGTAGAAATGAACATTTATGCATTAATTATATGAACACATTATATAAAACTGAGAATCGGACCTTTCACTTGTTTTCTGTTTTGAATGCACTTTGTAGAATTGTAATTATGGCGCTTTATTTTACATTTACATTTTACAATATGTGAATTCCCCCTCCCTAAATACAACAATATTTTAAAATCTGTTATAATACAAACAGCAGCGCCTCCTCTGCTTGACTTTGCTTTGCTTTGGTGAATTGTTGTCAGACAGATTCATTCAAATGCACCTGGAAATGGCAGTGACCAACTTTATGGGCATATGCCTATAAACACAAATTCCTACTCAACTTCAGAATGCACATTTGTTTTGATTCTGTAAACATAAATATTCAATTCAGTTAATTTGTGTGTCATGTCAACAACTTTCCCTATAAGCCTAGAAAGAAACTAGGAATTCGGATCATAAAATGTACTTTGTTATGGAGCTTTTACATTTAGAATGTACCGAATGATGTAGCCAAGGTGATTCTACTGTTACATTTCTCACTTACTTCTCTATACTTATACACAAGGTGATTCTACTGTTACATTTCTCACTTACTTCTCTATACTTTGTGGATTTAACTTGAGAGTGAGCTCTTGACACAGAAAACATGATGTTATTGTATGTCAGATGTTCACCTGTCCTCCTGTTACTGTAGAGCAGAGTTCTCAAAGTGCGGTCCAGGGACCCTCTGGGATCCTTGAGGGGTTCGCATTTGGTTCCATCTGTACACTCACAGAGTTATGGGGTCCTTGCAATTAAAAGGTTTGACAACCACTGCTGTAGAGCCTGTTCCAGAGGCGTGATAGTGATATGCAACTGACTTCTGCCAAGACCCGCCCCAGACTCGGAAAAGTCGCGCTGTGATTGGCCAGTGGTCACTTGGCATGAGGAGGTCATGTGACATTGGACCAGGAAGAGGGCATGGCTAACTTACAGGCCTTGGTGTGCTTTTTGGACTGGTAGCCAGTTGGAGGTGTTTTGGGAGTCAACTGTCCACACAAAGTGTTTCTGGGAAGTAGTACTACACCGTTTTTTGGACTATTCGCCAGGTGTTATCATTTGTGCTCGCACCTTTTGTTTTGAGCACCTCCATGTGTAAATACACCCAACCAAACAAAGCAGCGATTGACGAGGATGACGCTACTGAGGGACGGCATCACTACTGGCCAGACGCTACATGAAAGGTGAGATTTAGCGTCAGGTCAGCCTTATGTTCCCTCAATTTAGCATTGAGGGTTGGGGTTGGGGATATGGTCTTGGGGTTAGGCCCTAATCCCAAACCCCTATGTTCCCTCAGCACTATGTTCCCTAAACCATGTTACCTCAGCACCAAATAGGGCCGAGGTGACATAGGTGCACTCCTGGGCAAGTGCATGGTTTGTAAGAAAACCTTATATGAGCTGATCCACAATGTGTAAAGGGGAGATTTGTGATACCTCCTTACAACAGTACAATATAGGTGGAAAAAAATCGGTGAAGTTGCCCTATAACGCCCATACAAGTAGAACTCTCATAAAGCTTAGGAACTCATATTCAAGCAGTGGCATTTTTTGATGTTTACCTCAAACACCATTCTCTCTTGGTACTTCTCATAATTCACATACCTGAGGATAAGAATAATGAGACCACGTATCTGTGGACTGGACTCTGGAATTCACAAAGTCATTAAGGAATTACATTTTTCCCCGGTTTGCAACTGCCTGAAAACACTATAGATGAATTCCGATTTCAGTGCTTCACTTTGTAAAAAATAAAGAAAAATAAAGAACAAATAAAATACAATAGAATAGATACACACATTTGGTATCCTGACAAAGGACCCACCATAGTAGTGCTAAACTTAGACAGAAGTTTGCATTTTTGTAACAGTGATAATGAATTACATTGAACCTTCTCTGTTGTTCTGTACTGCGGGAGATATCCAAACTAAATTGAAACTTTAATTTCGCCCTCCAAAACTAAGTTCAGTTTACAAATCCACATACATTATTTTCAGTTTCAATCTTTTGACTTCAGACAGATTGAGAGAAGGTCCATGTACTGTATTAGCCCAGAGCAGCTATCAATGCGCAGATCAATTGCTATACTCACCTGAAGGCAATGTTGTATCAATATTTAGATAAACCATACAGTATAATAAGCAGGAGAAAAACGTTATTGAGCAAATGCAGTCTACAAACTAAAGAAAACTAAGCTGAAAATCTAATAAAATAAATACATTTAAAAAACTATCAAACGTGAATAAAGGAAATCATAAAACGTCACTATTGTACCTCCAGGGGTGTGTATGTGTGACTGCATATAGATATTTAGAATTACTGCACTGGGTGTCTGTCCATCTTCTCGCACATGAAAGAATGCTTGGATGTTTTACTGTAGCTAGCTAATATCAAGCCCATGCAGCCACATCACTGTAAACTGAACCTTACACCAGTTCACTGCCACTGCCAATCACAACGTTTAACAACACCAAAACCAGATCCATGGTACCCATGAGAAATACATTCCTGTTGACTGGATAGAGGAGGACCAGGGGACTGGGAAGAGGAGGAGAGGTGGGGAAAGGCCTGCGAGCAGTGGTGGAAAGTACATTTACTCAAGTACAATTTTGAGGTACTATTACGGTACTTTACTGGAGAATTTCCAAATTTCTGTACTTTTACTTCTACTCCACTACATCTCAGAGGCAAATATTGTACTTGTACTCCACTACAATTATTCGAAAACGTTATTTACTAGTTACTTTGTAGATTTTATTACAAAACATACATTAACCATTTCAGCCCTATATACATTTTGACCATTTGAAAATAGACGATCTACAAGCTCACAATGCGTCACGATGCGACTCATTGTGAGCTTGTAGATCAGCTATTTTCAAAAGATTTGTATACATTTTAAATCTTGAAATGGGACATTTTGCATAATGAGTACTTTTAACTTTTGGTACTTTCATTTTGATTTTGATTTTAATTTTGATGCCAATACTTTTGTACTTTTACTCATACATTTTGAATTCCGGACTTTTACTTGTAACAGAGTACGTCTATATAGCAGTATTGATACTTTTACTTAAGTAAAAAAATGTGAGTAGGCTACTTTTTCCACCACTGCCTGCGAGTCACACGAAGGGAAATTGTCTGAGCAGCCAGCCACTAATGCAGAGTCATACTCCTTTTAATAGGATTAACCCATTGGCTTACCGAGCTGCCAATCATTAGCAGCAGCATGTCAGGGTTGTTTGCAGCTCAATAGGCCAGGGAAGCTCGCAGACTGACGTCCATATTATGACATTTTTACAGTAAGAAATATACATACTGAAAAAGTCTCAGACCATGACACACCCTTCAGGGATATACTACTAAGGATAAGTAAGAAAGAACACACATGCACAGATATGTGTAAACTCACAACATAAAAAAGTAAATGTTCAGTTTATTTTGTCAGAATACATATTTTAGGGAAAAGCGAGCACGGGGAAAGTTCTAGTCAGATAGATAGATAGATGGATAGATAGATACTGTAAATAGATATATAGATAAATACATAAATAAATCAAATATTAGTATTATTAATGGATGATGTATGATTGATTGATTGATGTACTTTATTTAGTAAGACATGAGAACAACAGTACATGGAAGTACAAATTCACAATACAAGGTCTACTGGAAGACTCATTAAGCACTGAGCTTGTTTAAGATGAGATCCCCATGCACACACATCATGATGACATATAAGAGACAGACAGATATACACACTACTATACAGAACGTCATACAATCAGCTTACAGGTTACTGGTATGAAGAGTGAAAAATATGTACAAGAGAAGAGAAAAAAAATGGGGTGGGGGGGGATGGGTTAAGACTTAGACAGGGGCCATTTTCGAAATTGCAGCCTCCTCAAGGTGTATCTTTAGGGCAGTTTTGAAAGTGAGTAGGGTTTTACACTCCTTTACTCCTTTTGGTAGGGCATTCCACATTTTTGTTGAATAGCATGAGAACGAGTTTATTCCCTTTGCTGAGCCAAATCTGGGTTGAACATGATTCGTGGAGCTGCCTCTGGTGTTATGATCGTGGACTTCATTAACGTTTTGGAAGTATTTTGACAAATACAGGGGGATCCCAATGTTGTGGTGTAGCTTAAAGACCAGGCCCATAAATTGCTGTACTCTGTCCTCAACCCTGAGCCATCCAATCCTAGCAAAATGAGCAGGGGTTAGATGGGTTTTGCGATAGAGGCCAAGAAGTAGCCTTACTAGTTTGTTTTGGGATGTTTGAATAATGTATGACAACCAGTTTATTTTAACTCATCTTGTATTTCGTTTTAGAGAAACTTTGTGATCCTTTTTTTTTTGCTGTATTCTCAGATGCAGCATTTGACTTTTGCCATTTGGTTAATCAAATATACAGAATGCTAATGTGGTATCCCAATAAATATGCAACCATCATTGTTTCAACATTGTTACAGTATGCGGCAATTCACTCTGTCTCAGATGGAATTTATAATGGAACTGATAGGGTTCAAATATTAAACTGGGATCAGTTAACGCTAGTACTGGAGCACTGGTGTCTGACATTATTTTGGTGGCTCTGGATGAAGAATTTCCATTATGGGGATTTCAGAATAGGTTACTGTATCATATAAAATGAAGGATCTGATTATGCATCCATAACTAGAAGCATTCAATTCTACAGAATAACATTTTTGCATCACAGTGATATACTTACACTAGACTCTCACAACAGTATAACCTATTAATCAATCCTGGGTAATGATTTTGTAATCAAAACATTTTGGTCCCAAACAAGATTTCTCAAACACTGTCTGTGTTGCCATGGAATTTGTTGAACACATTCATGCTCCCCAGCAGAGGATGATCCCTATTAATGTTGGTGATGCATGGCCTTTCCTTTAGGACATTCACCTGAAGCTGAAGTGCATTTTAGGTACATGCATTGATTTATTAAAATGTACGTTTTTAATATATATATTTTTTTGTTTACTACTAATTATTACAACGATAAACGATAAAATGTTCCTCTCATGCACACCCCCTAGAGGCAGCTCGGTGCCTGCTCCCCACTTTGAGAATCCCTGGCCTGCTCTATTGTCATCAAGTTTATGACCAAACCTGGAAGGAGGGTGTACTTCTGGGGACTGGATGAGCAACTTTCATTGAAATGACTGGGCGCAGTGGGCAGTGATTTTGTGTTCACTATCTGCTTTTGCCTTGGTCCAGTCCATTTCATATGAAGCTTTCATATAAATGGTCCACATTCATGCTGGCACAATTTCCATCTACACACACACACACACACACACACACACACACACACACACACACACACACACACACACACACACACACACACACACACACACACACACACACACACACACACAATAAATAAATACATGATATACATTTGACTTGAGCTGTCCTTTTTCAGCAGACCCAGCGGTGCTTCCAAAACTAAAGGAAAAACATAGGGTCTAAGGAAGAAGAATAGAAGATAGTACTTTACTTAGGTATCCCCTACCCCCAGGGGTAGGGGATACCAGGGGTTCCCCAGCTAAATGATTTATAGGAACCAATGGACCCTTATGGGTCTGTAACTAAATTAACATTGATTTTACGATATGAATTGGGGTCCCAGAGATAGAAATGCCATTAAATGGGGGTCCGTAGCCTAATGCATGTCAAGCTGGGGGGTCCTTAAATTACAATGATTGAGAATCACTGCTAGAGCCGTAAAAATCTTCTCTTATGGGGGTCCCTGGCTTATCTTTTCAAATGGGGGTCCGCGGGCTAATAAGTGTGAAGTTGGGGGTCCTTGACATGAAAAAGTTTGAGAACCACTGAACTATAGGATGGATGGAGGCAAAATTGTCCTCTACATTGCACGAGCGATGCGTTGTTAGCTTCTGTGGCTAGTGCTACAGTATGTTTTTTGGCGAGCAGGTAGCCTACGCAGTTACTTATGAATATACTATAATATGAATTATGAATTGAGTATGTATATGAGTGAGTTGTGAATTAAGTATATGAGTTATGAATTAAGTGCTTATACACTGTAGGCTATTTGAGTTATGAATTGGGCTTCAGACTTCGTCAAACAGCTGAAAGTGAGGAAGTAGGCTATCGTCAGTTTGGATGACATTACAAGGAAGACGACGAAAGAAAGACACTGTCTATGAGGTAAATAAATTGCGTGTTTACTTGAGTAAAAGTATAAAAATATTGGTATCAAAATGTACTTAAAGTATTAAAAGTAGAAAGTAGTCATTGTGCAGAATGTCATCCCATTTCACAAAGTTCAAAATGTATTAAAATATTTTGAAAATAGCAGATCTACATCAGCTTGTAGTAGGCCAAGGGCTATTTTCAAATGGTCGAAATGTATGGGCTGAAGTGGTTTAATGTAGGCTATGTTTTGTAATTGTAATTTAAAAAAGTAACTAGTAGGCTAACGTTTTCAGTAAATTACTGTAGTGGAGCAAAAGTACAATATTTGCCTCTGAGATGTAGTGGAGTAGAAGTAAAAGTACTGAAATATAGGAAATATCCTAGTAAGGTAAAAAAAAAAAGATACCTCACAATTGTAGCCTACTTAAGTACAGTACTTGAGTAAATGTACTTACTAACTTTACATCATTGTAAATAATATGGTGTAAAGTTTAACACAGGTTACCAATGGCTACTAATTAACAATAGCAGCAGCAGCCTGACTCTGCCATGCTTTGTCTTGAGTATGCAGCATTCTATGCCTTTTAAGTTTTACTTCATCTCAAGATTTGTTTAATGGTTGATGGCAAATGTTTAATTCATTTTGTCACATATAGGCCTAGTAATTATGTCAAACTAATAGTCTGAATTGAATGAAAACAATTCTGATTGTGAATATTCTAAGAGGTCGATTGCTTCTTGCAAATAAGCCATAGACTGTAACATTCAACCTACAATCCTGAAATGTAGTTTAAGAGCATTTGTCGGCTGAAGGTGGAAACTATTTCACTATAAGAAATGAAATGAAATTGGGCAGTGGTGGAAGAAGTACTCTTTTTTTTTTACTTGAGTAAAAGTATCAATACTGCAATGCAAAATGTAGTTTAAAAAAGTATTGGCATCAAATACTTACTTAACACCACTGAAATTGGGATGCAATTTCAGCAGACTGAGAGTCATTAGGGGTTTGTTTGGTTGATCTAAGTGACTTGTGTGTCTTTAAGTGCGGGGTTCCTAGAGATGTTCTTCTCCAGCGATAGGAGGGCTTGGAGAGTGACGCTGGTTGCGCAGCGTTGCCAGATTGTGTGAGAGAAATAAGCAACCACTATGAATTGAGTACATGGGGACCACATTTGAAGCCATTAGGCTTTCATGGGCTTTTCAATCCTATTTAGTTGACCTTGTATTTAAATTGCACTTTCATGGGCTTTTTTTCTGCAAATTTCTAAATAAAGTATTCAATCAAATGAATCAATCAATCAATCAATCAATCAATCAACCAGGTCTAGGAAAACAAGCGCAAAAGAAGCAACTTTAGGCCACATGAGCACTTTTAAACCTATATCATATATAGAGCGTGCCAACGACTCGTCACCACGGGGGGTGTGGCATAGTAGCCGCAGACATACTTGAGGGGGGCAATGTTAAGTCAACCTGGTTTTTACCCCTCAAAGATGTCCGCCGCTACCAAAAGAAACTTGTTGACGCCCCCTTCAGGATTTTTGGCATGCTCTATAGGTTTAAAAGTGCTCATGTGGCCTAAGCTTGTAGATCTGCTATTTTCAAATGCCGATGCATATAGGCTATATGCATCGGCTATTTGCAATTAGCAGATCTACATGCTCACAATGCATTGCATAGATGTGTTATTTTCAAAAGATCTTGAAATAAAATGTGGAATATTTGGATTTTATTTTTTGAAACATTCTAACAACACAAATGCTCCCTGGGCACAATTTTGTCATGAAAATATTTGACAACCACTGGTTTAAATATATATATATGTATATGTATATGTATATGTATATGTATATGTATATATATGTATATGTATATGTATATATATGTATATGTATATATATATGTATATGTATATATATGTATATGTATATATATGTATATGTATATGTATATATATGTATATGTATATATATGTATATATATATATATATATATGTATGTATGTATGTATGTATGTATGTATGTATGTATGTATGTATGTATGTATGTATGTATGTATGTATGTATGTATGTATGTATGTATGTATGTATGTATGTATGTATGTATGTATGTATGTATATGTATGTATGTTTTTGGAAGCAAGCCTAAATAAGCAACTACACTTTGAAAACGTGCCCAAAAAACCTGCAACCCGCAACTACCAATTTTTACAAGCAACTTTACAGAAAAAGAAGCCCAAAGTTGCTTATAATAAGCCGACATGGCAACACTGTGGCTGCGCTTTGGTGCTGAGCTGAGCGCTCACCTGCAGATGAGAGAGAGAGAGAGATAGAGAGCGAGAGAGAGAGAAAGAGAGAGAGAGAGCGAGCGAGCGAGCGAGCGGGGAACTGATGGGCTTTTTACTTGTGAAGAACCGCATCACTCTCGTGGAGCTCAAGAGGACATAAGGAGCAATCTAACCATAAGGAGACAATCTAACCATAAGGAGCAATCTGACCAAGGGGGGAAACTAGCCTACACGATTATTACTGGAGAAGAAATTACGACCCGAACCTCTTTCTGTGTAGAAGCAGCTCCTCGCTCGTTTGCAACGATGAGAAGAAGTGACTTCGCTCTATTGCTGACAGCAGCCCTTCTTGTGGCGACGAACAGGGTGAGATTTGGAACGTTTAACAGCTATAGGATTATGGAAGAGTTGTGGTGATGCAGTGTCCGTATATGGTAGGACCAGCCTTGGATCAAGACTATCATATATGTATTTTATCGAGTCTGACTTTTACTTTCGTATCTACATAAAAATGCATCTATGATAGTCTTGATCCAAGTCTATCACGAAAGCCAACCCAGTAGGCTATACTTGAAAAGTATCGTTTATAGGCTGTAATATGGATTCGAATGTGAAACAACTGCATTGTAACGCAAGTGGCAGTTTCCCCCTATGCAATAGGCTATAATATATGATCTGATTGCCTACCAAAGAAATGCAGCTTTATTAAAAGAAAAAAGATAAAGGCACTCAAATCGTGTTTTGCTCTTTGTCACATGTTCAGTTACATCTTCATTCAGTATAGCCATAACTATGGCATTTCTGTAATATAGCAGCAAGTGCCAATTAAACTCGCTACAAAACCTTCCTAGTACGCGACAAGGAATATCAAATGTGTTAGTTGAATATTTTCATATTCTAACAAACAAGGGCAGTTTCGTCGCATAGCTACCAAATAACCAGCAGATCTGTCTTTCTTTTCAATCATTATTATGGGTAGGCTATAGGGAAATTACAGGCTGCGTATCTTTGCTCATTCACAATTCCCTTATGTACTAAAACTACACAGTCTGACTGGTGAGGAGGAGCAGAGATGCGGTGCATGATATGTCCGTTCGTTTTGGTCAGTGGTGGAAAAAGTACTCGCATGTTTTACTTAAGTAAAAGTATCAATACTGCAATGTAGATATACTCTGTTACAAGTAGAAGTCCCGTATTCGAAATTTACATGAGTAAAAGTAAAAAGTATTGCTATCAAAATGTACTTAAAAGTACAAAAGTAAAAGTACTCCTTATGCTGAATGTCCCATTTCCACAAGTTTTCAAGTGTATAAATTGCATAAAAATCTTTTGAAAATAGCCGATCTATAAACTGTGCAATGCAACACATTGTGAGGTTATAGATCGGCTATCAAATGGCTGAATTGTATGTAGGGCTGAAGTGGTTAATGTATGTTTTGTAATAATAAAAATCTATGAAGTAACTATACAGTCTTCAAATAAATGTAGTGGAGTAAAAGTATTATATTTGCCACTGAGATGTAGTGGAGTAGAAGTAAAAGTATTGAAAAATGGAAATACTCAAGTAAAGAAAAAATACTCAAAATTGTTATAAGTGCAGTACTTGAGTAAATGTACTTAGTTACTTTACACCGCTGGCTTTTGGTCGTCTCTCGCACACATTCATTCAGTCAGCTCAGCTGTCCAGAGTGGCAGCTACAGTTGGAAATACTAGTTGTGCATACCACGCGCGCATGCACACACGCACACGCACACACACACACACACACACACACACACACACACACACACACACACACACACACACACACACACACACACACACACACACACACAGAGTTCTGTACAGTATGAATGTAAATAAATGCAGTAATATTGTAGCCTATGCCTATTGACAAATCGTTCATATTTGGACATAATGTAATAACTTTGTAAACTGCTGTGTTGTACACTCGACTTCTTTACCTTTGTTGTTTTATCTAAGTCTGAGGGTCACGGAAAGTCAAATCAATGGAATCAGAGTTCATGGATGCCTAAAGATTAATTTATATTCCATCATAGGACACAGTCATAGTATGGAGTTTAAATTAGCCTCAACAATGTACTTTTCTTCTCTCAGGAGACTGACGGAGAGCAGACTTCCAAGGTTCCCTGCCGCCCCGGCTTCTCTCAGAGTTTCTACTCTCTGCTCATATGGAGGGATGTAGTGCAAGGCCAGAAGAATATCCTCAAAGGTAAGGTCTATAACGAGGGCGTCAGCCCTCCTCAACTTTCATCAGGGAGACTGAAAGCAGCCGCGTGTGTGTAGAGAGCTGCCTACATTAATGGCAATAATAATAGCACAGATTTATAAAGCGCTTTTTACAGTAGGCTTACCCAAAGTCGCTTTATATATAAGAAAAGGAATGAACCAACTTTAGTAAGAAAAAAAAAGAAAGTGCTAGATTAAAATCGATAAAAGGTTAAACATGCTTTGGAGAGTCATCTTAACTTGACCTCAGCTGGGAAAAGCTATCAAAGCGGTGGGTTTTGAGTGAGGTTTTGGAGGAGGGGATGGAGGGGGCGTCTTTGATATGGTTGGGGAGTGCATTCCAGAGTGAGGGGGCAGCAACAGAGAAAGCCCTTATATCCCCCCCAGGTACGGTACTTATTATGCTGTGCCTCGTAAGGTCAACTCATTTTTCAGAGGCAGAACCGGCCTCTGCTGTGAAATGAATTGTTTTTTTTGGTACGTCATTACAGTACTGTGTGTGTGTGTGTGTGGGGGGGGGGGGGGGGGGGGGGGCAATTAGGGGGGGGGGGCAATTAGCAATTAACACTTTCAAGAAAATAATCATATAAGCATTTTGAACAGCAAACTTGCACATGGATAGTATTGTATTGTCATGTTTAGTGTCATGAAGGTTAAACATCAGTCTAATTGCAAATGTAAATGAGCAGTAAATTAGTTTTCTGTTTGAAAACAATCCTTTTGTTTTGTCCTGATCTTTTTTTTCACTGTCTCAGTTTTGTTGACATCCTCCACATATAACGTATATCATCACCTTCTCCTTATTATAACGTCCTAACAACACTTTCACACCACATGGCCTCAGTCTTTCCTTCAGCTGTCGTTGCAATTATACTGTGAACCAACGTAGTTTGAGGGGCCGATAGTGCAGGAAATGGAATCGACATCCTGTGTCTAATCTGGCACTGCTCCTGCCACTGTAGGCTAATTACAATTCTCTATTGATCCCAATGGTTTAGCCTCATAGCCTCTAAGCTGTATTGTTTTGCTGTGGCCGCACAACAACTATTTTGTGGGTTTACAGTGTCTTCAGCAGCTGCACAGTATATATTTCTCAGTTTGCTGGCTGTTCTGTTAGAGACCTAGTGGGGATACATTTTGTCTGGGGACACACACACACACACACACACCCACACCCACACCCACACACACACACACACACACACACACACACACACACACACACACACACACACACACACACACACACACACACACACACAGTGACAGTACACAGACTGCTCTTTTATATTACAGATTCAAATTAATATATTTTTCAGACTTCGAATATACTCAAGGCTATATTTCATATTAGTATGTGCCTTTTTTGCTTCATTTGCATTGTGCATGTGTGTGTGCACGTCTGTGGTTTGGCTGGGAATATATGAGTTTGGAGAAAGCGATCACAGGGGTTTCGGTGTTAATTAACTGGGTATATTCTGAGCTCACTGGCTCCGTGCGGTAGTGAAGGCTTCAGTCCAGCAGGGGGTGTCAAAACAATCACAAACAATCACAGAATGAGCCATCACTGCTACACAGGAGCCTAGTCATTAAAGAGACATAGTTAAGAGAATAGAAAATGAGAATACACTACAATAAAACATAACAAACACCAGAACAAAATTCTTGTAATCAGCATCTGTGATTACATCCAATAAGGGGAAGCATCAATCAGGTCAGTTAAGCTTTGACTAAATGGACATTTATTACATACTGCTCTGTTATTTTAAAGGATCTTGTGATGATGTCACAGGGCTCGTCCTTTGGGTCACACACTCACAGCTGTAGAATGGCCTTGATCCATGTGTCTTGAGTATGCAGCTGCAGTGGCCATGCACGCACGCACGCACGCACGCACACATGCACGCACACATGCACACACGCACACGTGTGATTTACAGGACTCGAGTGGTTGATTTATAGTTGGTAATGGTGTCACCGGAGGGAGGCAGGAAGCTACATTGGAAAGGCTTTAATAATAACATTGTTTAACCCAGAACCGTCAGGCGGGGGCAGGAGTAATGACAGACACACGCACGCGCACACACGCACGCACATGCGTGCACACACACACACACACACACACACACACACACACACACACACACACACACACACAACACACACACACACACACACACACACACACACACACACAACACACACACACACACACACACACACACACGTCAGCCACAGGGGGAGTAATGGGAAGGACAGAACTAGGACCTTGGCCTTGAAGGGGAGGATGCCTCTGTCCCACAGGGAGGCGCGGAGTGATGGAGAGAGAGGGGGAGAGAGAGAGAGAAAGAGAGAGAGACAGAGACAGACAGAGACGGAGAGATGCAGAGAGATATGAAGAGAGAGACAGAGTGCCCCTCTGAGAGAGAGAGAGAGAGAGAGAGAGAGAGAGAGAGAGAGAGAGAGAGAGAGAGAGAGAGAGAGAGAGAGAGAGAGAGAGAGAGAGAGAGAGAGAGAGAGAGAGAGAGAGAGAGAGAGAGAGAGAGAGAGAGAGAGAGAGAGAGAGAGAGAGAGAGAGAGAGAGAGAGAGAGAGAGAGAGAGAGAGAGAGATGTGACAGTGGACAGTGAGAATAACAGTGTGCCTGCTATTGGGTGTTAAAGACTAGCATATTCTACTACTAATATTCCACTGTTTGTTATCTGTATTCAAATACGGTTTTAAAAATACACTAACCATTAGCGTGTACAAATTAACCCAATTGACCTTTACAGGTCAACTCCGGACAAATTGCTATTACCTAGCTATCGCAATGATTCAGTCAATAGCCTACTACTATCTCCATTACCTTTTAAGTATTCTACAGCAGTGGTTTTCAAGCTTGGGGCTAATCTCCAATGGGCAAGTAAAAATATCAAGGCACACCAGTATTCATATAGAAAATAGCAAATCTACAAGCTCACAACGCGTCACATCGCGACGTGTTTTGCTTAACACTGTCGCAGAGGGTGGATTGATGGATCACATGCTGTTTGAACATTGAGGAATTTAAGTTGTGTTCACAGGAAACGTAATCGTTAGTAATAGTTTCCAAGTCACCTATCATGTTTCAAAGCCAGATGTGTGAACTGGAGAGACTCAGCGGACCTTTAGACAGACTGCAGAGGTTTCAGGGGTAAGGTGTCTCATCCGTTGTGTGGTTGTAGATTGGCTATCTTTTATGTGTGTGTGTGTGTGTGTGTGTGTGTGTGTGTGTGTGTGTGTGTGTGTGTGTGTGTGTGTGTGTGTGTGTTTGCTTCAAAAGCACTCACACATTGATCCAAATTCTGTTTCAACATGGTTGGACAACATCCATTGTTGTTGCATGGAGTGGAAGGTTTGATATCTGGCATGGCGATGAAGTGTGTCACTGCCTTTGGAGTGTTTTATATTCTACAGCCATGAGAATACAGGAGTTATCTTTTGAGCTGGGCTCCGGCCAGATTCCCACAGATAAACAGTGCCAGTCGATGTAACCTCATCCTATGTGTCCCTGCATCCCAACGCTGATTCTATTACTGGTAATGAGAGCCAGAGAGGGCCGTCTCGCCTCACTGAGCCCACTCCACTGACCTTGGACTTTGTTTGGGTTACTGGTGGTTTGGGGCAGCCCTCTGTGTGTGTGTGTGTGTGTGTGTGTGTGTGTGTGTGTGTGTGTGTGTGTGCGTGTGCGTGTGCGTGCGTGTGCGTGCGTGCGGAGGGATTCAAGCAGTAAGGGAGAATGTGTGATTTAATTTAAAATGCATGAATGTGGTGTTGTACACATGTCAACAACGTTACCTGTACAAACTACGACACAACACATCATCATAACTACAACACATAACTACATCATCATAATCATAACTACAACTCATAAATACATCATCATAACTAATCACATAACTACATCATCATGACTTCTCTGGTGAATCTACTCTGTATTTCTACAACATCACTTTGTTTATTAGTCTCATGCTTTAGTAACACAGCGAATAGTTGCAATGATCATGCAAACAAACATACACATACACGCGCACATACACGCACACATAGACAGGCACACACACACACACACACACACACACACACACACACACACACACACACCATACTCAGATTCCAACCCTGTCGATAGACAAGTCAAGTTATCCTATACTCCCACAGGGAGGAGGGAAGGTCGCTGGAGTCATATCCTAGAGGTTTGGGCTCAGGAGCAGCGTTACCAGGCAAGGCTGGCCTCACCAGGCTTCCTGCAGTACACAATGTGCTCATATCTGGTCTAAATCCCGGCTACTGTATCTATAGTAATATGCAAACACCTGTGCAATGCACACAGAACGTTTCTGCATCCTCGCTAAACTGGATCGCTAGCAAAGTGCAGCCCCATATTAAAATGTTGTAATTGTTTTATTTATTTGTCCAAACAGACATTATTAATGATATAGTAGTCATATTACTCACATAGAGCAAACACAGTGCAGTCACAGCTTATAGAACAGGGAGTCCTCACACTCATGCTGCGCTTACATTAAACACTTGTTTACCTTTGAGCATGTACAGTACTATGCACTTTATACGTGGAGATATGAGACCATACACTGCCGCAGCACGTCTGGTCCTCAACCAGCCAAAATGTTCACGTCTCCCCCTTTTCCGTTTCCTTCATTGGCTCCCGGTTGCTGCCCGCACTGAGTACATCCAAGTTCCAAGTTAACCCTACTACCCTTTCCGCACACATAGATCAGCTATCACAGGAATGCTGTACGAGGCCTCCCTAAAACATCCTGGACAATGCTCCACAAGTTCTATACTCTGCTCCCTCCTGGCTCCCAAATTGTGGAATAAACTCCCCATTGCAGTCAGAACTGCAGACTCACTCCTAATTTTCCGCCATAGTATCCACCTCACCTCCTGGCACTTCACTTTACCTGTAAGCCCTCTTCCCACCTTTTGTTTCGATCGATGTTAGTCTACTATGCAGACATATCTTGGTCACTTGTTATCATGTTTTTGTTTAGTACATTTGTTTTTTCTTGATCACAAATGTTAAGAATGCGATTTAGATGTATCATTCTATTTAGACAGATTAGACTTGGTTCATTGTTTACCTGGTATCCTAGTGTCTTTGAGGCACTACACTGTTCTATCTGCACTCTATTCATGTGATTATTTGAGACCATATTGGATTATTTGTTGTTTACTGACTAAAGTTCGTGCTTACTACTGTATGCTTATTCCGATCTCGCACATGTAAGTCGCTCTGGATAAGTGTCTGAGTGTCTGCTAAATGCCCAAATTGTAAACTGTAAATTGTTCACTATATTGCTACTGCAAATGTATGTTCACACTGACACCAATACGAATATGCTCTGCTAAAACTGCACATTTGTCTTGTTAGGATTAAAACACTGCTGGATTAAAACACTGCTGTTTTGCCAGCAGAGCTGGGTGAGAGGGCTTTGCATTCAGAATGAAACAAATTGATTTGAGCTGTATTTTTCTCCAGGATAGCGTAATGAATCCTAAATTTCCTTGTTAGGGTGCATCCATGTAACCCTGGTTTGATGGGTCTCTCCCGCTTTGGTCTTTAAGGCTTTGGGTGAATTTCTCTCCTAGAATCTAGTGAGTGAACATACCTAGCAAAATCCTGAGTGTTGATTTAACTCTTTGAGAGTGTCAAAATGGACCCTTGCAAATCCATTAAAACCCTGGCTTTTGCTGTCTACGAGTCATGAAGACAATAGAGCACCGAAGTCTGACGTAATTTACATATCCTACCTGGGTTGCGCTCCCCCCCCCCCCCCCCCCCCTCCGTTCTGAATTCCCATAGACGTGTTTAATATCGCGTCAAATAAGAACTGTGTTCCAAAAATAAACAGATGACCCAGGCTTTTTTACTCTTATGGATATGAAGCATCAACTGACGGTGAGAAAATGCTAATGTTACTTCTGCCGAATTTGTTAAATTTCCGCCAATAACAGACTGTATCAAATATGAGTGACTGACTATCATAAACGATACAGAGCCTCCTCCCTGACAATTTCGTCGTGACAGTTTGTTTATTTTTGGACCCCAATTCTTATATGAGACGATTCTATGATGACACAATGTTATTCTCCATAGAGAAATTACTTTACGAACCAGGGGATGAACGAGTGACGTCAGGACTTCTGTACTATGTCTAAAGTGATGGACTTCCTGTCACTCTACTGTTCTGTTCATGTGTTTTTTAGTTTTTTTCTTTACCCCTTTTTCTCCCGAACATATTTAGTGTAGAGTGAAAACAGGAGGGGGCCTAGTAAATAGCTCCTGGGGACAACTAAGTATAGGGTTTAAGTGGTTAACACTTGAGATTTTACTGAGCTCCTTCACACAGCTAAAGGTTTCAGTATCTCCTCTCCAGTAAGCCAGAATCCTTCTGCCTCAGGTGTCAATAATACACTAAGCACAAGAGTAAATTTTGCTTTACTGGGAAATTCTGTTGACTGTCTAAAATTTGATCTAACCTGCTGACTTTTTTATTTATATAGTTTTTTTTAATTCAGAACAGTGGTTTCTATGGGGACAGAACAGAAGTCTGCTTTGAAGGAGCAGCTCAGAGGAACCTGAATAAAAAATGTCCTGTCTTATTCTGTTCTCTGCAGAAGCTCTTGAGAGATGGGCAGTACAGTACATGCGTTTTCTCTTTACCCCCCAACACCTTCAAACTGAATGATACTGTTTTCATTTGCTGTTTACCTTTTGCCTGTGTGCAATAGACAACCATTGGGCTGCAGCAGCATGTGGATAGCAAAAATAATCTTGTTGTTAAGACAATTGTGTCTCTCTTGTGACCCTGTCTTTTGTATTACAGTACAGTATCTTACTTTCTTTCTTAATATACCATTTCTTGACTGCCATTGGCTCTTAGTGTTTTTCTAAATATTTCCGTCAACGTTTGGTGTTTGAAACACTGTCTCATTGCCATCTAATCTCCCTCTTGCAATGCCACATAACAGTGCAAATCCATCGTCTCTTCCCACCATCTGTTTGAACCATTACATGGTGTAAGGTGCATATAATTTTTTTTCACAGACACAGATCAGTTTTACACGGTTATTATTTTTTGTATTATTTGTATTTAACACGTAGAGCTGACATTTGTTGGACATCCCCTGAAGCGGCGATGACACTACTGCTGTGATGGTTTATCCTCCTCAGGTCAAAGGCTAATCTGACCTCAGGGAGCCGTTATAAGTGGCCCGTTCACACAAATGTACTGAAAGTGTAACCTCAGCCCTGATGTATGTCAGACGTTTTGCTGATGCGTGTGGATATCCCAGTGAGGCTCCGGTAGATGATTTCACCACATGTGTTTCTTTCACTGTGGTATAAGGTCCAACGATGAATGCTTTAAGAGAAAAACGGGGGTGTCACACCTGCAGGATTTGTCTTTGATTAATATGGCAGGGTTTGTGGACACATGCTGCAGAATGATTATGAATTATTGTGGGCTTAATGTGTGTGTGTGCGCGCATGTCCGTGCATGTATGTATGTGCGTGCGTGCGTGCGTGTGTGTGCGCGCGCACGCATCCACACAAATATGCACATGTTATGCGTGTGTGTGCTTGCTGTACAGTATGTGTGTGTGTGAGTGAGTGTGCATGTCTGTGCGTGTGTGTGTGTGTGTGTGTGTGTGCGTGTGTGTGTGTGTGCATGTGTATGTGTGTGTGCATGTGTATGTTTGTGTGTGTGTGCACTCAGGGGCAGGGGTCCAGTGCTCTGCAGATTGCAGGAACCTAGCGGTGCCCGAGTGGTCTTTCCCCTGCCTGGTCGTTAGAAAGTCACACCATGAGCAGGAAAGAAGAAAGCTAGCAGGTGGAAGCTATTATATTTTAATGAGATTTTTGACATCTTCTCCCCGTGTCCTGAGAGGGGAGGCGGACGGAGGAGGGAGGAAAGGAAGGAGAAGGAGGTGAGACTACCTGCAGGTTGAGTTACTTTGAGATGTGTGTGAACCCCTTGTCCTTGTCATCTGGTAGGGACATTAGAGACCTCCTGCCTTAGTGAGATGTGCCTTATGGGGTCCTGCAGGAGCAAGGTTATGGTCCTCCTGAAGACATTAAACCAGTTTAAATACTCTGCTAGGACCGACGCTCTTTAATGCACAGATGGCTGGTATGGACTATGAAGTTGACAATGGGAACAGTCTCTCTCTCTTTCTCTCTCTCCCTCCCTCCCTCTCTCCCTCTCTTTCTCTCAATCTCTCTACACTTTTCTTGCCCCAGAGAGAGAGAGAGAGAGAGAGAGAGAGAGAGAGAGAGAGAGAGAGAGAGAGAGAGAGAGAGAGAGAGAGAGAGAGAGAGAGAGAGAGAGAGAGAGAGAGAGAGAGAGAGAGAGAGAGAGAGAGAGAGAGAGAGAGAGAGAGAGAGAGAGAGAGAGAGAGAGAGAGAGAGAGAGAGAGAGAGAGAGAGAGAGAGAGAGAGAGAGAGAGAGAGAGAGAGAAAAAAACACGGAGTCAGGGGAGGCTTTAGTGAGAACAAAGGAGGGAATGGGGTGTGAGAGACTTGTATCCAGTTGGAGCAAGGGCCACTCTTGTCAGCTTTTCATTTGTGTGAGAGAGAGATTTCCTCTCATAGGAGAGGAGGTAAGAGGAATGCAGTGACTACAGTGCAACACCGTATATTGACTGTTACATGTACACCAAGTATGCATGCATGCATGCATGCATGCATACAGTACATGCTCTCACACAAACTGTAGCCTATTATGACACTAAAACAAATGGGATCCAGATTCCTCTTTGCAGCCCGCCCACAAATACAAAATTATATAGCCTTGGACTGGACCCAAATCCTGTGCGGTCCATCTCCTGCCCACTTGCGCCGCCCCCACCTCCCCCAGACACACACACACACACACACACACACACACACACACACACACACACACACACACACACACACACACACACACACCACACACACACACACACACCGCCCTGTCTCTGTTTGGCTGCGGCAGCATTTTAATTACAGCTCTAATTTATTCAGTTAGAATTGAAACCACTGCGAAACCCACCATCAAAGTGATGATTCAGCCGTTATGGGTCCTGTGTCTTTATTTTTTGGGGGGCTTTTTTTCCCATATTACAAGAAGGGAGGGCAGTGTGAAGAGATGATGCTGTCATGTAGTGACAGATTCCCTCATTGTTCTGCCATACTACATCTATATATATATATATATACATACAACTATCATGTCATGGATCTAACCAGTTAAAAATGCATGTCCCCTCCCCCTGAAAATCTGATTTTTCAATTCTGGTATCATTTGAGGGTAACATGACGAAAGCAGCATGTTCTAAAAGGACCTCATTTGCAAGTGTTATTACATCTCGGTCAGAGTCCTCATCTACTGTAATTAGAGATTGAAGTATATGGATGGAAATACGAACAAACGTTCTCACCTCTAACCCATGTGCCCATTATCTCTGTACTCTACCCAGGCTCTCCAAAGTAAGAGCAGATCCTTACTGCTAATTAAAGAGACTTCTCAGTTTCTCACACTTTTCTAATCATCCCGCGCCAAGTGTATGATCTCTCTGAGAATGTGGGCAGGACAAATCCAAGAGTATTAGGGCCTCATATGCTATTCCCTTTGCAGGGAGCTCCCCTGTCTTTGTTAAAAGAGGATGAAATGGAAGATGGAGGCTCTCAGAAGACACAGCTCTTCTCCTAATCACTGATGGTGTCCTGAACCCCCTGTGAATGTTCTCCCCATTACGTTCTTAAGTTTTGTAACACAGCAGAATCAGTGCCTTTGAGCAAGGAAGCAGAGCAGCAACACTGGGTATAGAGGGATGGCATGGGGCGGGGGCAGTAATGTTAATGAATCAAAAGACAATAATGAGTCCCTCTGTATCTGGCTGTGCACTATTCATCAGGCTAAAAGTGAATCAGGGGCCAACCAAGGGGCTTTGACAACCCATGAACGTGTGATGATGATGTCTGACGATTTATGTAAACATAGATGGCTTTTGATTAATTGGACCATTGCACAGTGTGTTGTTGATTGTGACTCACAGCGGGGAATGCAACTGATAACCAAAATACTGGTTTGCTTATAGCGTTGTTTGTTTCGTGGATAGTTTCCCATACTGCATGACCGATATGCAAGTTAGGTAAGTTCGTTATCGAGAATTTTAAAAATGCCATCTCGATGCTCAGATATTTGATGGTGCACGACTTTCAGCTGTTGTCTAACACTAGAAAATAATTTGATATTGGATAAAGAATAGTAAATAATTAAAAGTTCTTGAGAAAGAGATGCGTGTGAATGTGTGTGTGTGTGTGTATGTGTGTGTCTTCATGCATGCGTAAACATACTGTGAATGTTTGTGCGAGGAGATGCACTTATTTTATATATTCATATTACTTATGTCATTTTTTGCCTTGTCTTCAGATGGGAAAAAAAGTACAAAGTGTTTGTGACAGGGTATTTATTATCATATGAATTATGCTTTTACAGATTGAAACGAAAAAGAAGATGGTTCAGTGTTTTTCCAGCATTAATGCCTTTGCCTTCTCATCTGTGTTGTTTTGAGTTGTCAAACCAGACAAATAGAATGAAGCATGAGTGAGGTAGATATTAATTATGAATGACAGGGACTTTTTTTCATCTATTGTCAAGTCTAATTAAGGCAGAAAGTAAATCAGCAATATTTTGGTGTGATTAGGTATTGGGACCGTTTCATAATTAGATGATGAATAATTGTGAATAATTTGTATGCTGGCGTGTTGGAATAGGAGAATTCCAATGAATTCCAAAGAATAGGAGGTTCGCTTTAAAAAAAAAAAAAAAGGTATATAATTCATATTCTTCTATAATTGTCACCATATCATCCTGGGTACTGTGTATAACAGGACGTATACTGTATATAACAGCATGGTGAGAGAGTCCACATTCCACTTTTACTGTCTTGTTGTGGGAGGCAGGAGTTGATGTAGTTAAATGGTGAAAGTCTGTAACAAATCACAAGGGATAAACTGGGTGATTACTAACTCTCTCTCTCTCTCACACACACACACACACACACACACACACACACCACACACACACACACACACACACACACACACACACACACTGTGGTTCCGAGAGGAAACGCCATTTCTCCTAAGAGCAAACCGATGTCCTTGAGTAGGAGGGGTAGGAGTGGTCAAGCCGCCAAGAGGAGATGATGTAAAATGAGCCTGGGAGGAAATGACACATGCAGTTAATATGTCTGGCCCTGGTCCATTGAGAAGCGTTAAGAAACGCTTCAGTGGTGTCTGGTGATGAGCCAAACAGAACTTGGCAGTTAATAATGTACTAGCCAATCAGTAAAGAGAAAACTATATGGATTATGACTTCAGTATTATCCATGCGTCATGACGCACAACAGTATTGTTGGATACAAGCATTTAACTGTTATCCCATGTGAGAATTTGACTTTTGACGATAATTATTATTATTATCGTGATAAAAAAACGAGTTGCATATCCGGTACCACTTCCTCTAGAATTGGTATAAACGCACCTGTAAAGAACGTACCTGATACAGTCTTTTTTTCACTCTCTAAATCTCTTTGTCAAAAATAGCCGATCTACAAGCTAACAACGCGTTGCTATTTTTGGCAAATGTTCCACCCCAGACATGAATGCTGGGGTTCAAGTGGTTCACAAAAGTGCCATTTTAAGAGTTTTAAGCATATTTTGATTATCGCGATAATATCGTAAATCGCAATTATTTTGGTCACAATAATCGTGACATGAAATCGTCCCATCCCTAGTGGTGCACAGTGAGCGGAGTGATGGGTAATAACTAAAAAGTCTGTTTATCTGATATGACCTGGAACTCCACTGGCCACTGCAGCCTGGTCTTGCTTGGATGTGCTGTGGTACAATTACTGTGGACATTAGTTTTCTGTTTTATTTCCGCTATGTTTCCGTCAATGGGTTGTTTGCAACAATGCCAGTGGACACGTTGCAGTGTGCACAGGGACACGGTGCAGTGACTGCGAGCCAGTTGCTGACTGCAGAAAGTGGCTGTGTGACACTGCACCATTTGAGTGTCTGCGAGTCTAACAGAGTGTTGTAGCGGTGGAGGTCAACCCCGTATCTAAATATAGGCTAGTGAGCCTTCCTTTATGTTTTTCTTTCAAGTCCTGGGACCGACATGCTTTTAAAATCGCCTCGGTCTTTCTTCTTCTTCTCCTCTGCCTCGTCTCTTTCGCTCTCTGTCTATTGTCTTTTTTTTCGCTCCTGCACATCAGAGGGGAGGGGCAAAAGAGCGAGAGTAATAAAAGCCCCCCGCTTTCCTCCTCTGGCCTGGGAGAGCACAGAGAACTGAGAATGATCAAAACCACAGTGAATCCATCAGCCGCTGGGGGAAACACGCTCCTGTGAGAGAGAGGGTGTGTGAGAGAGGGAGAGAGAGGGGAGAGAGGGAGAGGGGGAGAGAGGGAGAGGAAGAAAGGTACAGAGCGAGGTGGAGGAAGAAGATGAGAGCTGAAAGAGACGCCACAAACCCGGTGCATTGTATGTCCCACTGTCACATGCAGGGTGGGATGGATTGGGACACTACAGATGGGTTTACAGACAGACAGATAGATAGACGGTGCGGGCAGGTGGAAAGACGGACAAAGGACAGACAGATGGACGGATGGTTAGAAAGGCAGACAGGATATTACTTGTCTTCTCATCTAGGTATAAGGACATGGTGGTGGCTGTAGTTTTTTGGTGGTTTCTTCAGGGGCATCGGCTGAATTAAGCATTGGTTACCTTTGACGTTAAATGCACTGACTCTCTCTCTCACTCACACACACACACTCACACTCACACTCACACACACACGTTACTTGGCCCCGGGGGCAGGACTCTCGGGTCCCTGGTTTTGGAGGTTGATTTAGGTAAATGCAGAAATTAAAGGATTACAAAGCGACGGTGTAATCCAGCTGTCAATCCCGCACCTCATTAGCAAACAAAGGGCTGAGAACCAGTAACAGGGGAGGGGAGGGGAGGGTGGGGGTGCGTAAGCGAAGGGAGGGAGCAGCGAGCAGGAGGAGACGGGAAGAGGAAGCTGGAGGAAGTTAAGTAGCCGGCTTCTGCTCCCTCCTGCTCTGAGGAGGAGTTTTTTTTTATTACGGTTTCTTACTGCCCCTCCTCTCCTTCATCCACCCCGGGCGGTACCACAGAGGGTGTCGTAGCCATGTCAGTCACGTCTCTACCCGCACAGCTCTGCTTGTAATTCCCTGATTAATTAAGAGCAGCAATTTGTTAATTTAATTGTTCTGTAGGTGTGAGCGAGTTTCTTTTATGTTTTGTTTTTTTCTTCCTATCCCAGCCGACTCGCCTGCTTCCTTCTCCTCCAGGCTTGTTCTCTCTCCTAACTTTTGGCAGATTCGGAGCAGAGGAATCATCACTTACACAGTTTAAGAATTGATCTGAGAGAGAGAGAGAGAGAGAGAGAGAGAGAGAGAGAGAGAGAGAGAGAGAGAGAGAGAGAGAGAGAGAGAGAGAGAGAGAGAGAGAGAGAGAGAGAGAGAGAGAGAGAGAGAGGAGAGAGAGAGAGAGAGAGAGAGAGAGAGAGAGAGAGAGAGAGAGAGAGAGAGAGAGAGAGAGAGAGAGAGAGAGAGAGAGAGAGAGAGAGAGAGAGAAGAGAGAGAGAGAGAGAGAGAGTTTTTCCACAGGAAGGTTTTCTTGTATATTGCAATAATTTTTTGATCCAAAATCCAATGAACTGTCAGCATGCTGGGCTGGCCTCCTCCTTGTCGTATACTTGTGGTCAGCAGCTTGCAGACTACAGCTGCATGCTTCCATCTGAAGGACTTCACTGAGAGCTGTCACGGAAGCTGGGGATTCCATTGAATACTACGTACAGTAAATGTTATGCTTCACTATTCCTTGTTTACAAATATGGCTTTTGGTGGTTTGTTTGGGGATGCTCTCAGATCTGTTGCATCAATAGCAGGCTGCGCGATGATGGCCATGCAGCAGTGGCGTCACGTGATCGCCCCGCCTCATGAGACGCACTCAGCGGACAGCATTGCGTGCCAGAGATAGATGACTTTGGAGAGATTCAAATCCCCCCCCCAGCAAGGAGAGACTGAGGAGGGACTGCGTCTTATCTTTACTTACTCATCTCATCCTCTCCCTCCCACTCAATGCTGGTCATACTCCCATCGGTGCCTCGAAAGCTCATTGGTTCTCCAGTCGGGTCCATGGTCGCACTGTTTTTCTACGTCACACGATTAGTTGATTGTAGAATTCAACAATCTGCGAGAGAGTTGAGTGGCCACTATTGTGTTTTCCATTTCCTCTCCTCCGGAAGCGTGGCATTTCTCATTAGCCTGTGAGTTTAATTTATGCAGAAATTATTCATAGTTTGGGGAATCGCAAGTTGGGGTGACAGCGTTTTTGACAGGTCCAGTTGTGCTTTTAGACACTGGTGTTCAAAGTGGTGACAAGCTCTTTGTGTGCAGTTTTATAACCGTGCCTGTGCACGTGTACCCGTATGTGTGTGTGTGTGTGTGTGTGTGTGTGTGTGCACGCGCGGGCGTGTGTGTGTGATAGGTTTGAACGTTTATTTTCAAAGTGTCCTTTTCATCCGTTTATCTCAGGAACTCAGTGGAATGGCGATAAAAACAGCACCATTGATGTTGTCTGTGATGAAAGGGGTTTTTAACGCAGTAAGAGAGCAATAGCACCTCCTCCAGCGTGTGATGGCATGTATGAGCTTGACCTAGCCTCCAGTTAAATAGGCTTTTTATAGCTTCACATACTGCAGCCTCATGGCCATCTTATGGTACTGTACGTGAACACGCACGCACGCACGTAGGCTGCTAATGCAGCCAACAGTGTGTCGCGGGTTTGAATCCCGATCCTTTAACTCAAATGATGTTAAACTGCTGCAGTGGAATGAGTCTTTTATTTTTCTGTACCTCCACATCTGAGAAGCTTGGTTTCTGCTCAGCAGCTGGCACTGTCTTGGTCCAGGACCATTAGCCGGGACAGTGGTGGACCTCTGCCCAGAATGTTATCTTGACTCTGGCCAGAACTGCTCCACAGGAGGCCATGTCAGCTCCAAGGAGGGTGTGCAGAAATGCTGAGTCGGGCGGCCACCCACTGGACAGGACAAATAGAGATAAATGATACTGCATTGAAGGGCAGAGCGCTCTCTCATAGCCAAGGAGGTAGAATATCTTTCCTTCATTCTGTAGCAGAATAGAGGGCAAGCCATTCTAAGTAGCAGTGTGCTTTTAAGCATGTTTGACTGCAGCGCCAGCGTGCATCGCACAAATGCTTCACACTGTGAATTATAGAGTGTGTATGGATGGAAAACAATTTAGCAAGTTAAATATGTCAAGTCCAATACATCAGAAAAAATCCACTCAATGTTTATTGCATGACAACGGCCCACTTCATGTTTGGCTTCGAAAACGTGTCGTTTGTATTTGTGTGTGTGTGTGTGTGTGTGTGTGTGTGTATATGTGTTGTTTGTGTGTCAGTGTGTGTGTCAGCACAGGAGTGATTTGTTCTGCAGAAGCAGACTAATGAATGGGGCGTCCTGCTCGTGGACTGATATTAGCTTGGGTAGCAGCTCCTTTGATGTGATTAGCTCCATGCTCTCTCTTGACAAATTGGGCTGTCCTGTCCTCACAGCCAAAGCACTAATCTATGCCAAGAAACTCCTTCCGCTTAACTGAACATGTGGTGCTTTGTGATTTTCGTGCACGAGCTTGAATGGGTATGTGTGTGTGTCTGTGTATCTAGTGTTTCATGTTTGTATGTAGGTACTCTCACATCATCATCATCAGGCTGAGAGAGATTTTCTTATCTCAGACTCAGCAGAAATCTATCTCGCCCCATCATCACATTTTCTTTTCTATGAGGCCAAAAAACGAAACAAAAAAAAACCTGCAACCAGAATTCTAATGTGCTGTGGAACATTTTGTGTAGTGTATTTAATCGCACATTCCAAGTGTGTGTGTTTGGTAAGCCTGGTGTTGTGTAGCTGCGTGCACATGCTGTTTGTAGGTTGTTGATGACGGTCCTGGCAGACCTAGTCCATGATCCATGCATCCCAACCTCTCAATATCAGACCCCCCCCCCCTCTCCCTCTCTCTCCCTCTCCCAACCCCCCCTCCCTCCCCCCTCTCTCTCTGGCTCTCTCTCTCCTGGCTCTGCATATCTCCCCCTGGTCTCACTCCTCTTGCGTTGCAAGTGGAGACTGTTACCATTGATTTTCTCTTTTCTCTCCTCACTGTTCTTTCTGGCTGCAATGTCTCCCAACTTATCTGCCCTGACAGAACAATGCTGCAGTAGAAGGGCACTCAAGGACTCATGAGATTGTTTTGGAATTCTCATCCCTCTGTTTCATGGCATCTTTAATATACATCCATTCATCTCCATAATTCTGACAGTTTTTGTCTTTCTTTTCCCACGCATATTTCTATATATCTGTGTGCTATCTACAGTCACGTGGTCACTTGCAATAGCTACAGTATACTCTGGGCTGCTCTGCTGAGTAGTAGGGCTGTAGCGATCATTTGAACTTTGCATGTCCTGCTTTGCCTTTTCCCTCTTTGTGCCTCTACGTTGGTTAAGAATGGAGCACAGCCCACTCTGGGTGGATATCAAGATTGTGTGTGTGTGTGTGTGTGTGTGTGTGTGTGTGTGTGTGTGCGTGCGCGTGCGCCTGTGCCGTGGTAATTACTGTGCTTCACTGCCTCTGTAGAAGTCAATGAAGCTGAAGTCATTGTCTGTCTACATGGAAGTCAAGTATTATGTGAATCACAAGCACTGCTTTGTTTTTGTGTGTCGCCGTGTGTGTGTGTGTGGGAAGGGGGGGGGGGGGGGGGGTTCATGTTTTGTGTTTTATAATTTAATGTTTTCTGTTTTCATGTTATGTGTGTCTTATGTTTTCGTTTATATTCTCTTATATTTTTATGTTTTGTGTTTTGTGTGTCCTGTGTTTTCTTGTTTTGTGCTTTATGTTTTCCTGTAAAAGTATCCACACAATACTCATCCGCCCCCTGGCCTGTGTGTACAGTAACTGTCTCCCAGTGCTGCTGAGACTGAAGGGAAATGTTCTCATTAACTGTGCTTAGGGTGAAACCACTGTGACCACACTGGCAGCTCTTGGGAGTGTGCCCGTTGTTTTTGAACCCGTCCTCCCTTCGGTAATGTCTAACCTTCGCTCGGCGCTGCAGCGAGGGACGCGTTCCACGTTGAATAGGCTAACCTCAAAACCAAGACGACCCCAATGGGGGGCTGGGAGGGTGGGTAATAATAATGAAAACGAGGTTAGTGGTGTGGAATGTGCTTAATGGTTGGGCGAACTGGGACCAGAAGGAGACACTGAATCAGATTTTGCCGGCGGACGCCTGGGTTAGCTAATAGGCTCTATGCACAGCAGCCATATTGAAAAGAAGTTGGGCCTCTTCCTTACTTCTTTCACAGGTCTTACCAATTATACTAATGAAGGCTCTGTTACATTCTGGTCAAACAGAGTCAGGGTGCTGATATTGGGTATATTGGCTCACTGGAAACACTCTGCTATACCAGTGGGTCTCAAAGTGTGGTCCAGGGAACCATGAGGGGGTTCCAAATGGCCCCTGTGTGTAACTCTGAAAGGTGTGTAACTCTGAGAGTGTACAAATGGAACCAAATGGACACTTACGGGTCCATTTGGTTTCATTTGTACACTCTCAGAGTTATGGAGGTCCTTGAAATTAAAACGTTTGAGAACCACTATGCTACACTAAATGGAATACTTAATTGGTATAATTGGTAACACCTGTGAAGGAAGTAAGGAAGAGGCCCAATTTCTTTCTAATATGACTGCTGTGCATAGATCCTATTATACTGTGTAGGATGAGGAGGCAAGATGGAAGAGGGTAGGTGGCTTCAGCAAGTGAGTGTCGAGGTAGACTGAAGAGGTTGGGGGCTTCAGGAAGTGAGCATGGTGGTTCATTGGAGAGGTGGCTTCAGGATGTGAGGGTTGACCTTTTAAAATGTGGACGGGAACTAAGGGAGTGATGCGTTGTCTTAGCAACAACAGAGGATGTGTTAGCAGTGGAAGCAGTGCAATTGCTCTCTTTGTGCTCTGTACTCAAGTGACCACTAACTGTGCCATTTGTTGAAGTGTTCATGCCATTTACTCTGATTTCACACTTGTAAGTTATTCTGAGAGCGTGTGCGTGTGTGTGCGTGTGCGTGTGTGTGCGTGTGTGTGCGTGTGCGTGTGCGTGTGTGTGTGTGTGTGTGTGTGTGTGTGTGTGTGTGTGTGTGTGTGTGTGTGTGTGTGTGTGTGTGTGTGTGCGAAACTGATGTAAATCCAAAGAAAGGTGGAGTTGTTAGTGCAGATAGAAAGAGAGACAGAGAAGGAGAAGGGGAGGAAGAGAGAGAGCAGAAGAAATGTTATTGTATTGGGAGAGGAAGTACAATACCAAAGGTTGTTGGTGTTCTCCTATCGTTTGCTAAATTGGCTTGAGTGTAGTTAAGCCTGCTAAAGCAGCATGCATGCAATTAGCACAGAGATACAGACACAGAAAGAGGCTGCACACTTTTTATGCCAGACGCGTGCTGCGTAGGTCTGTTGGCACCGGCAAGGTTCTGTTTCCATGTTTAGAGTGAATACATTGGTCCACAGTTGTCTGTTGGCTCACAGACTGTCCTCCACAGTGTCCATTTGTTTCACTGTTATGGCTCCTTAATAGACCCCTTGTGTCATCTATTTGAAATAGACAGTTTGCTATGTGGAGAATTACTTAAGGCAAAGTGAAATGATTCCCTCTCCCCCACACCCAAACATCCCCGCCCTCTATTAACCAGGCAACTTATAACACTCAAGCACACTTAATGTTTGGAGAAGCACTTAGTCAGTCATACGTAGAATAAAGGCTACAGGAAGGACGGCCGTAAGGAAACTGGGGCTCTACAGTAATAATCTATGTTACCTTCTCTAAAATCAATGGCAGGAAGGGAGTATTTGACTGGCTATTTCAAAAGGAGAGCTGGAGGGAATAGGTGGTGGTGATGAGGGTTTGGTTCGGCTGAGAGAGGTAGAGAGAAAGTGTTGCTATCACTCGTGGTGATTCTTTTGTTTGCGGTGGCCTTTACCAGGAAATGTCACAGCAAGCACTCAGGCAACGAGGGCCACTCTCAGGGCAGGGCCCCGGGCTGCTGCAAACAGGACAGTGCATGAATACAAATACGTTACTCTATTTTGTCTACAGCACACACGCCGGGTCTATGAACAGTCTGACCTACTCATCATCCTCGACATATTCGCAGCAGGCTTTCAATCATTGGCTGGCTGTCCTGGCTGTCGTTCACTCCTTCAAGCCAATGAGGACACTTCCCTGTTTTGCCTGTCCTTTAAGCCAATGGGGAGACGGGCCGTCCTCCCATGCTATGGGATCTTTCCAGATTCTGTGAGAGAAATAAGCAACACTGCTAGTGGCTCCCCATTGGCTTAGACCTGGCTAAGACAATGGGGAGCCCAGAGTGTAGAAAAGAGAGTAACGACACGCATTGATCTCGCCGCAAAGCGGGCTCATATGGGCTATAGTTCCAAACATTGGAACTATCTCATTGAGATAGACAGAGCACTTCCGCATTCCATATTTACAATGGGAGTCGACGCTAGTGTCAGAACTCTCTTTATGGCTCTGGGGGAGCCACTAGCAGTGTTGCCAGATTCTGTGCGACAAATCAGCAACCCGGTCTATGAAAACAAGCCGTGCATACACGTCTCTCTCACACACACACACACACACACACACACACACACACACACACACACACACACACACACACACACACACACACACACGCTCACAGCACCTATATGACTTGTCATTTCCTTCTTGTTTCTGTATGATTCTGAATTTTGTTGTAAAGCACCCAGATCTTTGGGACCATTGGATGCTGCGTTTGTGTTCTAGTTGTGAGATAACATCTTAATACAATGCTATGGCCTTTTCTTAAAGGAATGTGCTTTGTTTTCTTGGCAAATACTCATTTCAGCTGGCATTTGACTCATGGTCCACATTTCAAGTGTGTGTTTTTAACACTGTGGTACTCGTGGGAGGGGGAGTAGTCTGCTGGACTAGGCCAGTGCAGAGGCTGACATTTACAATCAAAGGCTAATGGGATGCCTGAGACTTCCGTGTGTTATAGTAGCCTCTTTTGGCTCTTTTCCACTACCTGGTATTTGTTCAACCTAACTCGATTTGATTTATTGGTTTTTCATTAGGCAAAGGTATCTTGTACCTGGTATCACCGCCATCGAGCATTCCAAGCGAGCTTAGGCGATGCCAATAGGTCATGTGTAAACGATGCAGAGTACTGATTGGTTAGAGACAATCTCACTTGCGTCATTGTGTCACAATGCACTCCTTTATACTGCATGGAAGCTCCAAATTCTGTTAACAAACGTTTGATCTAGACATTGTTAATGTGAAATGAATCATCACAATTGTGCAACTGCATGTCCTATTTCTCATCTAAAATGTAATCAGAAACTGTTTCTGTTGAACTGTCCAGGTTAAATAGATAATAGCGTTTCCAGACAGCATTAAGGGCTTTTCAGATGGGAAGCGACTGACACACCTTGTAATTCATTTTCAGTGAGAGGCGAGCCTGCAGGTTTAGGGAGGCATGAGCAACCTGACAGGCGGAGTGTCAAGCGGGCACGATCCCATGAAATTGTTGCGTTCGTGCTCATCTCACACACCCATCCGCCTGCGACAAGGGCTGAATTGTGGTTTAACTCTTTTCTACGTGCCACACACGACAACAATGGTTTGACAGAGCCGAAGCAGCACTTGACTTGGGCCCATGGCTAAAGACAGAACTGCGTAGGTGATTGTGAAGTGAGAGTGAGAGAGAGTGAGAGAGAGGGGCGTGGATGGGTATTCACAAAATACGTTTTCTGCCCTTTCTGTGGGTAAAGGAAGGCATTCCTCAGAAGATCATTTATTCTGTCCCAAGGCTAATATATTGTGAAAACCAGCCCTAATGATGATGGCGATACCCAGGGGGTTAAGATGTTGGAATGATCTCTCATCTCCCCTGAGATGCTTTAGTAGTCTGTGTAGATGGCTGTTGTCTGACCCCCCCGAGGGCCACTGCTGCCTTCTGGAGCCACAAGACTCATTTGACATGGCTCAAAGGGTGTCTTACCCCTCATCGCTGTCTCATACAGTATATCACCATCGCTTGTGCTCTGAATATTTTATCATTGCAAAATATCGCTTTCAGGTTTATCCACCACAAGACTTTATGATATTAGACATACTGACCAAAAGATTTACTTGCCCAAAGCATCACAAAAGGTTAAAATAATATAAACCTAATGCAAGTTAAATACTGGAATATCAAAGCGTACACGTGTGTTTTATTCTTTTCAACCAAGGGTGTGAGAGGGTCCTATCAGGCCCACGGGAGGATTTTGGGAAGAAAAAATAATTTCTTATGCAGTGTATCTGTACAGCAAATACATAACAGAATCTCCCTGCCACTGTAGCCTGCTGCACCACAGAGTACTTCTTAAGAAAACAATTGTAGTTAACAGGTAATTAACAGCCAGTGTGCGATTGTGTAGCCTATATTCATAATGTGTTTAATTCGTTTTCTTCTTTAAAAAAAAAAATAGTTTAACACCCCTGTATTAAATGCTTATTTAACCAGACAACCTCTAAAAAGGCTCTGATTTACAACGATGAGCCGAGGAAGGAGTCCCAGGGGGAGAGAAGGTGATATACAGTACTTACACACATACATATACTTGCACACTCACACGTGGGAGCTGCTCAGTGTCACTACAGTGTTGAACAGCTCCACTCCCCTGGAGCAGCTTCACGTTTAGTGCCTTGCTCAAGAGCATCACATTTTTGTCAACTGAGAATTTCTCTGTCAGCCAGACTGGGGATTCAGATTGGCAACCTTCAGATCAAAAGCAAGCTACGTTTCCCCAGCCTGCACTGAGCTTGAACCCTCTGATCACTAACTTGCTTCCTAAAGTCAAGGAATTTCCCCCTTTTTTGCTTCATTTTAGCAAATTACTTGACAATTACAGTCCTAGCATCCCTATTCTTACCGCAAAATTTTGTGAAAAAAAGCCGATGTACAAGCTCACAGTTTTACATCGCATTATGAACTATTTGTGGCTATTTTCCCGAAGAGATTTGGTGTAGTGGGAAAAAAGAAGTACAGAAGAAGGAGACTCCTGGAGGACTCTGGTCAACAAAGTACTGTATATGGGGTTGAATTGGTTAATTTGTCCTGGTTTTAGTGCTATAAGCTTTATTGTTAGGCTTTTGCATATTGCTTCATCTAAATTGGCTGGGTCTCCATTTTCATTAAACTGAGAGGCAAAATGTTCCCAATGGAAAGAGTGGCATTCAATACAAAATGCATTGAAGTGTAAAACAAGAAGGGTCTAG
>NC_139947.1:13126367-13156601 GCF_963454915.1 Gymnoscopelus microlampas | reverse complement strand
CGGGACAGTGGTGGACCTCTGCCCAGAATGTTATCTTGACTCTGGCCAGAACTGCTCCACAGAGGCCATGTCTGCTCCAAGGAGGGTGTGCAGAAATGCTGAGTCGAGCGGCCACCCACTGGACAGGACAAATAGAGATAAATGATACTGCATTGAAGGGCAGAGCGCTCTCTCATAGCCAAGGAGGTAGAATATGTTTCCTTCATTCTGTAGCAGAATAGAGAGCAAGCCATTCTAAGTAGCAGTGTGCTTTTAAGCATGTTTGACTGCAGCGCCAGCGTGCATCGCACAAATGCTTCACACTGTGAATTATAGAGAGTGTATGGATGGAAAACAATTTAGCAAGTTAAATATGTCAAGTTGAATACGTCAGAAAAAATCCACTCAATGTTATTGCATGACAACGGCCACTGCATGTTTGGCTTCGAAACGTTTGTATTTGTGTGTGTGTGTGTGTATATGTGTTGTTTGTGTGTCAGTGTGTGTGTCAGCACAGGAGTGATTTGTTCTGCAGAAGCAGACTAATGAATGGGGCGTCCTACTCGTTGACTGATATTAGCTTGGGTAGCAGCTCCTTTGATGTGATTAGCTCCATGCTCTCTCTTGACAAATTGGGCTGTCCTGTCCTCACAGCCAAAGCACTAATCTATGCCAAGAAACTCCTTCCGCTTAACTGAACATGTGGTGCTTTGTGATTTTCGTGCACGAGCTTGAATGGGTATGTGTGTTTCATGTTTGTATGTAGGTACTCTCACCTCATCATCGTCGTCGCCATCATCATCATCAGGCTGAGAGAGATTTTCTTATCTCAGACTCAGCTGAAATCTATCTCGCCCCATCATCACATTTTCTTTCTATGAGGCCAAAAAACGAAACAAAAAAAACCTGCAACCAGAATTCTAATGTGCTGTGGAACATTTTGTGTAGTGTATTTAATCGCACATTCCAAGTGTGTGTTTTGGTAAGCCTGGTGTTGTGTAGCTGTGTGCACATGCTGTCTGTAGGTTGTTGATGACGGTCCTGGCAGACCTAGTCCATGATCATGCATCCCAACCTCTCAATATCAGACCCCCCCTCTCCCTCTCTCTCCCTCTCCCACCCCCCCCTCCCTCCCCCCTCTCTCTCTTGCTCTCTCTCTCCTCCTGGCTCTGCATATCTCCCCCTGGTCTCACTCCTCTGCCGTTGCAAGTGGAGACTGTTACCATTGATTTTCTCTCCTCCTCACTGGTTCTTTCTGGCTGCAATGTCTCCCAACTTATCTGCCCTGACAGAACAATGCTGCAGTAGAAGGGCACTCAAGGACTCATGAGATTGTTTGGGATTCTCATCCCTCTGTTTCATGGCATCTTTAATATACATCCATTCATCTCCATAATTCTGACAGTTTTTGTCTTCCTTTTCCCACGCATATTTCTATATATCTGTGTGCTATCTACAGTCACGTGGTCACTTGCAATAGCTACAGTATACTCTGGGCTGCTCTGCTGAGTAGTAGGGCTGTAGCGATCATTGAACTTTGCATGTCCTGCTTTGCCTTTCCCCTCTTTGTGCCTCTGCGTTGGTTAAGAATGGAGCACAGCCCACTCTGGGTGGATTTCAAGATTGTGTGTGTGTGTGTGTGCGCGTGCGCCTCTGCCGTGGTAATTACTGTGCTTCACTGCCTCTGTAGAAGTCAATGAAGCTGAAGTCATTGTCTGTCTACATGGAAGTCAAGTATTATGTGAATCACAAGCACTGCTTTGTTTTTGTGTGTCGCCGTGTGTGTGTGTGTGGGAAGTTCATGTTTTGGTGTTTATAATTTAATGTTTTCATGTTTTCTGTTTTCATGTTATGTGTGTCTTATGTTTTCGTTTATATTCTCTTATATTTTTATGTTTGTGTTTTGTGTGTCTTGTGTTTTCTTGTTTGTGCTTTATGTTTTCCTGTAAAAGTATCCACACAATACTCATCCGCCCCCTGGGCCTTGTGTACAGTAACTGTCTCCCAGTGCTGCTGAGACTGAAGGGAAATGTTCTCATTAACTGTGCTTAGGGTGAAACCACTGTGACCACACTGGCAGCTCTTGGGAGAGTTGCCCGTTGTTTTTGAACCCGTCCTCCCTTCGGTAATGTCTAACCTTCGCTCGGCGCTGCAGCGAGGGACGCGCTCCACGTTGAATAGGCTAACCTCAAAACCAAGACGACCCCAATGGGGGGTTGGGAGGGTGGGTAATAATAATGAAAACGAGGTTAGTGGTGTGGAATGTGCTTAATGGTTGGGTGAACTGGGACCAGAAGGAGACACTGAATCAGATTTTGCCGGCGGAGGCCTGGGTTAGCTAATAGTCTCTATGCACAGCAGCCATATTGAAAAGAAGTTTGGCCTCTTCCTTACTTCCTTCACAGGTCTTACCAATTATACTAATGAAGGCTCTGGTGAGAGTCAGGGTGCTGATATTGGGCATATTGGCTCACTGGAAACACTCTGCTATACCAGTGGGTCTCAAAGTGTGCTCCAGGGAACCATGAGGGGTTCCAAATCGCCCCTGTGTGTAACTCTGAGCGGTGTGTAACTCTGAGTACAAATGGAACCAAATGGACCCTTATGGGTCCATTTGGTTCCATTTGTACACTCTCACAGTTATGGAGGTCCTTGAAATTAAAAAGTTTGAGAATCACTATGCTACACTAAATGAAATACTTAATTGCTATAATTGGTAACACCTGTGAAGGAAGTAAGGAAGAGGCCCAATTTCTTTTTCATATGACTGCTGTGCATAGAGCCTATTATACTGTGTAGGATGAGGAGGCAAGATGGAAGAGGGTAGGTGGCTTCAGCATGTGAGTGTCGAGGTAGACTGAAGAGGTTGGGGGCTTCAGGAAGTGAGCATGGTGGTTCATTGGAGAGGTGGCTTCAGGATGTGAGGGTTGACCTTTTAAAATGTGGACGGGAACTAAGGGAGTGATGCGTTGTCTTAGCAACAACAGAGGATGTGTTAGCAGTGGAAGCAGTGCAATTGCTCTCTTTGTGCTCTGTACTCAAGTGACCACTAACTGTGCCATTTGTTGAAGTGTTCATGCCATTTACTCTGATTTCACACTTGTAAGTTATTCTGAGTGCGTGTGTGTGTGTGTGTGTGTGTGTGTGTGTGTGTGTGTGTGTGTGTGTGTGTGTGCGTGTGCGTGTGTGCGTGTGTGCGCGTGTGTGTGTGCGAAACTGATGTAAATCCAAAGAAAGGTGGAGTTGTTAGTGCAGATAGAAAGAGAGACAGAGAAGGAGAAAGGGAGGAAGAGAGAGAGCAGAAGAAATGTTGATGTATTGGAAGAGGAAGTACAATACCAAAGGTTGTTGGTGTTCTCCTATCATTCGCTAAATTGGCTGGAGTGTAGTTAAGCCTGCTAAAGCAGCATGCATGCAATTAGCACAGAGTTACAGACACAGAAAGAGGCTGCACACTTTTTATGCCAGACGCGTGCTGCGTAGGTCTGTTGGCACCGACAAGGTTCTGTTTCCATGTTTAGAGTGAATAAATTGGTCCACAGTTGTCTGTTGGCTCACAGACTGTCCTCCACAGTGTCCATTTGTTTCACTGTTATGGCTCCTTAATAGACCCCTGTGTCATCTATTTGAAATAGACAGTTTGCTATGTGGAGAATTACTTAAGGCAAAGTGAAATGATTCCCTCTCCCCCACACCCAAACATCCCCGCCCTCTATTAACCAGGCAACTTATAACACTCAAGCACACTTAATGTTTGGAGAAGCACTTAGTCAGTCATACGTAGAATAAAGGCTACAGGAAGGACGGCCGTAAGGAAACTGGGGCTCTACAGTAATAATCTATGTTACCTTCTCTAAAATCAATGGCAGGAAGGGAGTATTTGACTGGCTATTTCAAAAGGAGAGCTGGAGGGAATAGGTGGTGGTGATGAGGGTTTGGTTCGGCTGAGAGAGGTAGAGAGAAAGTGTTGCTATCACTCGTGGTGATTCTTTTGTTTGCGGTGGCCTTTACCAGGAAATGTCACAGCAAGCACTCAGGCAACGAGGGCCACTCTCAGGGCAGGGCCCTGGGCTGCTGCAAACAGGACAGTGCATGAATACAAATACGTTACTCTATTTTGTCTACAGCACACACGCCGGGTCTATGAACAGTCTGACCTACTCATCATCCTCGACATATTCGCAGCAGGCTTTCAATCATTGGCTGGCTGTCCTGGCTGTCCTTCACTCCTTCAAGCCAATGAGGACACTTCCCTGTTTTGCCTGTCCTTTAAGCCAATGGGGAGACGGGCCGTCCTCCCATGCTATGGGATCTTTCCAGATTCTGTGAGAGAAATAAGCAACACTGCTAGTGGCTCCCCATTGGCTTAGACCTGGCTAAGACAATGGGGAGCCCAGAGTGTAGAAAAGAGAGTAACGACACGCATTGATCTCGCCGCAAAGCGGGCTCATATGGGCTATAGTTCCAAACATTGGAACTATCTCATTGAGATAGACAGAGCACTTCCGCATTCCATACTTACAATGGGAGTCGACGCTAGTGTCAGAACTCTCTTTATGGCTCTGGGGGAGCCACTAGCAGTGTTGCCAGATTCTGTGTGACAAATCAGCAACCCGGTCTATGAAAACAAGCCGTGCATACACGTCTCACACACACACACACACACACACACACACACACACACACCACACACACACACACACACACACACACACACACACACACACACACACACACACACACACACACACGCTCACAGCACCTATATGACTTGTCATTTTCTTCTTGTTTCTGTATGATTCTGAATTTTGTTGTAAAGCACCCAGATCTTTGGGACCATTGGATGCTGCGTTTGTGTTCTAGTTGTGAGATAACATCTTAATACAATGCTATGGCCTTTTCTTAAAGGAATGTGCTTTGTTTTCTTGGCAAATACTCATTTCAGCTGGCATTTGACTCATGGTCCACATTTCAAGTGTGTGTTTTTAACACTGTGGTACTCGTGGGAGGGGGAGTAGTCTGCTGGACTAGGCCAGTGCAGAGGCTGACATTTACAATCAAAGGCTAATGGGATGCCTGAGACCTCCGTGTGTTATAGTAGCCTCTTTTGGCTCTTTTCCACTACCTGGTATTTGTTCAACCCAACTCGATTTGATTTATTGGTTTTTCATTAGGCAAAGGTATCTTGTACCAGGTATCACCGCCATCGAGCTTCCAAGCGAGCTTAGGCGATGCCAATAGGTCATGTGTAAACGATGCAGACTACTGATTGGTTAGAGACAATCTCACTTGCGTCATTGTGTCACAATGCACTCCTTTATACTGCATGGAACCTCCAACTTCTGTTAACAAACGTTTGATCTAGACATTGTTAATGTGAAATGAATCATCACAATTGTGCAACTGCATGTCCTATTTCTCATCTAAAATGTAATCAGAAACTGTTTCTGTTGAACTGTCCAGGTTAAATAGATAATAGCGTTTCCAGACAGCATTAAGGGCTTTTCAGATGGGAAGCGACTGACGCACCTTGTAATTCATTTTCAGTGAGAGGCGAGCCTGCAGGTTTAGGGAGGCATGAGCAACCTGACAGGCGGAGTGTCAAGCGGGCATGATCCCATGAAATTGTTGCGTTCGTGCTCATCTCACACACCCATCCGCCTGTGACAAGGGCTGAATTGTGGTTTAACTCTTTTCTACGTGCCACACACGACAACAATGGTTTGACAGAGCCGAAGCAGCACTTGACTTGGGCCCATGGCTAAAGACAGAACTGCGTAGGTGATTGTGAAGTGAGAGTGAGAGAGAGGGGCGTGGATGGGTATTCACAAAATACGTTTTCTGCCCTTTCTGTGGGTAAAGGACGGCATTCCTCAGAAGATCATTTATTCTGTCCCAAGGCTAATATATTGTGAAAACCAGCCCTAATGATGATGGCGATACCCAGGGGGTTAAGATGTTGGAATGATCTCTCATCTCCCCTGAGATGCTTTAGTAGTCTGTGTAGATGGCTGTTGTCTGACCCCCCCGAGGGCCACTGCTGCCTTCTGGAGCCACAAGACTCATTTGACATGGCTCAAAGGGTGTCTTACCCTTCATCGCTGTCTCATACAGTATATGACCATCGCTTGTGCTCTGAATATTTTATCATTGCAAAATATCGCTTTCAGGTTTATCCACCACAAGACTTTATGATATTAGACATACTGACCAAAATATTTACTTGCCCAAAGCATCACAAAAGGTTGAAATAATATAAACCTAATGCAAGTTAAATACTGGAATGTCAAAGCGTACACGTGTGTTTTATTCTTTTCAACCAAGGGTGTGAGAGGGTCCTATCAGGCCCACGGGAGGATTTTGGGAAGAAAAAAATCATTTCTTATGCAGTGTATCTGTACAGCAAATACATAACAGAATCTCCCTGCCACTGTAGCCTGCTGCACCACAGCTACTTGTGAGTACTTCTTAAGAAAACAATTGTAGTTAACAGGTAATTAACAGCCACTGTGCGATTGTGTAGCCTATATTCATCATTTGTTTAATTCGTTTTCTTCTTTAAAAAAAAATAGTTTAACACCCCTGTATTAAATGCTTATTTAACCAGACAACCTCTAAAAAGGCTCTGATTTACAACGATGAGCCGAGGAAGGAGTCCCAGGGGGAGAGAAGGTGATGCATATACTTGCACACTCACACGTGGGAGCTGTTCAGTGTCACTACAGTGTTGAACAGCTCCACTCCCCTGGAGCAGCTTCACTTTTAGTGCCTTGCTCAAGAGCATCACATTTTTCTCAACTGAGAATTTCTCTGTCAGCCAGACTGGGGATTCAGATTGGCAACCTTCGGATCAAAAGCAAGCTACGTTTCCCCAGCCTGCACTGAGCTTGAACTTGTAACCCTCTGATCACTAACTTGCTTCCTAAAGTCAAGGAATTTCCCCCTTTTTTGTTTCATTTTAGCAAATTATTTGACAATTACAGTCCGATGTACAAGCTCACAGTTTTAAAACGCATTGTGACCTATTTGTGGCTATTTTCCCGAAGAGATTTGGTGTAGTGGGAAAAAAGAAGTACAGAAGAAGTTTGTTGTTTGTTGACCAGAGGACTCTGGTCAACAAAGTACTGTATATTGGGGTTGAATTGGTTAATTTGTCCTGGTTTTAGTGCTATAAGCTTTATTGTTAGGCTTTTGCATATTGCTTCATCTAAATTGGCTGGGTCTCCATTTTCATTAAACTGAGAGGCAAAATGTTCCCAATGGAAACAATGGCATTCAATACAAAATGCATTGAAGTGTAAAACAAGAAGGGTCTAGCCTCATGAACATAGCTGTTGTGGTGGTTGTTTGCCATCCCCTGCGGTTGGCTTGTCAATAGTGCGGTATTGCAATATCGTGGTTATTGTGGCCCTACTGCTGCCTTAAGCCTCGGGACACTGTCATCATGGGGTTGTGAAAATGTGTCTGAAAAGAGGATGGTGTCTGTGCTTGGAGAGGGCTCTCAAAAGTGAGCTTTGAGTGCAATGTTAATGGCGATAGCACATTTCCCAGCAAATGTTAAGTATATAAAAGGAAACAGAGAGGGATAAGGGGGGAGGATGGGAGGGAGAGAGAGAGAGAGAGAGAGAGAGAGAGAGAGAGAGAGAGAGAGAGAGAGAGAGAGAGAGAGAGAGAGAGAGAGAGAGAGAGAGAGAGAGAGAGAGAGAGAGAGAGAGAGAGAGAGAGAGAGAGAGAGAGAGAGAGAGAGAGAGAGAGAGAGAGAGAGAGAGAGAGAGAGAGAGGAGAGAGAGAGAGAGAGAGAGAGAGAGAGAGAGAGAGAGAGAGAAGAGAGAGAGAGAGAGAGAGAGAGAGAGAGAGAGAGAGAAATAGAGGACAGAGGAAGAAAGAGCGAGTGAGTGAGGTTTGTTTTGCTCCAGGAAACATCAGCGTAATTAGGAGTAGCATATCATTTACAAATCAGGCCTGACATTTCGGATGCTGGCGGGGAATAGCAGAGCATTCTGTTACAGATGTGGTGATGAGAGAGATCTCTGGTGATTGGAGAGCGGCATGGTGGAGAACACTGCACTTTCCCCAGGTGTCACAATCAGTCCTGTAGTACCAGATGGAACATCAGTCAGACTGTGGCTGTAGGTATGTTAGATTTATCTTCTGTTCACTGAGTTCAGCCCATCAGTGATCTTCTAAAACCCTCTCTGAGCTATGAGGGAAGTTAAGGATTCAGCTCCAAGCCAGTCATTGCTGAACAGAGCAGGGATTCTTATCAATCTTTGATGAGAGAGAATACTGATTGCCTCCTTACATCCTGTAATGAACACTACAGTAGTATTGCTAGACTTATCTCTGTAACTGTATGTATGGGGTGTGTGTTTGTGTGTGTTTGAGGGAGAGAGAGAAAGAGGGAAAGCACGGCCTGTCAAATGTTCCATAATATCGCCTCACCGAACACAACATGGAACATAATACACCATGACAATGGCTTCCTTTGACATTTTCTCTTTTCAGCAGGTTATTTGGGGTTTGTACACGAGGCCTGACTTACACAGAGCGAACCCAGAACCATCTGTTCCAATCATATCACTTAATGTGTGATCCAGTTAGGCTGCAGCATGGCGCTAAGTGATGCGTCCCAGATACGGCATGAAACATCAACACAACACGGCAGCTCTGCATCTCTCCCAGGCATGCACACAAAGCAGAGCAGCTCCTCCTATAAATATTCTCAAAGGCGACATACATGGCTATACGACCTAATACTGGGATGTCTGCAGTGGGATGATGGGGACAGGCGGGCCACGTGCGAACGACAGGCCACTGAAGAGCCCATAATTCCACTGTCCTGCAATCTGCAAAACTTCAAATGGGGAGGGGAGATATGGTTTATAGCAGGAGGGGGACATTTCCATTCATCTTGCACAGATGGGGTTAAAGTACAGTAATGGTGGTGGCGGCTGGCAGTGGGCTATGATTAAAATGGCTGAAGATAACTGGGCTAGATGCTCTGCGACTCCCACTGAAATCGACTTCTACGGTACTAAAATAAATAAGCATGCCACCTGCAGGCTAATAAATACACATTATCTGCAATTACTTCTGTGCTTTATAACTGCAATTTCAGCGATGGCGGTGCAGAGGGTCTAGTCATGCTCTTTTATCATTATTTATGATGGTCTTTGAGTGCAGCTGTGGCTCTCAGAGCACCTCTGCTGTATAGCTGTGTATGCTGTATAGTGTAACTCATGGAGAGTGCCGTGGCACTATATAGGGCTGTACTGAATGGATCGAAGCTTCATTCATAACATTGATATAAAAAATCTAAATCAACTTTTGAAAATAGTTGCAGAACATGTTCACTTTTGTTCTGCAGAAATAATTGTTTTGAAATTTTAATCACAGCAGCCGTGGCTTGTTGATGCTGAACCTCCTTCAACTTCCTTTAGAGCACAACCTAGGCTTAGATCTACTGTATACGGCAGCATTTATGCAGTTTTGTAGCTTTTGTACTCTGAATTTCAGAATGAATTGTCAATGCAAATGCACAGGAATTCTCAAAACGTGGACTACATGCCCTTTGTTTCATAGCTTTACAATGTGCTTTACCCCGCTAACACCATCGAGCATTGCGTTGCGTTGTGTCAGCGTCCGCGTAGGGGAACGTTCCCTTTGTAATCAATGAAAGGTGTTGCGTTGTGTTGTGTTCGATGGCTGCGTCCAAGCTACAAAATCGCCTAGATTATATTTTTTTCTTCGTTCAGCTGTGTCATAAAACTATACATTTATTAAAACCATTGTAGCACTCGATGTGTGGTGGACAGATTAGGCTGTAGCTACGTATGCATTAATCCATGAATATTGTGCCTCTTCTGATGTTTGCCGAAAAGTGCTCTGAAGCAGGTGTCAAATGTCAGATCCACAATGTCGATGACATCGCAACGCAATGCTTCTGGCGGAGCCAAGCCGTAAGACAAGCCCTAAAATGGAGCTCACCGATTCCCTCCTGTTAAACTGGACGAAGGAATTGAGCAACAGTCAGGCAGCCTTGCAGAGCACACTGTCAAGCTGTGAGAGGTAATTTCTCGGAGGAAACAGTGTTATCTGGCTCACCTCTTCTTCCTTCCTTGCTGGAGAGGAGAAAAAAGGCAAAGAGAGGACAGGAGATGAGAGGTGATAGGACGTGTGATGTCGTACCTGTCTGCTTGTCTACCACAGCCGGATTACAAACACCAAAGTTGCCAAAGCCTATAGAACCTTTGTTGGTCTCCAATGCATTATACCAGGTCACCTATATATATGCTTTGTGTATATATGACAGAAAACTACCCCACGACAAATCATGGCCCTTCCTGCTCCAGTACACTGTAAAGTTATAAAACAGATTTTTCATCAGTTCATGAAAAATCATGAAGGCATTTTAGAAGGAAACATTTGCCCCAAAGCCTTCTGAAAACCCATCTTTTTACTTTCTGTTTACTGTTCATGGGCTGAGCCCATTGCATTGTCGAGAGCTACATTGCTGTTCTTAGCAGATTTGTCCATGGTTACCTTGCATCACCTTCAGGATCTGTCACTGTCATGAGAATGTGTCCTTCACAGCACCACTATTTAGCCCACGGCTGACCACTCAGGCCAGTGGAACTGGATTAGGTGGCGGGTGTGTCAGTTTGACACAATTCCAATTAACAACTCACTTTTTTCTTTTCTTTTTGCATTTGTTTGGTATGTGACATTGAAATGCAAGGCTAAATGTGACCTTGTACTATGGCGTCTCTGTCAGAGGTAGCTCCACATTTCTCCTCTTTCGGGAGGTCCAGTCTGTGTAAGGCATTTTTGACACCAGGGATTTTTTTTATTCTATTCTATTTATTCTATTTTATTCTTTTCTTAAACCTCTCTCATTTAAATATGGAAACCTCCGTCACTCCGATTAGCATATAAGCTAAAGTCATTTCTGAGGTTCGGGTGAGACTTGTTAGGCAGTAATTAGCCAGGATATGTGTCTGCTGCCTAGTTCAAGTGAGAAAGAAAATGATGAGAAGTAAACAAACAAGAAAATGATAGAATATTTTCTCGTTTGTTTTTCACATTTGCATCACAATGGATTTGTTCATTAACTTGTGTTGTGTTGATTTGCTCACACACCCTTACTTTTTATTTTCAAGATTCAGCTAACAAGAGTCAATGTGATCATGGTAGTGCGGGCATAGATTCAAACCCGGGTCTCTCGTGTAGGATGGGCCAAAAAACAAATATCTTAAACACTCGCCTAAAATGGAATTCCCCCTTGGCTGGGGGAGATATTAGGCTTTTGGTCTTAACCCATTAAGGCATTTTGTTTTTTTTGCGTTGGCTATTCAAAAATAGCAGACATAAAAGCTGCAAGCTTGTACATCTGCTATTTTTGAACACTTTTGAAAAATCTTGAAACTGTGAGAACTACTGATTTAGAAGGCATTTGTAGAATCGACCTCGGGTCTTAATGGGTTATACTCAGGGTGCACATAACTTTTTAGGTCTAGTACTCAGAAGAGCACCTGGAGATGTGACTTGGTGCGCAACAAATAAATGGTCCCGTCCCGTTTTGTCAACGGGGGGGGGGGGGGGGGGGGGGCGGGGGGTCAGCACGGTGCCCACCGGTCTGCTTGCAAATTCCGTCGATTTTTGCCGTTTTTTTTTTTTCTCACATCGTTTGGTGAAGCCCCCAAGGTTGGTGCCCTGTGCTGCGCTGCTTTTATCCGCCAGATTGGGACGTTCACGGCATATTTTGCACCATCACGGTGCGTTCATCATCGGTGACGAGTGCCTCTAAACAGCCGCTGCTGGCTGCGTGCACGCAGCGAGGCGATGCGAGACACTCACACAATCACGTGGAGCATGCGTCCTCGATCTCCAGGCTTTTATTTTTTATTTTTGCTAAAAAATAAAAGCTTGGAAATTCCTGTCCCAGCTGTTGGTACGCAAAAGCGCCTCGCGTCGTCTGATGTGGTGCTCATTTTTTATTTTGGGTGCGCATGCGCACCTGCGCACCAGTTATGTGCACCCCTGGTTATACTTATGGCACACAGAGCCACTCTGCTACACAGGGATTATATATGAAATGTCTCTCTTCCACACCTGCAAACACTTTATTGAATTGAATCGTTCTATTTCAAATGGATGGGCTCCTTACAAATTGCATTGTTTGATTTTAATGTAAGTAATTAAAGTAGCTAATCTTCATAAAACATTTTTTTAAATGATATACTGTAGTTATAGCAGTGACTGAGATGTAGTGGAGTAGAAGTAAAAGTTCTGGAAATTGGAAATACTCTAATAAAGTAAAGCTACTTCAAATCTTTACTTAGGTACAGTACTTGAGTAAATGTATTTAGTTACTTTACACCACTGTTCTATAAATGTAATTATTTAACAACCCACACAAATTACCAGGTATTGTTTAACTTCAAATTGAATTATTCTACTTAAAATGGTTTATAATAATAATTAGAATTATTATAATTATTATTATTGTTACAAATTGCATTGTTTGTTTTCTGAGACAAGTTCAGACAACAGATTGAAAAACAATGCTGTATAACTGAATGCGTGAGCGCGCATGTGTGTCCGCAACTGGTTCCTGCCCACCTCAAGTCACAATTTGACCAATCTTGCCCGGACATCAAATTGAGTTTGACACCCCTGCTTTAAAGTGTAAACAGGAACTACCCTAACCCAGTAGGAGTAGGCCTATAAGCAGTATTATGTATTCAAAGTATGTCAGACCACAGAATAATGTGTTATAAACCATCCAGCCATTATTTGATTAGAATTATTCAAATAAGTTGTAGTTTTTAGTTTTTCTGCTCATGCCTGTGGGGGGTTCAATGGGTTTTTGTGAGTTAAGACAACTGACCGGGCGTGCTGTGTTAAGTTCATGGTTAAGTCACGTTGTTTGGGCGGAAACAGTGCTGATGTTCACAATAAAATGTTACCCACCCACGTTTAGTTCAGTACCGCCCGTCCCCGTGAACTTATAAGAGTATATTCTTCACCCGTTTTCACCCGTTAAACGCGGGTGCCCGTCGGATATCCGTGGGTACCCGGCCCGTTCCAGGACTCTGGGCCAGGGGGAGGGTTTCTGTCTAGGATGACTCTTTTCTGCATTAGCTGTTCACAGACGCACGGACACACAACACACACGTTGGTGTTAACAAGGAAAAAGACACAGAGAGAGAGAGAAAGCAGGCTGAATCAAAAGTTGTCACCTCCCATGAGCTTTACAGTGATTTACAGTAACAAGTTCAAGTTGAGAGAATATTCTGTTTAGTCGCTCAAGAGCAAAGGGAGACGAGAGGAAAGAAATGATATTTTCTGTCCCCCGTTGACTGAGGCATTTTCGGAGAATCTCATAATCTCTTTAGTGGCGGATCAGAACATCAAAAGACACAAACGTTGCGGGGGCATCACTATCTCCCCATCTCTCTCTCGCTCTCTCTCTCTCTCTCTCTCTCTCTCTCTCTCTCTCTCTCTCTCTCTCTCTCTCTCTCTCTCTCTCTCTCTCTCTCTCTCTCTCTCTCTCTGGTGCTTATCTGCATATTCCTCCTCATCTGCTCAACTCTATCTATCTGGCCAGCCATCTCAAATCTGCGTCCAACTGTATCCCCAGCCCCCCACCCTCATCTTTTGTCTTCTCATCTTCCTTCCTTTCTTCTACTTTCTGCCATCTCCTCCATCTGTCTTATCTAGCAGGCCTCTGGGCCTCTTTTGCTATCAGGAGAGATTTCACACTCATATCATTCCCATTACATCTTCTCCCCGCTCCCACTCTCCTCTTTCTCTTCCTCTTCTTGAGAACCGGTGTGTGTGTGGATCCAGCGTGTGTTACCCACGGTAACAGTGGTACTGGGGCGCGGTGACAATTCCGGTCTCTGTGGCGGCATTGGTGTAAAGTAACTAAGTACTGTACTTAAGTACACTTTTGAGGATTTTTTAAACATTTTAGTACTTTTACTTTTGGTACTTTAACTACATTTTGATACCAATACTTTTGTACTTTTACTCAAGTAACATTTTGAACACAGGCCTTTTACTTGTAACAAGAGTATTTCTACACTGTGGTATTGCTACTTTTACTTAAGTAAAATATCGGAGTATTTTTTCCACCACTGTGTGGCGGTGACCCTGAGGCTGTGCTGTGTGTGTGGACGCTTTGCTCTCTCAGCGTCAGCAGAAAGACCAAGACCACAGAATGGAGGCCAGTCCAAACGCCAAGCTGATTACCATTCAGAGTCCAAGTCAGACAGTATTAGACTGAGAGAACGAGAGCAATCACATGGTCTCGAAGGGCGGATCCAAACCCAGGCGCCCGGAGCAGCCGCGTCCTCCGATTGCTTCACCAATCTACAGATGTGCCACTTCAAAACTTCACACATTACTGTTCTTTCCCTGAAAGTGCCCTGAAAATGCATTTTTTTCCTCCCTTTTCTGCCCTTAAAAATGCACTGTTTTGCCCCTGAAAAGAAGTTGTCACTACACACCCCCGTTTTTCCCTTGAACAGACATCCATATACATGAGAACAAAATAATGTGTGTTGAAGAAGGTGTCAGACTCATTATGAGGCGAAAGGTGATTTGAAGAGGTCCTTGACCAGTTGCTCAAATTAATTAGCATCATAAAAGCAGTGATCATCAAAATAATTCAGCATTTTAAATGCCCTTCTTTGTCCCTCTTATTGCCCTGGGAATCCCCTGAAAATTTACTGTCTTGGCGATGGCAGGACATTTGAAGTTTTGAAATGGCACATCTGTATGTCCCCGCCTCCCCTCCCCACATTAAAATGTAAAACGTCCCCGTTGTTCATTCTGCCGTATGAGGAAACATTTAAACCTATAAGGGTTCCCTTGGTGGCCTCGAGCGACCCCAAGCTCTTAAAAGAAAGCAGGTCAGAGAGCAGACAGTGTGTGTGTGTGTGCGTGTGTGTGTGTGTGTGTGTGTGTGCACATTGTGAGCTTGTAGATCTGCTATTTTCAAAAGATTTTCTACATATGAAAACTTGTGAAATGGGACATTTTGCATTACGAGTACATTCTACTTTTGGTACTTTAAGTACATTTTGATACCAATACTTTTGTACTTTTACCCAAGTAAATTGTTTATTCTGGACTTTTACTTGCAGACAGAGTAATTCTATATTGTCGTATTGATACTTTACTTAAGTAAAACAATGTAGTACTTTTGTTTTTCCACTTTTGGTATTCAGACCGTCACACCGAGCGAATGAAGTGAGGATGGCAGTGTGGTGTCTGCTTTTTTTTGGGGGGGGGCTTTAAAATAGAGATACTAAAGCAGAGAGAGAACACGAGATATATTGAAGAGGATGCCGTGAAAGGGTTTTAGAATTTAAAGTTGGAGTGTCTGGAAGAGACTCAATGCCCAGGACAGCGAGCGGAATGCCAAATGGACCAACGACCTCTGGCGCTTGGTGCTTCCTTTTTTTCAAGTCCAATTGTTTACCCTCTCCCTCTGTCACTTCTGAAACCTCCCTACTTTCTTGCACAGTACCTCATATCCCTTCGTGTCGTAGTGCATCTTACATGCTGCCTCTCTCATGCATTCTCTGCTACATATTCCTTCTCCATCCGAGATTATTTTTGTCTTTGTCTTGCTCTCCCACTGAGCAATAGCTGACACAGTATTCTTTCAGCTGAGCAGTTCATCACGGTATTCATTTGTGTGTGTGTGTGTGTGTGTGTGTGTGTGTGTGTGTGTGTGTGTGTGTGTGTGTGTGTGTGTGTGTGTGTGTGTGTGTGTGTGTGTGTGTGTGTGTGTGTGTGTGTGTGTGTGTGTGTGTGTTAGGCATGTAATGATTTATCGTAAATCGATTTCAGCTGGTGACCAATTAAATAGATTTAATAAAAAACTTAACCAAAAAAAAAAAGAAAATACAGGATCTTTGTAAGAGAATTGATAACAAAGAGTCTCCAGTCATTTGCTACTGTACTGAAAAAAAGGATAAGACAAAACGAGAGCGAGCGAGAAGAAAATACTGGATTTGTGTAAGAGAAATAATTCAAACAAATATTTTTCGGTCATTTGTCTAGAAAAAAATCATGAAAAATCGTAAAGTGAACCTAGTATTGTGATTCTAATCGTATCTTGAGTTGAGTGAATCGTTACATGCCTACTGTGTGTGTGTGTGTGTGTGTGTGTGTGTGTGTGTGTGTGTGTGTGTGTGTGTGTGTGTGTGTGTGTGTGTTTGTACGTGCGTGTATGTGTACACACGTGTGTGCGTGCTCACACACACGTTCATAAACACATGGCATGAACTGTGATTGGACGGTCTTAGTTTTGTGTTCGTTGCACGTCCTGGTGGAGTATGACAGACAGTGACGGTGGATTGAGCGCCTGTCCAGAGTGTCATAGTGTGCCCCAGATCTGACACTCCAGTGTCTGTCTGTCAGGGTGTGCATGGAACTCCATAGACGTGGGCCTTACGGGGTGCGAGGGAAAGCCCATGGAGATGAAGGGTTTATGGGCTGCTCTGGACACGGCAACGTGCGTTACTTGTTTTTGCTATTAAAATCAAGCAAAATCGATTGATTTGATGTATTAGACGTTATGTTTAAAAGAAAGAGACACACGAAAAGAAACATCAAGGATATAAAAACACAAAGTCAGAGACTTATATCTATTGTAGTCGTTCATCTTGGACAAACAAAACATTGCAACAAAGCGCAAGCATTGGAACACAAATTATATAATATTAAAACTATGAAAGTGTGCTCCTCGGAGCACAGGTCTTGAGACTTTTATATTAATTTCTTCATCTGTAAGCATTTGGGCTTCTATCTTAAGTAAACATGTGGGTTCATATTTCAGGATGCATGCATTAAAGCACACATTACTTAATGTTCCTTTGACCCTGGTAGAAACAAACAAACAAACATCCATACTGTCTTTAACTTTAGGTATACAATCATACTAGCTTAGTAAAATATCAAATGATCTCGTATATCTTCCTCTCTGCTCCTCAGCTTAGAGGGAGGCATGGTGATCCAACCCCCCTACCCACCTTACATCTCACCCCCTTATCCCCACGGTGCATTTAAATACGTACATTAAGCCTCCCATCTCCTCAGAGTTGAATTAAATCTCTTCTCAATTCGATCACTCACTCCTCGCCTCTCCCTACTCTGACTCCTGCAGCTCAATTCTCAGCGGTGGTTTCTGCTTCCGCAGCCATGTGTGCTTCCTCCATGGAAGGAAGTGCGCCGGCTTTCCCAGTGCACTCCAGAAAGCTCCGGGTGTGGCAGGGGGATGCAGCCATGAGTCTGCATGGCACTGGGTTTATGGAAGACGGTTACCCTTTAGCATACAGTATGCATAGGAGGGACGGACTCACATTAAACGAATGCACACACGCACTAAGGCACACACAAGCATGCACGCATTCACATACGCATGCAGAAGCGCACACGCACACGTGCTTGGAATGCCTTCCTCATCCCTTTACTTGGCTCACTCAGTTTAATGGAGAACCAGACACACTACTTCTTACAAAATCAGCTGAGCAGGGGGAGGAAGAGGGGGAGAGAGAGATAGAGAGAGAGAGAGAGGGAGAGGGAGAGGGAGAGGGAGAGAGAGAGACGTGAATTGAAGGGGGAAAAAAATCAATGACTTTTGTCCCCTGTGTTTGAAAAAAAGGAAGTGTTTGATAAGCTCATAGATGTGAGTGACCTTCAGGTCCTTTTCATGTGCAGAGCAGATTACCCAGTGATTTTCAGCGGGGAAAAATGAACTCACTGATGCATTGTGATAATTTAATTTAACATTTAAAGAAATGAGAGGAAGGGGTCCCAGAGCTTTGCCATGGGCAGGTGGTGGAAAGGAGTGGGGGGTGGTGGGTGGGGGGGAGGGGGCATGGCTCAGTCAGCAGTTTTGTGTTGAATGGAGAGAGAATAAGAGGTGAGCCGGGAGTCATCAATTCATTATTGTAACATACTGTACTTTATTATTAACCATCTGCTCTCCTCTATCTCTCATCCCTCCATTCTTGTCTTGTCTCTCATTGACCATATTCACACGCACATTTTGAAACCGGCTCTGAGTAGAATAATTATCCAGATTTGATAAGTCAAACAAATCTGTTATTGAATCTTTTCAGTGTTGGGCACACTGCTGCAATGTGCAGCCAACCCAGATTCATATAGACATTGCAATGAAAGTAAACCTTTCACTTCTGATCGGGGGATTCAAAATAAGAGCAATCAAGTCATAAAGTAACATTTGACTTCTGTCGGTGGAATTTAAAATAAGTAAATAATAAAAATATTTCTAAATTGTAATATGCAGTTTTTTAAAGATTGGTGGAAGAAGTTTTCACTTTTACTACACTTATATAAAATAAGTGTGAATATTGCGTATTGTATCGATATTGAGATATTTGGTATAAATTACATTTTTTGTAAGGAGCAGTGGGTCTGGTTTTCCATTAAACTCAATGAGATATGAAAAAAATATTGATTGTTTACAATCAAGCTGTCAAAAACACACACAGAGCGTGTGTTTTTCTCCTTCCCGGCCGGCAGCTGTACTGCCCGGGATGACTGAGCAGGACCTCCACGCTGTCACGTCTGACTAAAAAGAACGCAGTTTGTTGACTCAAATACTAATTCGGGGACTCGTTTTATTTGCTGGCACAGAAAACAGAGTTACAAAAACACCCCAAATGGCTCTTTTAAGAGCCACCCACTCATTACTATGGAAGATAATTCCTGCTATATTACTATATCGTTTATGAGCTGCAAAATCTGTTCCTGTGCCTCTGCCAGTATTGGCCTCTGTATTGTCTTTCCTGTGTTGCTGGTTCCCGGTCAGCTGAAGCTGGATAAATCAAGGTGTCAAGTGGTCAACTTTCCCGTCTTCGGTGTGGCTTAACAACATACCCTACGGAACAACATCAACGCTGATTGGCTGTCGAGACTTGAGCGGTGAGGCGAACGTCTCCTCAGTTGGGATTTTTCAGCCGAAGCGACGAAATGCTTCATTCGCGTTGCCCGGTTCGTCTTGTTTGCGCTGCTCGATGCAAAGTCGCGTCTTTGCATTGTGCCACTCGAACAAATATCTTCACATCCGGTGTGAACATACCTTTGTGTGTACTCTGTGTGTGTGCGTGCGCGCTTGTGTGTATGAGAGAAAGTGCATGCGAGTTAAAACATGAGAGTTCAAAAGGTTAAGCTCAGTCTCAAGGAGCAGGCTCTTGATCTTTTCTTGCCCCATCAGCAGAGCTTTATTGTCCTTTAGGCCGAGATGCTTCTCAGCGGTTTCTGCAACATGAAGAGTTGAGATGGCTGTGTTCCTGACTCTACTAATACCATTACTGGAGAGTGCTGCTCTTAAGAGGACTCCGACCTCGCTTTTATTGGAAATCCTTTGCTGTTATAAAGCCTTTTAGCCTTTGGCTGGGCTATTGTATTCATAAATCTAGTTCCTGGTCTGGGGCAAATTCCCAAATGTTTGTGTTATTGCCATATCAATTACAAATCTGTGTATACTGTAAAAATAGCAGCTCTGTAATCGTCATGGTTAACAGCTTTGTTTGTGAATACGTCATAGACGGGTTAGTTTTCAGCTGAGCTCATCTCTTTGAAGTGTTTCTTCACTAGTTGCCTTTTAGCTCCACAGTTTCATTACGTCCATTCAGGCCAAAGCAACTAAAACTCAAAAGATGGACAGCAGAGGAACAAACAGGGCTGCTGTAATGCCTCTTATTTCCTCCTTAGCTGATGTCTAAACACTTGTGCTTTGTCACTGCCACTACAGTGAAGGATAAATTCACTCTTTCACCTCCCCACGCCTCCTCCCTTGTGCTCCCTAATTCATCTCATTTCCGCCTGGTTTTGTTCCAGTCCCCACCTCCTTCCTATGCAGGCTCCTCCAGCATGGAGCCACTGCTCTGTATTCTGGGACCATCGTGTCCCCGGTGGAGAGTGATTGTGCCGGTGGCAGGGAGGTCAATTGGAAGAAATTGCGTTGCAGCCACCGTGGAGCTCAGGCGAGAGGGAACAAACTGGATATTAGCCCAATCCATGTAGGCTGCTGTGTTTACACCATCTACCACGGCCCCTCCCCTGGATTCCCCTGCCTCCCCGACTACCTCTACATGCATGCGTGCACGCACGCGTGCACACACACACACACACACACACACACACACACACACACACACACACACACACACACACACACACACACACATATCTTCACTATGAGCAGGGGCAGACTTGTGAATCAAGAGACTATCACGCTAGTGTTCCCTGGCCAGCCCTACAATCTGTCTCCACTCTGAATGGAGGTCTAGGGAAACTCACACTGGAAACAGTGGATAGAACGAGCAGCTCACTCTCTTTGGTATGGGCAGTGATGCTGATATATATACAGTATATATATCTGACACATATTATTAAGAAAATACGCATTCAACTCATCGTCTCTGCGTCCATGGGACGCACACTACTGTCACACTACAGCAACAAATTCCATGTTAAGAAACATTGCGGTAAAAATAATGATAATAATAATCCACCGGACACCGACATTTTGCATGGGCGCATCTTATTTTATCCTACGTTGAACAACGCAATCCACGTAGAAATCACCTAAAACACGAAACAAAAGAACGTTCCTCGGACACCGCCATTTTGCACAGACCAGATTCTATAGGTCACAACGCCCCGAGGGAGCAACGTCTCTGTGCCGAGCTGATCTGATTTTATGAGTCACACCTTTTAGTATAACATCCAGAGCTGAAACGTAAATTAAAAACACTAGTAGTACATACCCGGGGATGTGCGCAGTCAAAGTATTTGCAGACTTTTAGTTATGTATGGGCAAGCCGTGTGTTCCTATGAGTCAGTGTCTGCTTAGCTGCGACAGTTACACCCGTTTTTTTCTGACCGGGTAGTAACCACACATTTATTTAAACAACTCACTGTATGATATATTGATTAGAAAAAATGGAAGTGAAATCTATGAGAACATTGCCTGAGGTACAGTATGTGAACGGCACAAACAAATTGGACATCATTTAAAGACATCCCATCCATCCAAATGCGACACACATCAACAGCTTGTGTTGGTGTAGCGTTACTTTCTGAAGATGTAGTACAGTATGCATATACAGAACTGTACATACATGTACACATACTGTATACATCCCACCGACGCCACAGTGAATATAAGAAAACTAAGAAAATACACACATTCTTATGTTAACAGGCATTCCTGCACTTTCCACCATGTGAGTCCATTGCATGGCCCAACAGGCCTGTTAGGCAGACCAGCTGAGTGAACGTAGAATATAGAATACTGGAGCCAACATTCTTTTATGTCACCACTTGACTTACCATTATAGATTTAAATGACAGCTTCTCTTGGCAACATTACTGTTGTCTCTTCACGTAAGTTCTTTGTTTTGGTAAGGGGATGTGTTGGATGCTGTGAGGAGAGAAATCCTATTTCTTCAGTGACACGTTGCCAGTTCCCATACATCAGTCAGTCCCAATAAGATATGAACCGTGTGTGTGTGTGTGTGTGTGTGTGTGTGTGTGTGTGTGTGTGTGTGTGTGTGTGTGTGTGTGTGTGTGTGTGTGTGTGTGTGTGTGTGTGTGTGTGTGTGTGTGTGTGTGTGTGTGTGTGTGTGTGTGTGTGTGTGTGTGTGTGTGTGTGTGTGTGTGTGAGTTCATTAGCAGCTAAATTAATTTGATGTGAAATTCAGCACACATCAGTACAGGTAATTCTGAGGTAAGCATTTGGTTGTACGGTATGTAGAGAGTATGTACAGTACTTGTTTACATCATTTGACTAGAGGATATCATCTGTGTAAAACTAAATGCTACAGTCAAACATTTACAATTATTAAGCCTCACTTGAAATAACATCCAACCTGCCACAGCAGCCCTGTCTGACTCTTCTCAGTTTTAAATATGTGATTTATAAAGCAGACCCATAGTGTTTGTCTGCCCAGTGTTTCTGTGCTATCCGTTAGCCTCGTACACATAATAATAATAATAATAATAATAATAATAATAATAATAATAATAATAATAATAATAATAATACAATTTGTTTTTATCGCTTTTCTCTGTACTCAGTCGTCACAAAAACATAACAAATAAAAAATACTTTATTCAGGGAATAACTAGTTAAAAAGCTAAACAACTAAGCAAACAAAAACAAGAATTAAAAGGCCAACAGGGGGATTAGAATTAGGTGGGCAGTGCAAGTCTGAAGAGGTGTGTTTTGAGGGAGGTTTTGAACAGGGCAAGAGTGGGGGCGGCACACGTTAATAGTGGTTGGCATTAGCAATTTCTGATTGAGACCTCTTGTTGTTGTGACAAGTAATTAACAGTGGCCTACAAAGATGTTTGTGTGAATATTTAATGGTGACAAAGCAGGGGAGTGTGCAGACAGTGGTAGAACTACAACTCGTGTATAATTCATAGGCATTGACAGTGATTGGACTCTCTCTCTCTCTCTCTCTCTCTCTCTTGCTTGCTTCTCTTTCCATTTATCTTTCTCTCTCCATCCCTGGGCCCCATGCTCCATGTAGAGGAACCCAACATGGATGTTTTGTGTGTATTGTCATATCTTGTTCTTACAGATTTACTCATGGTAATGAATGACTCTGATGTTCTATAGTGCACAGTGTTCAGGCCTGGGTTGTGATGTGTGTGGATGGCTTATTGTCTCCACCGAAGGCCTGAGATTTTGTCCGTCCGTTTGTCCTGTTCGTCCTGTTCGTCCGTCCGTGTGCGTGCGTGCGCGAGTGCGATCAGTTTGATCAGTGTGAAACTTTGCACACTCACTCAAGTAGGCCAAGGAAGAACCTCTGCCGCTAGGTCTGTAACGGGCCGTTTCACATTTTGGCCTATAGCTCTTGAATCATACTACAATAAAAAATATATTTCACATTTCTTCAAAACACATTTTTTGCTGCTACTCCTATAGATTTTGTCCAAAACTCACATTCAGGGGCTCGAACCTCTACACACAGATGTGTGTTATGAAACAGCCAATCAGCATGCAGCAGAATCAACAAGGCCCAGAGACAATTAAGGTCTTACATGATTAGTTTGCACCAGCTCAGCCACTCATACAGTACAATATAAGGCTGCATTATGGAGCATGATGGATGGAGTCATTATAAAATAGCATATGCTTTGACATGTATTAGTTGCTTATAAGCTGATACTTTCTTATTTCCTTGCAGCGTTGATGTTAGTTTTGTTTTTCATTTGAAATGCGTTGCTAAGTAAACAATACTTGGCATCTCTCTTTCGCTCACACACACTCTTTCCCCCACTTTCTCTTTGTCCCTTTTCTGTCCCTAGCCAGTTGAAGGGAGTAAATAACTATTGATCTGCACCAACTGAAGCATGCTAGTTAGGACACTGTAACCACTATATGCTATCACCATTTAGTTTTACCTCAAAGAGGCTGTCAGGAAACAGTTATGCATGTCATTCAGTGAGCAAGATTATAGTTTCATTCAGTGAACGAGATCGTAGTCATTCGGTTCACCTGCTCAAGTCATTTATTTTCCAGGGAGACACACAGTCACAGCGAGGATAACCAAGATCCCGAGATGAATAGCCTGTCCTCCTCAAGGAGCTCATTGGAGCCATTGGCTAATAACGTATATAAACTACTATTTCAGTCAAGTGAGGAAAGAAGAACTGTGTCTTCAGCCAATCAAAACTACCCAACTGACTGAGAAATGAATGGATATTTTCAGGGAGTGATTTAGTTTATTTTGTTCAACCAAAGAGGTCGTTCTTTGGAACGTATCTCTTTCTCGAAGTTCTTTGAAACAACCCAACACTATAAAGCATTTAGACAGTAATCGTTTAACTAAAAGAGAATTTCTGAACAGCTTTAATTCCATTCACGGCGGTAATCCCTCCTGTCAACCTCAGCAGAACAGATGAGGTGCTGCTGATATTGTGACAGCTTCTTACTGCAGCACACTAATTCAGATTCTTCATTCGGTCTGTGGAGAAGTGTCACAGTGAATCTGCTGATGCACTTTATGTGCTCATTAAATCACAGACAGTGACACATGTGTTTCTGTTCATCCTGTCCACATAAGACAGAGTCCTAATTCAATCTGCAGCCTCCATGGTTAGCCACACATGCTAATGCTAATGCACGAAGAAGCCTGATGTCATATCCTGACACCACAGTCATGTGGCGAGGCTATTTACTGACAACTGTGGCTGCGGGCAAGTATGTGGGTGTCGCATCGCGACGCGTTGTGAGCTTGTGGATCTGCTATTTTCAAATATTTTTGTACTTTTACTTTTGGTACTTTAAGTACATTTTGATGCCAATACTTTTGTACTTTTACTGAAGTAGATTTTGAATTCTGGACTTTTACTTATTTAGTAGTATTAGTATTAGTATTTAGTATTTCTATATTGCAGTATTGGTATTTTTGAGTATTTGAGTACTTTTTCCACCACTGTGGGTAGCGAAGCATTGGGGAGTTGGAATGGGCGCGTTTGGTTGTTTTGGGGGTTTGAAGGCGGTTAGGACCGGGACACATCTGGCCCTCTGGCCTGCCAGGGACGTTTGTGTGGCCACTGAGATTCCAGCCTCATTAGGTTTCTCATTTAATTCTTTAATCAGGGTGTGCAAAGCTAACAGTGTGTTATTAATATAGACATCCAGTGTCCACTAGGACATGACTGCCTTGTGAGGAAAACCACGAGTGTGTGTGTGTGTGTGTGTGTGTGTGTGTGTGTGTGTGTGTGTGTGTGTGTGTGTGTGTGTGTGTGTGTGTGTGTGTGTGTGTGTGTGTGTGTGTGTGTGTGTGTGTGTGTGTGTGTGTGTGTGTGTGTGTGTGTGTGTGTGTGTGTCCGCCCTTGCACTGGCCTCAAAGACAACACTGGTGATATATAATAATAACTCTTTTCAATCTTTTCATGTTTTGACATAATACATCATAGTTCTTAGCAGACATTCATCCAAAGCAATACAGCATGACTGTGATCACTGCTTGACCATTCTCTCTCTCTCTCTCTCTCTCTCTCGCCAACATCTCTGTCATAATTCACAGGTTTAGAATTAAATAACATTCTGCATTCATAACAAATTCTCTAAGTACTTCTGCTTTTCTACATTGCTGCCTACATGTAGGCCATAAAATATACTATGATCAATATAGATTACACTCAAAGTTGATGGGCACCAGTTGGGAGGACGCAGTGTCGGCTATGGGGCTTTCATGTAGGAAGGGCCTAGACGGCCAAAGGGCGCTTTTTTCTAGTTTTTATAATGTATGCACTTGCGTGCATCAATACTTGTGTGCACATTAAAGCAAGGCAGGGGTTGAGGAGGAATGGCTGCAGAGTGTGTGTGAGTGTTTCTCTGGGGTTCAGCTGTCCGGTGCATGGCTGACTGATGCTCTCTGCCTGGCCGCCTCTGCGCTCCCCGTACGCAAAACCGGCATCTTTCATAAACAAGTTCTGCTGGTGTGCTTAGCCCCGGCACCACCTCAGATCAACAATATTAATGTACTCCAAATATTTGTTTTCTCCTTCATTACTGAACTGTGTGTGCATGCGCACGTGCGTGTGCGCGCACGCGTGCTTTCGGATCCAATTGGATACCTCCGTCAGATTGTGACATCTTATGCACAGCAGGGCCTGCAGTTTTTCTTGCGTAAAGAGAGTTGGTCTTTCTTGCATATTAATGCAACGCACTCATTTTGTGCCGAGGAATACAAATGCATTTAGACACCGATCACGACAGTCACACTGAACAGTTGCTCCTCGCTAAGCCTAAGTGGTACAGTAGAATATTTAATAGAGAAAAGAGAGGAGAGCCGTGCTTCGTGAAGTCTCCATCTGCTCCGAAGTGGAGCTCTGACACTTTCAATCTGTTCCCCTTCCCACTCAACCCCCCCCCCCCCCCCCATCCCTTGCTCTCCCTTCTCTATTACGGCTCCCCCTGTTTTGCTTTATCTTCCACCCATGTCTGTCTCTTCTTTCTCATGGACAAAGTCTCTCTCGGTTTCTCTTACTGTAATCATACATCTATCTTGGCGACAAGGCCTTGGCGTAGATCCCAGAATATGGCCACTATGTACCTGTTAACCCATTTAGACCTGAGGCCTGACCTAAGTTTTCTGAAAATGTTCAAATATTTATTCAAAAATGACAACAAATGTATGTTGCTATATACTGTACATAGCAACCCCAAAAGGGGTTCCCGTCCTGAAAAGTGTAGTTACAAAAAGGGGTTCCCGCCCAAAATGGGTTAAAGGAACCACTTGAATAAATACCTGTGGTATATTTAATTGTTGCTACAGTCCCTGCCCCCCAGCCCAAGTGACTGTTGACAGTCACCTGACACAGCAAAGAGCAAAGATTTTATTGTTGTTGCTTTTTCCTGATGTCCTCCACCCCGACAGTAATGACATTGTGACAGTGTGGGTGTGCGTTTATTTGTGTTTTTTTCCTGGAGGGACTCTGGGAAACATTCTGTGCTGTGTGGATACCATAGAAGAAGAAGAACCAACGTGACCACTTCCTCCCGTGGGCACAGGGACTTGCGGTGGAAGTTGTTTCTCTCTCTTTCACTCGCTCTTTTAACGTGAGTGTCTTCGTTCGCTTCCCATGGCAGACACGCTGAGAAAAGGTCCAAGTTTTTAAACCGCAAGGAATGTTTTAGTTTTTGGAGCCATGAGAATATGTTTTGTGTTTTTTGGGGGGGGCGTGCACAGTGATTTTTTGGCTCTTAGGTATTAGACATTATTTCCACTGAGAGGAGACTCTGCAACATTCCTGATTTGAACAACAATGCTTCTGAAGCATGGGAGAGGGCAGCTTACACTGCAAAGTCCTGAGTGTAATTTAACTCAGAGTTAAAGTGGTCTGTAGGGTCCATTTTCACATTCTCAGAGTTAAGTTAACTCTCAGGATTTTGCAGTGCACATTTGCAGTGTGCTTTGAGTGGAAGTGCTTCAAGGTCACAGTTGCAGTAGAGATGTTTCCTTTGTCTTCTGTGCAGATACGTAAACATCATTCAATTGTCAGCATCAATCCCAGTTGGGTTTGGAGAATTGTTATGCAGGAAATAGAAATATCAGAGGGTCAAGAACTCAGAGCTGTGCATGAAAGTGCTTCTGCCAGTCAAAAGGCAAGTCAGACACATTCAAAAAGTCGTATTTTTGACAAAGCAGCTTCATGGACAGTCTGAGGCTGGAATGGCACTGGCGTGACATTCACACCAACTTGCATAATTAAATACCTTTAACAGTGTTTGTTTTCCCCCTCTAATTGTTGTACATTAGTTAATTCAGGGGTTCATCGGCAACTGTGTTTTTGGGGTTCAAAACGTAATGTGCGTGTGTGTGTGGGTGTGTGTGTGTGTGTGTGTGCCTGTGTTTGTGTGTGGACATGAATGCTTGGAAAAATCTATATTTCCTTTGTGTCTTCAGCGCACCAAACCCCCAGTGTGTGAGTGATTGCTTTGCTCTCTTGTTGTGTATGAAATCCCAAGCCGTGTGATTGGCTGTCTCAGGCATACTGCATGTCCCCATCCTTCAAACCAGCAGCAGCACGTTGCACGGAGACGATGAATGGAAGACGTACAAGGGGATGAGATACAGGAGAAAATGGGGCCATCAGAAAGACCATGATGCATTTGAACGAAAAACACCTAAACACACACACATACATATCTGTCCTCATCTGGGGATGGGGTAATAAAAAGGCGAGAGAAAACGGGGGGAAAGGTAGCGACGACAGAGAGGGACACGTGGAGACACAGAATGAAGCAAAGCCTCACAGATGTTCTTTTGACATTACTTAACCCATTAAGACCTGAATATCTCCTAAATCCCAACAGTATTCTGAAAAACGTATGTCAGTGGTGCTCAATCTTTTTCATGTCAAGGACCCTCAAAATTATATGTATTTGGCCGCGGACCCCCATCTCAAAATATTTTGTTCCAGGGGGTCCCAGAAGCAAAGATTTTGGTTAAAAAAAAATGTTCGCTTTAAAAAATATATATATATATAAAGATTTTCAAAAATAGCAGATCTACAAGCTCATAGCGCGGCACTCTGTTTGTAATGCTATTTTACCATCTTGTCTCCATCTCTCTTGGTTCTAGCTTGCACTGACACATCATCAAAATGTCAAAGTTATTACTGCATCATTTGCACAGTCTACTCTCAACTGTGCATATCTTTTTTTCACTGTTATTTAAGCAGGCCTGCCTGTCTCCTGTGTTTTTCATCTGCCCACACATTCACACTTGCACATGCATACACACACACACACACACACACACACACACACACACACACACACACACACACACACACACACACACACACACACACACACACACACACACACACACACACACACACACACACACACACACACACACTCTTCCATCTTGTCATTCAAGCACAATTGTTTTGTGAAGACACACGCATCTCTGCCCTGCTGCACATCTTCGCTGAGTTCAGCAGGAAGTGTGTGCATTTGGATGACAGGAAGTGTGTTCATTTGACTGACAGCACGTCATCCCTTATCCCACAGATTTTCACATCCTGTGTGCCTGCACCGATCCCGTGGGTACCCAGTTGGTTGGTGTTGAGTAACCACGGACAAAAACATGTGCTTTTGTGCGTGTGTGGGTGTGTTGAATTTAAAATGGTATGTTCAAAACCATTACTTTTCAGGAAATGGAAAAGAGACCGTTCCAATAGATCCAATGTACAGTAGTTATTAGGCTATTTAGTCACACGCTCTTGTTAATACTTTTCGTTGGTTAAATATGTATAAAACAGACAGACTTAACAGCTTTCAACCAGGGTATTTCCTCTGAGTGTAACAATGGACTTACCATGGGTCTATTTTTTACAGAGAGGATATATTTTTTCAATCCTTTTATTTTTTTGTATTAGTTGTCATCTTCAGGTTGAATTGACACAGTATCGTTTAAGAAGGGACCCCAGATACAGTATTAACAAAGAAACGAAGGGAGTTTATAATCTTTAAACCCAATATTTTACTGTGCATCAATATTGTTTTACATACTGTACCCAAGAGTGTAGATTAGTGATGTTAGTATGCATCACTGAATGCACAGTGTTGTCATCCTGTTGTTCTTACACGTCCTCAACATGTCAAGATCACGTTCCTCGCTTGTCACTGATGTGTCACTGATGGATGACTGGCATTATCCTGACATGTCCCCTCTGTGACCCCACTGACTCTAGACTTTAAAAGGAAACAGGACCGACAGTGTGTTGGATACTAAGCAATAATACATGAGAGGGACTGCTATGTGACATATATTACCGTGACATATTAGCACGGGGGGAGCTCGGCCGGAGCTCTTAACGCATTCCCTGCCGTTGACAGAGATCTCTGGGGGAGTGTGTGTGTGTGTGTGTGTACACACACAGATCTGCGATCTTACTTAGTAGTGATGCACGGGCCGACCCGTTGCCTGCTGGTCCCGTGGGTTGAACCGCAGGGCGGGTGGACGGGTCAAGATTTCAGACGCAATTATCGCGGGGTGGGTGAAGCGGGTCAACAGTGACACACGTTGCTAGTGTGTTGAAAAGCCTGTCGGTAGTTTTTGCGGGTTGCGGGACGGGCCGGGTCGTTGATTCATATATTGTTTTGTGGGACAGGTTGGTGTGGGTTGGGCTCCGTGGCGGGGTGGGGCGGGTGGATTATGAAATAGACCATCACTATTACCTAGTATACCTTTAATGGGAGCATTATCCAGTGTGTGGACTCTTATTTGTCTTTTTTAATGTGTCCTTCTGTCCAGCCCCTGGGATTTAAACTTTTGGATGTACGTGCTTTGTAAACTTGTGGCATAGCACAGCATCTGCATTATATGAAATTATCCCACAGTTTCATTATTAATGCTAGGCCTATGCCCATTGGGAATGATGCTTGTTGGGAACGATTCCCATTGGGAATGCATGCCCCTCCGGTTATGCAATACCTGTTGTACCCGTACTTAGTGCAGTAGCTATTATCATAGAACTATGACATCATACTGATAACATCAAGGATCTCCATGCATACATTAGACACAGACAGACATACAGACAGGCAGACATGCAGATTTTTGGTTCGGGACGACCACGTCCGACGACTTCCCACTCGGCATTAACGCACCCTCAGATCTACACACAGCACGTTTGAAGTTGATCAGTTGGACGGTTCTTGAGAGATGC
>NC_139947.1:13116367-13123867 GCF_963454915.1 Gymnoscopelus microlampas | reverse complement strand
CGTTTGCTCCAGAACTGTGGAACTGTGTTGTGTGAAATTGAAACGGCAGAGCATCAGCAGCAGTTATTTGCAATAAACACTCTGAACGAGCATCCCTCCCCTCAACCGCCCCTCCCCCCCCCCCCCATTCTGTCAGCTCCATGTAACATTAACACTCTCTCTCTCTCGTACCCCTCCTTCTCATCATTCCTCTGCCCTGACCCCCCAGGCCCACTGAGCTGTTGTGTACACGCCTGACAGTCGACGTCCAGGCTTGGCTTCCTCACCACAGGCCTCAACATCCTCCCCTGTCTTCCCAACATTAAACCCACCCTAACACCCCCCCCCCCCTCACATCACTGCACCCTCGCACCATTGTCACGCTTAAGCTGCAGTGACAGGCGCCCGGGCTGTCAGCCATTTAAAGAGCAGAATTAATTTGTTTAATTTCATAGCTTTTCATTTAGCCACCGCCCCGGCCAAGACACAGATTGTCAAAACATCTAATAAATGTCACGCTCTCGCTATTTGGAAGACACCTCTGGTTGGAGGAGGCAGCAGCAAGGGTCAGCCTGGGGAGGGGAGGGAGAAGAGAGGGGGCATTAGCACCTTTCACAGAGTTTATGTATTTATATCAGTGTGTAATGGAGTGTTGCTAATAAAAAGAAGGCAATTTCCTGAATCATTTTAGCCAACTGATTATACAAGTCCATTTGAGCTCCGATGGGCTTGTGATAACATCGCCCACAAACCTGTTACTGGGGAAATGGGAAGTGACATAATGTTTAGTGCCGTGACCTCATCTGGATCTGTCAGGGTTTTTAAGGAGCTTGTAGATACTGTGCTGGACATTTTAATTAATCTGGATCCTTCGTGGTGTCTGACGGCTTGTTCAGTGTTCCAACAGAACAGATATTAAAGTTAACATAAAAGATAATACAGCTAGTGGCAACACGAGTGTGTGGCACCATAACAATTTTATATTTGGGTGCATTCGTTATGTTGTGAGAATCTGCTCCGATTTCAGAGCACTCTGGCGTCATGCAGTGCATACTTATTTATTTACTAAATGCATTCAAATGAACGTTCATCCCATGTATAACTATAAACATGATTATAAACTGTTTTGTTACATGTAGATGCATGTTGAATAATCTCTAGAGTGGCAAAGAAGCCACAACCATCACTTTTTGCACTTCATCCAACGACCATCATTGTAATCTTGTCTTGTCTCTTAATGTCAAGGCGCTTAGAAAACCGGTTATTCCGTGTTTGGGATTTTCCATCAGCGATGCTCCGAGCACTCTCCGAACTCCCCATAACCTGGGTGCATTTGACATTAAAGCTGATTCTCCAAAGCATAGGCTTTGTTTGATAGATTTGCGGAGAATTTGATAACTTTGACAAAAAGTAGCGCTTACATAATGTTGCAATTGTCTCAATAAAAGTCTCGCTCTCTCTCTCACACACACACACACACACACACACTCACTTGCATGTGTGCACACACACACACACACACACACACACACACACACACACACACACACACACACACACACACACACAAATAGACTCATGCACACAAAGTTTTTGTCCATGCTGTATATCTTCACAAACAAAATAATCATGTGGTGTCAGCATTGTTTCACAAACATCAAAACAATAGGGACCACAGGCGAGTCAGCAGAAGCTGACGTGTGAAGCACTAATGAACAGAATGGTTTACAGCCACTTAAACCCATTTACACTGAGGGATGACTGATGCATTTTGACAAATTCTAATCAAAATATTTATAATAAGGTTTGTTCTCGCATAGTTTTGACTGTCATGCTTCTATGCTCTGTATTAATGAGGTGAAAGATTGAACTCCCTCTGGTAACAATGTTTTCCAGTAGAGTGCGAAAGGAATCGATGACCACAGTGGATTCTTATCCAGTCAGGTTTGCGTAATGATTGCCTTGCCTGACACCATAGGTTGATTTCTTTCATTTTTATGATACTAGACAGCACCGGCCTACTCGGGAATGATGCCAGTTGGGAACAATGCAAATAGGGAATGCTTGCCCCACCCTGTTGTACAATACCCATTATACCCGTCAGAGTGCCCGCTGTAACTGTCTGTCTGTCTGTCTGTGTCCCTTTTGTGCTCATACAGTATATGGAGATCTCTGTATCTGTCTGTCAGCCTGTGTCCCTTTTATGGCGATTAATGGAGATCTCTATATCTATCTGCCCTTGCCCCTTTTATGCCCATTAATGGAGATCCCTGATGTTATCAGTATATGGCCATATATGGGCATTCACACATATGGGCATATCAGGGGATTGGCGGTTCTGGAAAGTCCTTGTGCAGTGGTAAACGTCTGTGGAGAATGTGTGGAGAATGTCTGGAGAGTGCAAACTGACTATGGAAAGTAGACTGACTAAGTAATCAAATGGCAGGTCATTTTATCATGCTGGCTATGCTGGCTATGGTAACGTAATGGTAAAGAACTGTACTACACATCTTCTGCACACAGTCTAATACACTGTTGGCAATCAAGACTATCCGTCAACCGATTCAACAGATTTGTTAGATTTTAAATGCTCAAAAAATGTTGATAAAACTCTGTTGCATTTGACAATGTAACGTTGTCTAAATCAGCACATGATGTCTGAAGAAGGTCTATTGACCGAAACGTTGCCTAAATAAAGTTGTCCTTATTGTGCAAGTGTAGACGGTGTGTGCGAGTCATTTTATTGTATTTTATAGCCTACGTCTAAATCAGCGCTGAAATTGCCAGACAGTCTTATAAACCTTTTAATATAAAATAATTAGTTGAATAGTCATATTATAATCCTGAATTCATTCGACCAATTAATTTCTAAGTCGCGTACAGCCCTCATCTCACCCCGTCTTCTGTACAATTCCATTCGATTCTCTGCATCAAGCAAGACCCCGGCACCACTCCAGAGAGTCTCTAAATCAAAATGCAATATACAGTCTTCACTATGAATTTATGTACTGCTTCAAGGGAAGTCGAACGTGGGCACATTGACATATTCGAATAAAATGTAGCTACTGTTATAAATTAGATGTATATATATTTCCCTGAGTATCATATCTCAGTGGTGAAAGGATAACTTTTGACCAATGACACAGTTTTCCTACTCGGGGCCTCTGCATGGAGGCATGATGCTGGAGTGTATGTTTCACGCACAGGTTTTCTACTAATCCCAATAACTAGCTGACTTTGAGCCAGTGTGTCGCTTCTAGGGAGATGCAAGACGGGATATGGAAAAAGTTTTTCCTCCTGTAAAGTGGAGCAATAGGAACTTTAACTTTAATTTACCCAGGGATGTATGCCGTGCACGTACATTCTATTTCTGCAATGCCCTGGCTTGCCTCACACACTCACACCTGGGAGCTGCCCTGCACTGTGGGCTACTGAACGGTTCCACTGGTGTCCTTGGAGGTTAAGTGCCTTGGCCAAAGTGATTTTTGAGAGAGGAGGGGCCTAGTTCGTTATTCACTTTGCCTCCCCCCAGATTCAAACGTTCGACGTTATTGTCAGTGGTGCAGTAATGAAGTACATTTACTTGAGTACTATACATTTTTTTGTAAGTGAGTGCTGTACTTTACTTGAGTAATTTGCTTTTTGGATACTTTCACTCCATTACATTTCAAAGACGGGCCCTATTTAGACGATCTTTAGCACACAGTCTGAAACGCAGAGTGCAAAATGCATCAGGGGTTGTGTTCACATTTTGCTAGTTAGCGTTATCTGATCGCAAAGCCCTGCTTTGCTGTGGAAAATTGCATTCCTTCATCTATGGGAGCAGCATTAATAATGTGCTATAACGAGTCAGGGGTTCCGGGGGAAACAAAAAGCTCTCTGCTAACCCAAACATCACCTGGTAAAGATTAGTGAATCAAACCCAGTGGTCTGAATCACTGCAGCCTAATGTCAAGACAAATGTGATATCTTGACATAACAACTTAACATTCACACGCTCCTTCTAAGTTGAAACTGTTTGTTTTAATTATCATGAATAGGATTAATGAAGAATCAAGTTCTTGAACAATTGTTTATCTTCCGTTTGAAAGATGTACTGTCTTTTGATTGCAATCAGTGCGGTGTTCTTAATCACAATAATGCACTGTCTAAATAGTAAGGAAATATTTGCGTCATCAATGCTCTGGCTGATAAGACCTTGAAGCTCCTAGAGCAGAGTGCAAAGACGTGTGCGTAAGATAGCTGTGCGCCCTGATTGCGCCAGACCACACCTCATGTTAAGACCAACACACCCATGGGCCTTGCGCCGGATGTATGATAGGGCCCCATGACTCCTCTAGTCTCCGCAGGGTAAAGTTAACATGCAATATAAATTATGGTCCTTTCCATTAATTATAGCAGACCATAAAACCACATGTATCAGCAGACATTAAAGTTGTGTTAATCCATGCTGCTATGTTTTGTATTAATATTAATGCGTCCTAAAGGCTTTAGGGATTATTGAAAACATGCATGAAACATAAAAGTAATATGCAAAGTTTATTAACTCTAAATATCACAGTGCCAAGCACTATGTAATTAAACAAAAACACACTGTCCTGTCAAGTCCCCACAGAACCTACAGCTTCATCCTACAGGTTTTTATTAGTAGTCCTTTCCCCTTAATGCTGGTCGTGTGCTCTGTGCACGTACTGTATTTTTGGGTGTGTGTGCTTTGGCTGGTCGAGCAAAGTCCATGCTCTCTCTCTCTCTCTCTCTCTCTCTCTCTCTCTCTCTCTCTCTCTCTCTCTCTCTCTCTCTCTCTCTCTCTCTCTCTAAATAAACATTGGACGATATGGCGAACGTTTTTTTTAGGAAATGTGATGGTCTGCCTCCTCCAATATTCAACTCTTAAAATATAGTCAAATTATGTAAAGTGCCATACAAAGCGTGCGCAAAATGTTAGTCAATTTAGGCCATTCTAATAATGATTATAAGGCTACAAAACAGAGTGTCGGCTGGTAGGCTAGAATGGAGCGGAGGAGAGAGGGAATAATAATAATTGTCTTTATTGTCCCCTCAGGGATATTCATCTTCACAGTCTGTAACAACAGAAAAACACTATAGCACAAAACAACATAGCACATAACATAACACCAAGACAATACATGAAGTCCCCAAAATACACAAAAAACAACCTATCAGCAAGGCAGTTTATTTAATACCTCAATGGCTGAAGAGCCAAAACTTTTTTTTCCCATCCCAAAGATCTGTATCTTCGTCCAGATGGCACGAGTTCAAAGTGACGATGTACTGTAAGGGATAAAAAATCTTTATCAGCTACTGTGCGTTTGAGAGTAAAGCCTTGTTTATATTTTCAAAGACGAACCGTAAAAACTAAAATTAAACCAATATGCAACTCTTGTTGCAGATTGGGACGCATGTCCCTGCCCCAGTCTCACAAGATCCTGCACCACTGATTTCTGTCAAGTCTAGATTTTAAAATTGGGTATTTAAACAAGTTCACGACAACGTGTCGCGGATGCGCTGCGTTCAGAGCTTGAGCTTTTTTCAATGCACAACCCGCTGTTCGCCAAAGCATAAATCTAGCTAAAGGACTGGGGAGCCGTTTTCAGATAAAAAAAAAATCTCGTGCGAATAAATCTGCAATTGACGATTTCTGGGCTGACGGTAGCCGATAGGAGTATTTTGGCATGTCGCCCATCCTTAATAAATATATGTATACTTATGCTATATAAAATGACCAATAGCATTAATGTATGAAAAAGCATAAAAAGCATTAAATATAGATATACATGGTTTTCTGCCCCACAGCAACAATATGTAATTTATGTACTATATATACATTATCTTGTGCGGCGCCTTATGCCTAATATTATTAGCCATTAGTGTATGTGGTATGTTTACAGACATGCACATATCAGGTCAGACATACTGTAGGTGGCGAGTCCCCAACAGACAGTCAGGGACAACTGCTCTAAAACGTTGTGTGTTCGCTCAATAAGAGGAGCTAATTTGTTGTGACCTCCTGTTCCCAGAGGAACAGAGGAAGTGATTCCCGGTGCCTGTAGATGAATGAAACAGCATGTTTATAAAAGCTTCCCCATCAGTCCCCCTCCCCCCTCATTCTTTTGTCTTTGTCTTTATGGTTCTGGTATTAAACTGCGACCAGGTGGATTCAGCATAGTTGTGATGAGGATCATTATAGTTGTGGTTCCACTCTTTTAAGACCGGATGCTTGTATGTCTGGCCAATAATACTGATCTTGATTGTGTCTATTGTAGCGCAAACTAAAGCCAGCTAATTATTTTCTAGTCAAATGGATGATTACGTTGAGCAATAATGATAAAGACAAAAAACAACATATTACTGTATGTTCCCCAATTAAATCAGCCGCTGACTTTAAAACAAACATTTGAAGATTAAAGAGTACATGAGCTTTAAACAAGAAAAAAAAAGATTGCTGTATTGCTAATGACTGAAATTGTATTGCATTTGATAAATTGACTAAATGACTTACTAAAGTATATTTGGTAAATATGATGGTTAATAGGCTAGTAAGTAAAGTATTATAGGGAAAAATGTTATAGTGGACTGATGTCAATTACAGTGCATTCTGTTAAAAGGCATGGTTCAAACAACCAAACTTTTTTCTCCCATGTTTGATCAAAGTTAGACACCCTTGAATGTGATTATACATCGGTTATATATCGATATCTGAAGACGACTGGTTGGTTATGGTGATATTTATTGTTATTCCATATCACCCTGCATGTCCTACATGCTTGTTGACATTAAGTCTTTGTGTACATCCAACACTGTGCTGGATTCAGCACCGTTCCAACACACTAATTGGTCCTAGACTCATCCTCATTTTGTCAGTTTTGTCATGAACTCTCTTTCACTTCTCCATTCCCTCTGTCTCTGCTGTACGTTTGTACTGAGGCACATGGAAGACAGCTGGTTTAATATTCCTCCCTTCTGGATCTTTTCACACATATTCTGTTTTTTATTCTTAGCACCTGCTCACATGGTGACAATAAGAGTTCATGAAATGTTAACTCTCCTGACACATTCCATGTTAGAATAGGCTGTCTGCTTCTCTCTCTCTCTTACTGGTTCTTTCTCTCTGCTCCGGTCTCTCTATTTTTCTCTCCCTCTCTGTCACTGTCTTTCTCTGTCTCTCTTTCATTTTCTCCTCTCACTGTCTCTTTTTATCTCTTTCTGTCTCTATTTCGCTCTCTCTTTCTCTCTTATACTCTATTTTTTCTCCTACTGTCTCTCTCGTTTCTCAGCCTCTCCCTTCCTCTGTCTGTCTGCCTGTCTCTCATTCTCTCCTCTTTCTCTGTCTCTCTCTTTCCTCAATGAACCTCTCTATCTCTATCCCCATCTTTTCTGTTTTGGCTCATTTTCATACATATTACATGTTCACTAGTCTTATTCATTTCTTCCCGTGACTATAGTTCATTCCTCTGCAGGGAATGACTTTATGATATAGCCAATGGCATTATTTAGACGCAT
>NC_139947.1:13078867-13113867 GCF_963454915.1 Gymnoscopelus microlampas | reverse complement strand
CACACTCCGCCTCCTCAGACCCATTGGGTTGTTCAGAAGGTTACTCTGCAAGGCTGCGTATCATTTCGATACGCAGAAACAAACGCCTTCGCTCCCTCTGGAGTTGGAGATAAGCAGATTGGTGTGTCTTTGGAGGAGACAAAAGGAGCCGGGTCCAAAACAAAAAAGCCTTTATGAAATGGTTCCACTATGTAGAGATACAGGCTACGCTCACAGGAACCTCCAAAGCCTATACCTCTAAAGCTAGCAAATACCACTTCCCCTTGCCACAACAAAGGAACCCAGGGAAGTTTTTTAATGCATGTACTCATCAGCGGCTATATGGTTGTTTTTTTCCATGTTTTATTTTTCATTGTTTGTTTCTATTGTTTGTATCAACCTCCCCCTCTCTACCACTCCCTTGTTTTTCTCTGCGAACAATGAGAAGATCAGCAGACAATGACTGGGCGGATCCACTAAGTGCTCGTGATGCTAACCAGAATTGATTGGGACGGGAATATTAAAAGCAGGGGTGATTGCTGTGGCAGATCTTGAGGTGGGGGGCATGCAGAGAATAATAAATATTAATAGAGAAGTGCTATCAGAGCTTACATGTCACTGATAGACCATCCATGCTTATACACACTAGTGGTATGTGGGCCAGTGAGGACATTAATGTAAAACATCTCCAGTGGTGCAAGTTGATGCAGTGAGAGTGTAGATTAGGTTCTGTAGCAGAGCTCCTACCTGGATGGACTCTATTAGAGATCTAATGGAAGAAGTTCAGTCTGTCACTGACACACACGCACACGCACACACAGGATCAGGAGGCTGAGATGGTACTGGATCAGCATGGGGGTGTCTTTGTTGGCACGGCACCATCCGTTTCTGGGTGCGTTTCTCCTCAAGGTGTTTGACCCTATCGTGGCATGCCACAGCTATTACCACAGGATGACTTGTCTCCCTTCCTTTTGAAAATGGTGACAATGTTGCTGTCTTTCCATTCTTGAGGAGGCGTCTCATTTTGCCAGATGATGCAGACTGTGTCGTATTAAGAGGTAATCTCCCTTCTTGAGGATCTCAGCCGGATGTCCATCAGGGCCAGGGCTCTTGTTTTTAAGACTCCTGTCCTGACTGTGGAGAAAACCTCAGTGAACTTAGGAGGTTCATGGGGCGCGCAGTTCCTTCCCCCACAAACTTGGCCACACCCACCGCAGTATTCACAGTGGCACGAGAAAGAACTCAAGACGACCTTCAGGTGCCTATGTGTGCCCCTGGTCACAGTGTTTGGATCGTACCTAGTCTGGCACCTCCCCCTTGACCTTACCGCCATGGGTGACCCTACCAGGGGCCGAAGCTCCCGGCTGCATCGCTCTCAGGTTCATTGGAACACACAAGCCTTTCTTTCCACCAGTACAGGAAAGGACACACATACATACACACGCACGCACGCACGCACGCACGCACGCACGCACGCACGCACTCTTTCTTTTTCTCTGTTACTCACATGAGGTCTTTCACTAACCTGTCAGTATCCTGATAAGCCTCTCCATCTAATTAATGGAATGACATTAACACTTTTTTCTAGGATAAGGATAATTCCTTTTAACAGGTCGTTCATGAAAGTCCTTGCGGTCTTGTTTCCAATGAGAACCTGTGAGCAATTAGGGGTTAAGAGTCTTGCTCAGGGACAAATTTCATTTCATCGACACATATGCTGACATGGCCTGGAATCGAACCTGGGGCAACCAGGGCCTCTGGCTCCCTAGGCGGGCTCACTAACCATTCAGCTATGGCCGCCCCAAGTTCCCAATCTATTCACCGCATACACTGCTGATAGGTTTGATAACATAACTGTTTCCTGGTGGATTTCAGCACAAAATGCCTGCATTGATTCCGGATCGCAGTAGCCAGCGATAATAATTTACGTTTTTTGTTTGGTTTTAACAGAATAGAACCTTGAGGTTAACCTTAAATCTCTATCCCCGTACATTTAGCCAGGAGTTATCAAATGATCTCTGTCACTGCACAATCTTTGTCAATCTCTCTTTCTTTCTTTCTTTCTTTCATTCATGAATACAGACACACACACACACACACACACACACACACACACACACACACACACACACACACACACACACACACACACACACACACACACACACACACACACACACACACACACACACACACTTGCACGCTTGTCTTATCGGCTTGGAGGCACAGAAATTCTCATCGACTGAAAGTCAGAGTGAGTAGCATCTTCTGACATGACTCTTTTCACCTCTGGACACAAACAGACTCCTTCCTCCCCCGTTCTCTCTTTGAAGGCTGCCATTGGATAAGCGGGGCACGTCTGTATTGATGCACGTAGTTGGCAGTCTGCAGACACAAGACTCACCACATCCAGGGCCAAGGAGAAAATCAATGGCTCCCATCTATATGCCCGCTCCCAACTGATCTGAGAGCAGGAGATGGGTCTGTTTATGACTTCATTATTGGGACTGTCTAAATTATTAACCGACGTAGACCATCATAATCCACTGCCTCTTTGGGCCAGGTATTACAGTATGTGCTCCAGTTCATTTCAGAATTAGCCGCATTCAAGAACCAAGCTGATTTTATTATCATATCCGATCAGAAACATGTTTACAGGTGCCACAGGTTTACAGGTGTAACTAAGTGGGTGACATTTATTTTCATGTTGCGTTCCATTTTGTAGTTTTTGTGAGAAAAGAGAGGATTGAGGTAGGGTAGAGCAGGAGAGGTAAGCCGAAAAGAAAATAATACAGGATACAAACAAGTAAAAGAAAATTCAATATACATAATACAGATAGAGTGTATAGCTGCTCCCCAGCTAAATGATGGATAGTTGGTAACCAAATGGACCCTTATAGATATCGAGAGTGTAAAATGAAACCAAAGAGTTAAATTAAACATTTGTTTTATTTTCTCAAGAGTTAAATTAAACATTTAAACATCTGCATCACTTAATTTACAAGAAGTCTACACAATTAGAAAATGTAGAAGAATTGTTATTTTGATCGACGTTTGCCTGTTATCTCTCCTATTGGTACCAACATCAATACAGCATGGACTTATGGAATCTTATCCAACGACAACAAAATACTCTGAGACTGAGAGGCTATATCTCATAAAATGGTGGTCTGTGGCTCAAAATGCCAAATAAATAATGGACCTTGGTTTGGAAAGGGTTGAAAACCACTGCCTTACATAATAAGTTCAGTTTTGAACATCCCTGCTTTGTCTCAGTGTTTTCCTGCTGGTCTGGTGTGAGTGACTGAGGAGTCACCTGTCACAGCAGAAACACAGAGTGGATGTATGTGTCTGTCGGCCTCGCTGCTTTCCCCTCCAGCTGTCAGCTCCTTGCCCAGTCTAACGAGGGGAGGCAAGGCTAATTGAATCCTAAACACTCTCTCCTTCTGCTCATCCCTCTCTTTCATTTCTCCCTCTCTGCTTGGTTTAACCCATTTAATCCGGGAACGCATCTCTGTCATTTTAGATGTCTTTGGCTATTAAAAAATAGCAGATACAAGCTCATAGCACGGCACTGAGCTTGTAGATCTGCTATTTTTGAAAAATCCTGAACATGTGTGCAAATCATTGAATATATATATCATTTTTTGAAAGCGAACATTTGTCAAATATTTTGTTCCACAGACCTCCAGTAGCAAAGATTTGAGTTAAAAATGCACTTAATGTTCAAGATTTTTCAAAAATAGCTGATCTACAAGCTCGTAGCGCGGCACTCAGTGCCACGCTATGAGCTTATGATCTTGTCTATCTCTCTCTCTCTCTCTCTCTCTCTCTCTCTCTCTCTCTCTCTCTCTCTCTTTCATCACTCTTATCTCTGACAGTTCTATCTCTCCCTGGGCCTAGGGCTTAATTGTTGTTATCTTATTGGTTGATTGGTCGAGCTTAACTGTAAATGTACCCCCCTCCCCAGAGGAAACAGAGACCTCCATAAAAACATGTCAGCACAATCACAATCATTCTGTTCAGCTTTTCTTTCTTGCTGTTTCTATTGGTACATTTACAGAATAACGAGTCTCCAGCGGTCCGTTCAGAAGCTGCTGGGGTTGCGATCTCAATCTCGGTAGAGCCGGCCAACGGTTTTCTTGGCCCAAAGGTCAGAGCGATGGCTTTAGCAGAATAATGACTTCCTCAATAAAAATACAAGTAGTAAAAAATACATTAATGGCTAAGAGATGCAGTGATTGCATTTCAGCTTCCTCTCACGAGAACAAGGAAAGCTAAAAGGACTTGAACCTCTAACAGACAAATGAAAATCACCTAGAAAGTAGACCTCTATGAATATCAATTGCACTCGTGTAAGCATTCGAGATCAGCACCCGTGATTTGTTTTTGTTGCTGGTCAAGATGGACTGGATTGCAATTGATTAGAGCCATATCGTGCATTGGTTTGATAATTATTTAATTAATACAAAACAAAACAAATTACAAAAACAAAAAATAGGGACCTTTAAAATTTTTGTAAAACTATATTTAGTTGACCCCAGAATAGGGACTCAAATAGGGTTCAAATGGTTAAATCTTAGTGTAAACTACTGTATTCATTCTGAGGAAAGTCGTGTATAGAACACAAGTGCATTGGCAGTGAGTTGGTCCCTGTGGCCTGTAGGTAACCATTTACAGTATTGAATGATGCACCAAGGCTCCAGCCTGTCCCCGGGTCACCTGGATCTCTGATGGTAATGGCCTCTGATGCTCTGATAGACAGAAGTGTGTCCAGGGATAAATCATTCAGAGGTCTGTGGTGAGGCTGTCAGTCACGCAGTGAGACGGCAGCTGTGTGTCTGTCCCTGTCTCTGCCTTCTTCTCCACAGCTCAGTCTTTTAGCGTTCGTCAAAATGTTTCTGCAGTTTGCTTCACCGACTCTCTTTCTCCGCAAAGCATTTACGTGTATATCTGTTTAAAATATCTATTTTGGAGCTTGCAGCTTCACACCAAGCACAGTGGTATTCCGCAGCGAGGTTCCATGCATTGTCTATGGAAAGGAGCAACCAGTGCCTTCCCGGCTATTCACCTGTTTCCTAGGCTGTGTGTTTTCCACTTCCTGTCGATTCGATCCAATGAAATCCAATGAAACTGGTCAGATGACCAATGATATCCAATGAAATCGACAGGAAGTGGAAAACACAGCCAAGGAAACAGGTGAATAGGCTCTATGGGTGCATCCACACATGTACGTCAAGTTGTCGTACGGAATTCGGAAGTCCCATCCACTCCCATGTTATAGGAAAAACCGGACCGGAACTTCCGGTGTTTAACTTAACATGGGAGTGGACGGGACTTCCGACTTCCGTACGACAACTCGACTCATGGTTTCTTGAAGTGGTTCCAAATGGCCCCTTATGGGTGTGTACATTGTACACTCTCAAGAGTTATGGGGGTCCTTGAAATTAAAAGGTTTGAGAACCACTGTGCTACACTAAATGGAACAGAGCCTCAATTAGTATAATTGGCAAAACCTGAGAAGGAAGTAAGGAAGAGGCCCAATTTCTTACCTACGAGGCGGAGCCAAAGTGGCAGTCAACCAGAAGCGTGCTACGTGATCTGAAATAGAATAGTCCCCACTCCTCCCCACACATTTTTGTCACATTATATGTATATATGTATATATAATATACACATATAGGGGAAATTCGTCCTCTGCTTTTTACCCATCCTATAACAATAGGAGCAGTGCTGCATGCGGAGCAATTAGGGGTTAAGAGTCTTGCTCAGGGACACACATCGACACAATGCCGGCCTGGCCTGGAATCGTACCTGGGACAAGCAGGGGCTCTGGCTCCCCAGGCGGGCTCACTAACCACTCAGCTATAGGTGTAAACCGCAAAGGACCATGTATCCTTCGTGGGTGATTCAGATGCTTTCCACCCATTTAGTGGAAAAAACACAGAGGTAGAAATCGCTACCACTACTGGTGCGAATGGGAATAAATGGTCACATCCCAGTACCGTTTGCTTTCTCTGTTCATACTACAAGAATCAGAAGGTAAATATTCAGTTGATAGGAAAGTTTAGTTATATGGTGATACAGTACGGTTGAGAGGTGTCTATCCATCTCTCTCTCTCTCTCTCTCTCTCTCTCTCTCTCTCTCTCTCTCTCTCTCTCTCTCTCTCTCTCTCTCTCTCTCTCTCTCTCTCTCTCTCTCTCTCTCTCTCTCTCTCTCTCTCTCTCTCTCTCTCTCTCTCTCTCTCTCTCTCTCTCTCTCTCTCTCTCTCTTCCCTTGCCTGGTCTAAATCCTTTAAATCAGGTTTCAGTGGGAGGCTGGAATGGGGACATTTCATTTCATTATGCAGTGCACACTCTATCAGCTGTGTTCGCTTAGGAAATGATTGTTTGTTGTTTTGAAATATGAAGATTCATTATTAACAAATGATATGGTGGGGACTTATTGCGCTCCACACACACACACACACACACACACACACACACACACACACACACACACACACACACACACACACACACACACACATTGTGCTCAAAGACAGACATACAAAAACTCATACATGCAGACATGGACAAAAATGAATTCACTATTGCCAAACACATCTTATAAAGTTGATTTCCAGTAATGGCGTGTGGCTGTCATTGCATATTCCTTTTTCTTTCGTTTTTCCCCTGCCTGTTGTAGGTTTAAGTGGCTGTTCTGTGGAACAAGACAAGCAGTGCTTCATAATGAAGCGTTTAATATTTGATGCCACCAGATTTCACAGCTAATAAAAGCTGTGTGCGTGTCTCCATTAGGCCTCTGTCCAGGCTTGAGAATAGTGCTGCATGGCTGCACAGTGTAAATCACAATCTGTCCACTGTTGGCTAACAGGGGAACTGGAAAAATTATCTGTCACAATCTATACTGTATGCCAGACTAATCACCAATTATAAATTATTTGTGTCTGTGTTTGATGGTGTTTGGGTTGTAGGGAGGTTCTCAGGAGTAGTTTTTTCACTCGTGTGTGTGTGTGTGTGTGTGTGTGTGTGTGTGTGTGTGTGTGTGTGTGTGTGTGTGTGTGTGTGTGTGTGTGTGTGTGTGTGTGTGTGTGTGTGTGTGTGTGTGTGTGTGTGTGTGTGTGTGTGTGTGTGTGTGTGTGTGTGTGTGTGTGTGAGTGAGTGCACACGCATGTGCATGTGCGTGCATGAGAGAGCAAGGCAACAAGAGTGCGATGAGGCTCAGTAAGAATGAATTATGCACTGTGCTCATTTCACAGAAACAAATAAATAAAAAATGGCAGTAAATGTAAATTTATATGCCCATTCCCACGCTAATAGTTTAAAATTTGAATGCAAATAGATATTGAGTTCTGACTCCATTATCCACATAGCTATGTATTTATTTATGAATTCATGCATAAAATAATAATATATTCCTAACAGGCACTTTCTCTCTCTCTCTCTTTCTCTTACATGTTTACTGTCCACCTTGCTGGCTTACTCCACATCAGGTAAGAATAAAAATGATCCATCTGTAAAATAAGTACGCTTTTGCTGCCCCAACCCTTCTTCTGTTTGACAGATGGGTTACTTGAAGATGCACACCAGCAGCACACTGAGTAAACACTCATTAATAGTTACCTACATGCGGAAATAGGGCAAGTCCCCATCCCTCCCCTTGCATCCCCTTCCATACTGAGTCCTCACCTGTGCTGTGCAGCAACCCGTCATGAGAGCAGCAATGCAACGTGACTGTGCGCGAGGGCAGGTCAGGACAAAGCAACACCAGCCGTGCCGCTTTGATCAGAAAGTCTTTATTCAGGCTTGAATGCAAGCCTGAATCCCTACTGGCCTCCCTTCCTGCTCACTAAAGCCCCTCCACATGATCAATAATGCTGCAGCACGACCGGTCTTCAACTCCCCCAAAATATCTCCCCCCCTTTTGTGTTCCCTTCACTGGTTTCCAGATGCTGCCGGCACCCAGTACAAAACACTGATGTTGGCCTACAAGGCAGCCACCGGCATGGCTCCCCCATTCCTTTCAGAACATGATCCACACCACAACACCACAACCCTTATCGATCACAGCTAACACAGGAAGGCTAACCCTTCCCTAAAACAACCTTGCCAACGCTCCCCACATCCTAGACTCTTCTCCCTCCTGACTCCCAAACGGTGGAATAAACTCCCCCTTGCAGTCAGAACTGCAGACTCATTCCATATTTTTTGAGTCTGAAGACTCAACTCTTCAGACTCCACCTCACCCCTTAGTACTCCAGTTTCCCCTTTTTGATTGATGCTACAGTCGGTTATACTATGCAGATCTATGTTGGTCACTTGTCCACGTTTTTGTTATTTAGATTTGTTTGGCTTGACCACAAATGTTAAGAATGTTATTTATAGCATATTGTTTAGACAGCTGCTAGGTTTAATTTACAGTATGTGCGTCATATGTCACCATGTCTACATGATGTGACAGTGTTATTGGTGTGATTACGATGGTAGTTGAACAAGTTATATACAAAGTTGATCTTGTATTTCAAACAGTTTGAGCATGCAATCATAGCGCATCGTACAGTGCTGTGGATATTACTGTTGTTGAACAAAGATTAGTTTGAACTATCATTTTCTGTTATCCCATGTTAAATAAACAGTTGAGGTATTTAGAGAGGATAAAAAGTCCTGTGACCTAAGAAAGCAGTAGTGCTGTTACTGCGGTCAAACATCTCAGATAAGTATGATGGAGGTTTAGTCCACTCAGATCACGGCTCATTTGTAAACAGCCTCTCAGAGCCAACCAAAGACTAGTCTATTACCCCCAGGTTTTCCCACCTATATTATCCCATTAAGACTGGGAAAGCAACCCATTTTGGATGTTGATAGCATGTGGTTCTCAAACTTTGTTCATGTCAAGGTCCCCCAAAATGATATGTATTTGGCCGCGGACCCCCGCATCTCAAAATATGTTGTTCCAGGGACCCCCCAGAAGCAAATATTTGAGTTAAAGATGTTCACGTTAAAGATAAATATATATTCAAAGATTTGCACACATTTTTACGATAAAAAAAAAAGCAGATCTACAAGCTCATAGCGCGGAGCTTGTAGATCTGCTACCTTTTAATAGCCAAAGAACACCAATGTTTTTCCGGTCTTAATGGGTTAGTTAACACTTTTTTGGTTGTATTTGAGGGCTCTTGTCTTTGTGATGAGAATTATTGGGTGAAAAGAACTTTTGACTTTTGGGGAGTAGTTAATGACTACTAAAATGCAGTAGTTGTGAATGCCCTGTGGTCTTCTCTCTGGAAGTCTGAAATGTCAAGGCAGTGAGCTACCCTGAGTGTTTATCCACAGCAATCCATTTGTTATGATTATCCTCCGCCAGAACAAAGCAGTTGGAGATGCCCAAAAGACCCTCAATATACAGTATATTACCTCAGACCTGTGAGCGGGAATTGTATCCGAGGGTGGCCGTGATCACACATTATGCAGCATGGAGGGTTCAGACTGAAGTGTTTCATAAAGACCCTAGTCCCTGCTAAGGAAGTGGTTCTCCCCTTCCAATTATTCTTAGATTAGAGAGTTGGAGCTCGTTGCTGTTAAAGCTATTATTTATGGAAGTGTAAAGGTTAGAGAGACTCCCTTGAGTAATCACATTCTGAACAGTAATTAGCCAGGGAACCAGGGACATTAGTGTATGTTTCTCTTTCTCTCTGTTGAACGAACACACACGCACACGCGCACACACACACACACACACACACACACACACACACACACACACACACACACACACACACACACACACACACACACACACACACACACACACACACACACACACACACGCCTGCACGCAGAAACACACCCACGCACGCACGCTCTCTCTGTCTTCCTCTGTCTCTCGCTCTCTCTCTCTCTCTCTCTCTCTCTCTCTCTCTCTCACACTCTCCCATGTACATACACAATAGAGAATGTCCTTTGACATAATTAGACTTTGTGATTCAATAGTATTTTCAGAGTTAACAAGATTAAAAGCTTTAATTTATGTATCATGAAAATATTGCCACATATTACTTTATCTTGAGATGACTACAAAAGCAGTATAATAGTCACATCATTTTGTTCATCTGTCAGTCTGTCATCACCACCCACACACACACCATCTTTGTTCACACCAACGATGTGTCACTATCGCCACGGCAACACGTGATACCTGGTCCTACTGGGTGAATCTATCTATTCTATAGGTCATATGTATTTATATCCTATGCACTCTGGAGGTGTCTTGACATTCTTGCCATAGTTCTCTATAGGCTGTACACTACAGTTGTTTGTTTGTATGAAGATGCTGTTATGTATCGACTGACCACACTTTGACGTTGAACTATAAACTATGATTGCAGGAATTTATGTACCATAACAACTATCATATTTTTAGCGGTGCCAGCCGCTCTACACTTGACTATGTCCGTCCGTATGTCCGTTTGTCCGTTATGTCCGTTTGAGCCCGGATGTCCGTTTGAGCACGGGCTTTAAACAGCTATAACTCCAGTTCGCAGCATGCCAGCAAGTCCAAATTTGGTATGTGGACTTACACCACCACTTGGGACGAGCATTGATTGCTGACGCCCCGCCCGCCCTATTATAGCGCCACCAGGAGGCCACTGGCTTTAAACAGCTATAACTCCAGTTTGCAGCATGCCACCAAGTCCAAATTTGGTATGTGGACTTACACCACCAATAGGGACGAGCATTAATTGCTGAAGCCCCGCCCCGCCCTATTATAGCGCCACCAGGAGGCCACTCATCAAAGGCACCGCTTCCTTCACACAGGGTGCGATTTTTCTTTTTTTTCCCCCTCTTCTTAAATCTTTTCACTGCCCTTTCCTGCGTTTGTTACTTTGACACATTGAGTGGGTTTTATGTGGTCAGGGACAGATGAGTGCCAGTCTCGCCAAGCAAACGTGTCAAGGAGAAACCGTTGCCACGACTTCTTTTCTTAATTCTCTGATGGTACCATACATAGAGCAACTCTGAAAACTCTGGACTTTGGCCAGCTTTTGTCAGATAACAAAGTGTGCATGTTGTTCATCCTGTAGGCGTGATTTTACACATGAAAGGCTGTTCGCACCAAGCACTGACGATAAGTATAACTATAGAACTGTAGAGACCGCTGTCACTATAGAGAGAGGGCACTGCTTCGCCCTGACCTCGGGAACAAAGTGGACAGAGAAAGAGGAAAACAATGTGTAAGACGAGGACAACGTAGGATGCGCCCACTGGAAGCACAGTGGAACAGTGTTAGTGTGTAGTGTGCACAGTAAAATCCAGTGTTAAAAATGGACATGTAAGGTCTCTCAGTGGACCAGTTAGGATCAGTTTTTACACTCGTAGTTAAAATAACACTCCAGATTTTACTGTGTGTGTGCTTCATTTCATTGCCTGTGTGTGACACTGTAGGAGCAGGAATGAAAGGATATTTACAATGTTATCTCCACCACAGAGGACAGAGTGCCAGTCTGCTAGTCAGACCTCTCTTTCCCATACACTTCCTTTAAAAGGCGACCACCTATTCTTGTGTGTGTGTGTGTGTGTGTGTGTGTGTGTGTGTGTGTGTGTGTGTGTGTGTGTGTGTGTGTGTGTGTGTGTGTGTGTGTGTGTGTGTGTGTGTGTGTGTGTGTGTGTGTGTGTGTGTGTGTGTGTGTGTTCCAGAAGGGCTTGTACAGTATGAAGGAAATGTCACGTTCCAGGGATGGACGTCAGTGTAGCGAATCCAAAAATAAATGTCTTTTTGCTGGTTTTTATCCCAGGATTGAGTTGGTGTTAAGTGCTCTCTGAAAGCCAAACAATGTGTTTAGTGCTGAATGGTTTAGTAAATTGACCCGCGCTCCATTAGAGTCAACTTACAGTCACAGCCAAGACTCTCAGCCATGCAGTAAGAGAATTCACTTCTGGCCAAACACAGTGTGCTGGTCCAGTCTCTTTCGCTCTTTCTCGCTCTCTCGTGCTCTCAGTCTCTCTCTCTCTCTCTCTCTCTCTCTCTCTCTCTCTCTCTCTCTCTCTCTCTCTCTCTCTCTCAGTCTCTCTCTCTCTCAGTCTCTCGCTCCCTCTCTCTCTCTCAGTCTCTCTCTCTCTTACACACACACTCACTGCTAATCACTTTTAGGTTATTGTTGCCTTTGACATCAACAGTTTCATCATGAGGTCTGTCATCACTCAAGCAAATTGTACAATAATTGATGGATCGGGGCTGATGAATAAGACATGTCATTAATAGTAAACAGTTCGATTTATGAGGGTGATTTAGCTCTGTGTTTTCACTCAGCCCTGGTTTCCATGCCCATTTCTGATGCTAAATTCACACAGGTGCTGTACAGGTAATGCCTCTTTTTGCAGCCGGAGTGATATATCATGTAATTCTTCTCTCCTTGGCACTTAGGTTTAATATTTAATACCATTGCATGGTGTCATACATAACAAAGCAGGCAAGTGGGCAATATGTTAATGCATAAATAGATATCCAGTGAATCAAGGTGACTGAATGAGAGATATGGCAGAAGGACAAGATGGTGAGAAGCGTAGAGCGATAGACGGTCCTCTTTTAAAAGTTATACTACTGATAAAGTCCATTTTTACACTTGGCATGTGGTGTGTATCGATGTCAGCAATGTAAGTGAAAGAACAGACATAAAAATGTTATTTCAGGTTGTGTGAAGCGGGTGTGCCTCGATTGGGAGATCCCAGGATGTATCAGTTCGCATGCATGCACACAAAAAAATATGTTGATGCATAAAACATATGAAACCTACGGAAGGAAGGAAGGAAGGAAGCAAGGAAGCAAGGAAGCAAGGAAGCAAGGAAGGGAGGGAGGGAGGGAGGGAGGGAGGGTTTCTATCTAACATGGGTCGAAATCAGTATTGCTGGAAGGGATGAGCAGGACCAGGACCTAATGGTAATTAAGGAATTTTCACATTCTATTGAGTTCAACAGTTGAGCTCAGATTAGCTGATAATGATAAAATCAAAGCCGCAGGTTCGAGAGGGAGAGTGTTAGCGGGCCACTCCCCTCTGCCGGCGCTGTCCTGGTTTGATTCATCCACCGCAGTCACTTCATTCTGCACTGTTTAGAGAAAAGATAAATGTTTTGGTGAAAACGGTAAGTGCATAATTATATGGCAAAGATGTGTTTATGCACCATAATTCTCTGCATTACGTGTGCGCCGACGCACAACCTGAGATGTGTTTATAGTACTCTATGTGCAGATTTGTGTTCAGCCGTGCTTCAAAATAATGTTTACATAATTCCGTTTAGTTTTGTGTGTGTGTGTGTGTGTGTGTGTGTGTGTGTATGTGTGTGTGTGTGTGTGTGTGGGGCATGCATGAAAGAGTGTGCGGGGGCTTTTCCCCTCAATGCAGCTCTCTCTCTCTCTCTCTCTGTCTCGCTGGTAAAACAAACTCTCAGGCACTCTAACTATAATTAGTCAGAAAAGCCAAGACAGCAGCTGTGAATAATTTAAAGATGGCAGTTTATGCAAATGGTCTAAATGTGGGCCATGGTGCAGGAGGTGGTACTGTTGCCTTTTACTGCTGACAGGATGAAATGGAGCTGAGTATGGGATGAGTTGTTTCAGTCCAAAACACTGCCAGCGTCGCTTCATTGCTTTCACATTTGCTTAGAATGAAACGTGTATCAGGAACGTTTATCACTCAGAGAAAGTTTATCACAATCCCACTCCAAATGAAACACCCCCAGATTGGTATATTTGAGGTCATTATTCAAGTCAAGAGACTGACATCTGCCTCCCCCAGAGAGATAAATAAAAAAATCATTATTCATTCATGATCTCCGCCCGGCTGTAATGGCCGGGGGCGGGAGATTATGTTTTCATACAGTACGTCCGTTTGTCTGTGAGCAGTTAATCTCGGGCACCCCGGATCGACCTATAACGGGCCGCTTCACGTTTTGACCTAGAAATCTTGAAAGACAAAGTTTTATAAGCAATGTCCATGTTTTTGGTTTTCTGTATGTACTGAACTCAACCTATCAACATATCAACCCTGATATGCAGTTGACATTGTACCTCATCAGTTCCATTCTGGCACTATGGAACGCTACAAGGTATTCAGGAAAATGTGTTCCTCAATTGCAGGTGCTGCTGTTTAAAAGTAAAATTTTGTCTAAGGAAACTAGTTGTCACCATTCTATGGTGAAACCAGCTAATCTTCCAGACCCTCAGGTACCTGAGAGTAAGGTTAGACGTCATGATATTGCAATGGCAGTCATCTGCTCACTTAAGCTCTGACAACACTGCATTAGTGTTTAGAATAGACTTTATTACGGCTCTATTTAGATTTATTACCTGTTATTAGATTGCAATTATGGAATTTGAATAGCCATTTTTACACGCAGTACCCAGCCCCACATCGCCATCTCCTGAATTCATTTGCTGGTGCAAAGCCAATCTCAGAGCGCTGACAGAGTAGGAGAAATAAAATGGATTCAACAAGAATGTGGTGCTGTATGTGTGCGTGAGCGCACACTTGCACGCTCGTCTCCTGTGTTTATGGACACGAGGATGGGCGTGTGCATTTGTTTTAAGTGTTAGACAGATGGAAACAGTTTTATTGAGCTGCCGTCATTTAGATGCCATGATTGACATGCTGTCTGACAGATTAGGCTTATTGTATGGATATGTTCAATAATTATTCCCAGTAGTGATCATGACGAGAGCTGAGGTTTAGCCAGAATAAAAGGAGCAATGTGGCCGTGTCCTGCATGCTGACAGACCATGAATCAAGCTTACATGATGCTGCAGCTTAGACACATGCACATCGCCCTCAATCTCTAGTCTCATTTCTCTTTCTTTCTTTCTTTCTTTCTTTCTTTCTTTCTTTCTTTCTTTCTTTCTTTCCTTGTCTCATACCCCCCATATCTTGTTTTGTCTCTTGTGCTGTGCAAGTGGTTTTCCCATTTGACATTCAAACCGTTTCAATAAAATATGCCTCCGCATCACTGCTTCGCCATGACACAAGAACTGCTGTTTTGAATTCTGACACATCAGCAGAAAGAGGTTTAAAAACATCAATACCCATAAATCCCTGGTATTTGAATATAGATCTGAGTACAAAAAAACACTGACCACAGTCATGCACAACAGCCTTTGGGTGGGGCGTTGTTTTGCTGTGAGGTCTCTAACTGGAGCTGAGTCACCGGATTCGTAAAATAATCACCTTTCCGGGACGGGATTGCTTATCAGCAATCTGCCGTTGCATGTACAATACAAGGAAAAGCCAAGCTAACAGTTAAATGTTTCAATTGCTTTTCGTACACGAGCGCACCTCTCTTGGCCGTTGTCCATAAACATGTAGGGGTGCTTTCTCTTTCTCTTTGTTTCTCGCTCTCTGTTTTCTCTTGGTGACCACTTCACACACAACAGGGGGTCTGTTTGTCCCTGTAAGTGGACTTCCTGCTCACAGTGGATATGTGAGAAAAAGAGTAGAGTGCACGCTGAGAAACACGTGCACAATAATAAACAACACACACACACACACACACGCACACGCACACGCACACACACGCACACACACTGCAGGTAACGTAGCCCTATGCAGTTTTAACCCATTCAAACCGGGAACGCTATTTAAAAAAAAGCACGGCACTCTGTGCCACGCTATGAGCTTGTATATCTGCTATTTTTGAATAGCCAAAGAAATCTAAAATGACAGAGCTGCATTACCGGATTGAATGGGTTAAAGCCCTAGAGAAGACGAGAACAGGCATGCATGGCACACCATAACAGATCGACAAGCTCGCAATGCGTTGTGCAACGCATTGCGTCGATCGGCTATTTTCAGCGAAGATATTTAATGTAGAGCGAAAACAGAAAAGTCCCTAGTATTGAGCCCCGAGGGACTCCGCTAGACACCGTATGGGGTTTATGTGGTTAAGGCTTGTGTCGATGATGCATGGAGTGTGTAAATGCCACAGCCTGGTTGTCGGTCTGCCAGTCTGTTTATAATTAGTCTCTCCTGCCTCTTTTACCTCTGTGTGCTCACTGCGAAACTGTCTCCTTGCAGATGGCATTCAAATCGTCTTTTATCCGACAAAGGGAAGCAGTAACGCTTCTTGTTATGGGTGCATGTGAATCTTTTGGTGTTGCACGATTCGATTCAATTCTTATTGGTGGGGTCACTGAAGCTGCAAATTTTATTTTGATAACCAGTAATTCAAGGCTACTGGATTGTTAGGGCAGGCTGGGAGTTGTTGTGGCTCTTCTTGCAAAGTTTGTTTTTGTCAATGTCCCTCATGATCAGGGCAACGAGGTTGTGTCCCACTGTTGTAGAGTAAATACATGATCAATGCAACGAGGTTGTGTCCCACTGTTGTAGAGTAAATACATGATCAATGTAACAAGGTTTTGTCCCACTGTTGTAGAGTAATACATGATCAATGCAACAAGGTTGTGTCCCACTGTTGTAGAGTAAATACATGATCAATGCAACGAGGTTGTGTCCCACTGTTGTAGAGTAAATACATGATCAATGTAACAAGGTTTGGTCCTACTGTTGTACAGTAATACATGATCAATGCAACGAGGTTGTGTCCTACTGTTGTACAGTAATACATGACAAGTAAGACGCGCGAACGCGGGAAGCGAAAAAAAAAAGAATGAAAAAAAAATATTTAAAACAACAATAACCAATAAAAAAAAGATATATATACAAAGAAATTCTGCATTAAAAGGAGCATCTTAGAAAAATACAAATTCACAAAAAAAAATCCGAGCCCGAAGTACTTGTTCGTAGACCCCCACTTAGGGGGGGTAGAAAATTTTTGGGAGCGATTCGGGCCCTTTTCATTTAACACGGGGTTTCAATGGGGAGTTTTTAGGAGCCTTCTCCTGGGCGTGGCTTCGGCGCGCCTCCTTCCGCTGCGTTCGCAACAACATGTGTGCTTGTCTAGCAGCTCCTGAGCTTCGCTGGACTCCTCCAGTCGGCACACGCTGTCATGCGCACAAAGACAAGATGGTGAAATGAAAGGCTAAGCACCAAAATGACTTGAAGTTAATTGGGTTTAATCTACTGCATCCAGTATTGAGTCACTGTCCACACTTTACACTATTGGATTTGATACGGTGGATAATGTTTTCTCTTTTTAATCATGTCTGCACTGAGCTTGCCCAGAGACAGTATGTTCACGCATGCACACACATACACACACTTCTGCCGGAACAGTATGGATGAGCTGGTGAGAAGTAACTCATAGACTATAATGGTATTTTCTCAGGAAATTGCTCAGAGAAGAGAACCTGTGGCTGGCAGCGGATTAATTCAGTCTAAAAACGCATACAAGCTCATTGCGTTTCAGCCGTCGATTCATTATTGTCTATATGAGCTTTTTTTTAATGAGATTTTATACTATATGAACTGTTAATAGGATTACTGTGTTTTAGAGATGCAACCCTTTACCTGCTTCATGTGAGGAAACATTATAGAGGAAAACAAGAGGGAGAAGAAGAGGAGAAGAAACCGAGATCTGGTTTCAGGAGAAGACACAGATCTGGAATTAAAGTTTACCTTTTGGCTTTGCAATGGGAGTGCAATTTGAAGCTCAGTTTATGATTCCCTGCAGATACCTTTGAAGTATTTATCACATTTAGACGATGAAAGAAGCTGTCTTATGTTCATTATTCATGTGAACGGCGTAATACAGAACCAGTTGCTTTCTTAACGCGTGCGTGCGTGCGTGCATGCGTGTGCGTGCGCGTCCGTGTGTGTGTCCATCCGTCCACCATGGAGAGGGGAGGGCGGTTGCATGCAGGTATTTTAATGAATAATTTAAGAAGTGATTCAATTATTACGATGGAATTATGCTAGCAGGTGCCACACTTAATTAGCAGACCCCTCATCCCGCTAATTTACCCTCCGTTAAGGTTGCCCTAAACGACCTGACACCCAACAGTCTGCAACCTTCTTTCTCTGTTTTTTTTGTTTTCTTACTGCTTTTCCTCTTCTTTCTGTGTTTTGTTTTTCTGTCCATCATTTCATTCCACTGCTGTGATCTGTCCATCGTAATATATTTATATCTGCAAAGTAACTAGTAACTAAAGTTTTCAAATAATTGTAGTGGAGTAAAAGTACAATATTTGCCTATATGTAGTGGAGTAGAAGTAAAAGTATTGGAAATTGTAAATACTCAAGTACTCAAGTACAAATACCTCAAAATTGTACTTAAGTACAATACTTAAGTAAATGTAGTAAAAAAGCTGGTGGAGAGATGAGTGGTCAGAGGGCACAGGGGTGATTGTATCAGTAAATGATAAATAGGCAACGTTTCCCTATAGGAGTGGAGTGTTTGGTCTGGGTGAGGTGGAGGTGAGCAGTCAAAGGTGGGAGGTTAGGCATCTCCAATTGAATCACGACAAAATCAAAGGCCTGTGGCAGAACCTTTGGCTGTAGAACTGCTGTGCAGGGCACACACCAGAACAGGATTACTGCTTGACACTCATAGGAATTTACCTAAATATATAGACACACACACACACACACACACACACACACACACACACACACACACACACACACACACACACACACACACACACACAGACACATGCGCACACACATGAACGTGCACAAATATACCAAACATGTATATGGGGAATTGTGTGTCTGCATGCACACCACAATGCTGTCATTCTTGTAAGGGAAAGAATGGAAGAATTAGATAAATATGTTAGACTAACTGAGTCACCCAAACTTTTTTTCCCTCCCTCAGGGGAACATATCATTTAGCCAAGCATATCATTGTTAGACAGGCTGTTTATCTGTTGGGTACACTGCCATATCATGTTGCATTGTTCTGGAAACAAAAGACCATCTGATAAACATGCCTTTCTCTCATCAAGGTTCCAGTTGAGCAGTCTTTTATAAATCTCTGTGCGTTCTTGGCAGCTCTTTGACTGACAATATCTCATGGTTTCTAGTTAAGGAACTAACATAGTGAAACCTATCCTAGATCAGTATGTGAGAAATATGTATTCACATTTTCAGTATCAAAAAGTTTTTCCCCCCTCAGGTATTATTTTTTATGTTGATGGTTTGGGTGGGATGTGGTGGGGGGGGGGGGGGGTATGGCGATGTGTTTGTACTCCAAATACATCACCTGCCTGAGCAATGAAGTTACAATGCATCTCTAACCTTCGCTTTGTGTACGACAATGACAGAGTTTCTCCTGCTGCGCGTGTAAACAAGTTTCTCCTAGTTCTCGTCTCGTATTGATTGTTCCTTTATCTCCTCTGTCTTCTGTATGCCGTTTTGGAGACAGACATAGGTGTCATTCACCTTCCACAGTGACACAAGTTGCATTCTGTTCAGAAGGTCAACAACAAAACATAAAACCTAACATTTTACTTTCTTGTCTGTTGGATTTTTCAGTGTTTCCCCAAGGATGAACTTAAAAATAACGGCACAGAGTTTCACAGATGATCATCAAATGATTACGATTGGGGATACTTCATTGCTTTCTTGACAAAAAGAACAGATCTACAGTTGTAATTTGATTTAATATGCTAAGATGATCAGGTAAGCTGTTGACCTGAATAAGCTTCAACTTGCTCACCATCGATGCAGCCATGGCATGCGTCCTACTAATAAACAACAAAATCTGTGTTGAAATCGAAAAGCTATACAAACATAGCTGTAAAAAATAAAAATGTTCCAGCCGATGATCGCAGCGGCTATATTGAAACCTATGACCCATATAAAGGTGTTACCCCAAGGGAGAGCCGTCTCACAGGAGACCATGCAGAATACAGGGCAATTCATACTTTGTCGCACTTACACTTACACTGATTTTGAGTTGGTGTACACGGTACTAGAGTGTACAGAAACACATTAGCTCTTTCTTCTTTTCACAGTCCATGTTGTAGCAGCTATGGCCAGCTATTGTGTTTTGTCAACAGTAGTGCTTGGTTCGTCAGCACTTTTATGTTTGATTAACTACTATCTCCGAGTGCAAAACCAAGCAATATCAAATATTGATGCAGATGGTCCGTAATTGTACCCCTACCTTTTTTCATTCTACAGCTGTAAATATCTGATCTGCACAACACAAGATGTTGTGAGCGTGTAGATCTGCTATTTTCACCGAATGTTTACCTATTTCCACCATGTTTGTTCGCTTATAAAGACATGTTTAGAATAGGGACGCTCTGTGTGGTTAAGCTCTTCTTTTTTGTACTGTATGTGTTTCTGTACATGACTAAGTGTACTGAGAGCACTTGATTTACTTCTTGCTCTCCCACTATGCAATATACAGACACCTGAGCTCTGGACCTACCTGCTAGCCCTGCATTAGATCTTTAACAGCGGCAAATGCAACCACAAGGCCTCTGCAGCACACCGCGTAATTAATGTGTCATCAAAGAGCCCACACCATCAAGGGTTAAGACTGGGAGCTCTGGGGGGAGTTTTGACGTCACAACGTTACAAATTATGCATTACAGGCAAGCCTCCAAACATAATTACATTGATTTCACACTGATTGCTACAAATAACAACATTTCCTTTGATCCACGGGAAAGAACAAGAGGAACACACACACACACACGCACACGCACACGCGCACACACACACACACACACACACACACACACACACACACACACACACACACACACACACACACACACACACACACACACACACACATAGTGATAGTTCAGGTAGGCACGGCAGGCAGGAGGTGTACACACTCAGATCACACTCCCCATAACTCTGTATCTTATGCTCTGCTTCTGGGGGTTTGTGATCTCAGATTCTGTGTCTTGCTTGTGCATATAATCTGTAGTATCACAGGAGCAGAGTCACACCACCAATCTGAATGCAATAGCATTGCAATAAATGGTAAATGGTTAATCCTGAGCTGAAGTGTCTGTGTATTAGGTGCATACACACATACAGTACTACACACATACAGTATGTAGGTGTATACACACATGCAGTACTATGCAGTATTATATACACACATACAGTGCTATATACTCACATAAAGTATACAGTTGGTTGCGATCGGCACAATTCATTTGGCCTGTCCCACAAATCATGCAAGTCACGCATCACTTCTGTGATGTTGTGCCACTAGGGGCAGCAGCGATCTACTGCTTTGTTACTTGCTCAGCAATGCTCATTGTATTCAGAGACAAGAGACAAGACAAGCATATTTTTTGTTATCCCCTGCACATACTTTCCCCATGTTTTTCTTAAATTGTTTTCATTATGTTTTGACACTTGCTTTGGCAAAGTAAACGTATGTTTTGTCATGCCAATAGCTCCTTTGAATTGAAAAATTGTTTGTTTGTTTATTTTGGCTTGGGTGGTGGGGCAAACATATCTGCGATAAAGTAGCCGCATTGTCAGCAGTTATATCGTGATAAATACCATACAATCAATTGTAGTTTGAAATGTATTCTCATATGCCAGTGAAGCTCTTTTGAATTGAATTGAATTGAATTTAGAGAGAGAGAACAAACTTTCTCATGCAAATAAAGCCTCTTTGATTAAATTGAGAGAGAGAGAGAGAGAGAAAGGTATTAAAAGTAACAATAACATGTTTCCATAATAGCAGAACTAAGCAGCTGATTGATCTGAATACTAATAGACCAAGTATAAATAATTGTATCTTTAAATTATAATAATATAAAGTAATCTGTAACACATTTCCTGCACCTGGTCAATGAAGTGAATTTATGCACCTTTGCATATATCTTTCTTATAGTGACTAATCTCTCAAGAACAGATTCGGCTCTCCGCTTGAATCTGTCGGGGGGATTCGTCATAACGTGTACGCACTGAACTACAAGTGGGCGTGCCTTCAGATCAGGAAGCAGGCCGCGCTTTACCCAATCAAATGTAGGGGGCGGGATTTACTGTCTGTTCTCCTCGGAGCAGACAACCACGGAAAGATATTCACATTTTAACTTGCTCTTTCATCATAGAAATAAGTGGGCTTATAACCAAAACGACCCATGTTCTCTGGGAGAAGTGGTGTTAGTGTTCCGTGTAGAAATATTGTTAGTGGGAATGAAAACATAGTCGCACCACCGGAAGTGAAAGGCTGAAGGGTCCACCATACCCTCTCCCAGAGCCAAGTGAGAGAGTAAAAAACAGCAGAGGGCGCTGTTTTTCCTTTTCATTTGGCGATGGGTTCCCAGATTGTATAGTGACAAATGGTTAGGCTATTTGTCACTAGAAGGAGTTTGTACCTTCTTGAAGTCTGATACCTGTCTTTAAACCTTTGGGTGAAGGGAAGTTAGTTGCATCTGATGGCTTGCTTTGAGCAGTAGGGCAGGGGGAGGGTGAAGTGACTATAGTCTATCAAAGTTGTTCAGATGCAAATTAGCCTATAGCCTACATGTCGGACAGAGGAGTGAGTTGTCCTGTACTGAGAGCTGACAGTTTAGTTTACTCTGTAGCCAATCCAATCCAGTTTGCCTTCCAGTCTACTGTGCGCTTTTTTTTTTTTTACTTATTACAAAACTTTTTATCACTAGTAGGCTATGCATACATACGGAAGTGCTTTCGTACACTGATTATCCTTGGATAATTATTCGTTCGAAATCAACTGCAAAATGGTGCCGACAGACATGAGGGATATGAGGGAGAGAGGCAGATATGAGAGAGAGGCAGACAGAGATATGTTAAGTTATTAACACAATGTAATGTTAATTCTTTTTCATTTTAATTTAGAGAGAGAAAGGGAGAGTTTAGCAATTTTCAGTAGACCCTGTGCCTCGCACAGTGTGCATAGGATACAAGCATGAGATCTGGCTGTCATCCGAAGAATTGCACAATGGGATAAACTGTTCTTTCAGTAGCATTCGAGTTGACACAGTGAAACACTGTGCCACTTTACACACATCCACGCACAATGGATGCAAATGATCCCGATACTATAACAATGATCCAGGCAGTCTGTTTTTATTTTTCATTTTTCACACGGCAAATAAATACTACAGATCTCTCTTGCGCTCTCTCTAATGGCCATGTGTTATGCGTGAACAAAAGGAATGAATAAAAGGTGAAATAAAAGGCCAACGTGCTTCAGTCAAGTTGTGGGCAGAAGGCCTGCACGAAGTTAACAAATCAAATAATTTTAAAACGGCTGTCCGGAAATGACGGTCGGGTTTCTTATTCGTTTTCATGCCGTAGGTCGCGTCCGCCGTTGGCAAGGCGGAGCTTAGCGCTCGATTTGGAGCCTCGGAGTTGGAGCCTCGAAACGAGTGCACCTTTTTCGATCTTACTGTTTTTTCAAACGTACTGTAACGGACTGTAATATATACACACATACAGTACTACGTATACACTATATATATACAGCACTTTGTACGCCATGCAGCCTTTATATGCATTCAGCCAGGTCATCGTTTTTCACCGTCCTGCTGAGATACAGTCACAAACATTCACGACTTGCACACTTGTACGCACACACACACACACACACACACACACACACACACACACACACACACACACACACACACACACACACACACACACACGTACACATGCACACACACACACACACACACACACACACACACACACACACACATATATTTATTGTATTTGCACATTGCTTCATCTCCTTTTTTCCCAGAGGGTTGGGTTTAGATGAAATGTCAGTTTTAATGGAAATTGGAATGGAATAACAAAAGGAACACTTCCTCGTATTGCTGGGAAGGGAAGATGTTTTCGTTAGATGGCACAGTTAGGGGGGCATTTGCTAGCGGTTCATGTGGTATGTGGTGTTAAATCCACCCCAGGCAAAGCAGGACATTACTTTTATTGCGGTCGTTTCAGAGAGGCGAGCAAATTTAAACCCTGTTTTTCTTAGGCGTGTTGAATTACGTAAAGATGGGGCTGAACGACTGCAATCGCACAGAAGCGGAGTTTACAAACAGAGTGAAGAGTTGGCGTCACCGGACCGAGACACATCTGCAGGTTATTAGCTTCACGTCTCTGCACTTTTATAGTGCCATGCACCGACAATAGAACAATACAGTACACAGAGGCAGGACATGTTACAGCGCTCAGCGTGTTTTATAGCGCCATGCACCGCCAATAGAACAGGAAATGTTCTACTGACTAGCACTCCCAGCATGTTCTTTCACTGAGATGTGTGGAAGATTAGGGAGACAATCTGAAATGAAAGATGGGGAGGGGTTGTGAGAACGTTACCAGACCAGGTTTCTGTGTGTCTGTTTGTCTGTCTGTCTGCCCCCATATAAAGCTGGATGGGTATCCTCAGAAAAGACGCAGGTTATTGTCCCTCGATGGTAAACAGCGTCTGTCTCCATCAATGTCTTTATTCTCTTTGAGGGTTACACACACACACACACACACACACACACACACACACACACACACACACACACACACACACACACACACACACACACACACACACACACACACACACACACACACACACACACACACACGCACGCACACGCTCACGCACACACGCACGTGTATCTGTCTTTACTCCATTAACTTCTCTTTCATATCAGTCTCTTTCAGGTTTTGTCATGGCCCTAATCCATAACCTTACTCCTTCATCCCCTTTCATCTTTCTGGTCCACCTTTTACTCCTTCTTGGCTCTCCTCCTTTCTACTCCGCTGCTATAAGAAACTATAGCACAACTATAATAATTCTACTTCGATCGGTCTCCCATTTGAATCCAAATCAGTGTTTTTACTTCTAAAACGGATAGTTCAGTCTGATTGTCTGAGTCCCTATGTAAAATACTTGATACTCCAAGAGGGGCACCCCGCTCATTGAGCTTCACTATGACTCTTAGCTGTTCTAAAATCCATGGTAAACCATGCATGGCTTATTGCTTAAATAGACGATGCGCATAGCAGCCACTTGCTGTAAGTGGTGTTTCTCAGTGGTGTTTCTCATTAACAAAGCACAACAACAAGGTGTGTTCCTCACCAAGAGAAGGCAAGAAAAACTAAATGTAATCATCTGTCCAAACCGTGGGCATTCATCTAGGCACAAATGACGGCAGTTATAAGCAATCATCCAATTAACAACAATAATACAAGCTCCTTGCAGTGACAACCGAGTGCCGTGGTAAGAATTTAATTTTCTCCGGGCCTACCCTGCCCTAATGAGAAGTTTGTAGGGTTTTAGCCATCTTTATTCTATGGATCAGTGATTGCTACAGTTCTGTACTGCCACCGACTGCAATTATGTTAGGCACTTTGGGCCATATTTTAATGAGATTGTGTAGATTGTGTATATTTCTTGGCAGCCATGACAGCTCCGGAAAACCAAACTAACACCGCCCAATGTGGCATACGTAACGACGATACAGCACCAAGGTTATATAGTTTGGGATTTTTCATTTTAGTTTAGTTTGAGTCTAATTTTGTGTCTAATTCAGTTAGTTTTAATTAGTTTCTAGAGCGGATTTGCTCTAATAAAAACGGTGGTACCGACAGCCGGTATAAAGCTGGTACAGCGAAATAAATAGATTAAGATTTCATATCATCCCAAAAAACGTTTGTTTTAGTTAGTTTTGAACACACAATACAGTTTCAGTCAGTTATCGTTTATTTATTTTTATATTTATTTATTTTAGTTAACGATTTTTTTATTTTTTATTTTAGTTTTCATTATTTCGTTAGTTTTAGGTAACTATAATAACCTTATACAGCACAGAACCGCTCTCTTGCCAGAGTGTAGGGGAGTCTGATGCGTCTCGATGCGTTGTCAACGCATTTTGTGTGCGCGCACCATCAGAGAGTCAGTCAGTCAGTCATGCTGTCCCATGTGCTCCCAGTGCTCTTTGTTCACTACCAGGACAGACACTGCCCAAGGTGACTGTATGTAGAGCACTCCTCAGGAGATGGCAAACACCTACTCTATCGCACACACACACACACACACACACACACACACACACACACACACACACACACACACACACACACACACACACACACACACACACACACACACACACACACACACACACACAGGTGTTCAAAACACCTGTAAACAAACAGTGACATACAGTACGTTTCCTCCTTGACATTGGAGGCTGATGGTTCAGGACCAGAATAGGCTCCAGTGAGGCGATACGTCACAGAGGACAAAGTTCTAGGGTTGTTTCTTTCGTCTCTATATTAGGGGGAGAGGGTCAGGTAATTAACCCTGTCCTCTTTCTGCTTCGCTGTATTCACAGCACTTCCCTTTGTCTCCCTCGTACACTGATGTGGTTCATATGAATTATGATAACCTGTTTATGCCCTATTGATCTGCTATTGAACCTGAGCATGGCCAGACGGCGCCTACTGGAGGCCTAATCGCTTTCATCAGCAATAAACGACTGGGACCTCCACATGTAACAGCAGACATGGGGTCCACAACTAATTCAATAATGTCAGTATCTGAACGAGAGAGAGTGTGTGTGTGTGTGTGTGTGTGTGTGTGTGTGTGTGTGTGTGTGTGTGTGTGTGTGTGTGCGTGTGCGTGTGCGTGTGCGTGCGTGCGTGCGTGCGTGCGTTTACAAGAGAGAGAGAGAAGGACAGTAGTAGTATGTCAGAGAAAGAACTAAAACTCAACATCCGTGACAACATCAGCATTCATTATAATTCCAGCTAGGTTTTCTCAAAAGAACAAAGCAGATATCCTCCCATCCACCTTCTATAAGGAGATGACCTCCCTCTCCATTTACGCATTCCTACTTTCTCCATTCTTTTCTGCCGTTTTTTCTCTACCTCCGTTTTCACTTTCCATATCTGGCTGTGTAGGTAAGGATGAGTTATAGCGGTCACGGCGATGGAGCTGATAGATGAAGGTGAACTGTGTTCTCTCAGTCCTGGCCTGCAACGGGAGACTGCAGAGGACACAGTGCCTGCCATCCATCCTGCTAGCCACCTACATGTACATACCCCCAAACTATCACAATACGCTCCATATTATGAGCTTACTGGGACTCTGCATGGACTCATTGCACAGCCCAGTTCTACCACACACCGGTGTTGGCCCTCAATAAAATCTACGTGTAAAGCTACAATCCGGGACCTATTTTAATAACATTTTGCTCAAACCAATCTGTATGGTGTGTAGCAATATAACTGGTACATCTGCAGTGGTTGGATGGTCTCCCCACGCTTCCACTGAGAAATTTAGAACCGCAGTGTCAGGTACGACACTGACTGGTTGATAATGTCTATAAATTATTTGAAGCAGACGCTGCACCGAATTAAACTCAAGATTCCCCGCCACCTTACACCTCTCTGTGCCGGCAGCATCATGACATTACTTGCATATTCTGAGTGAGACTTTATATATTTTTTATTTATTTATGGAGGGGTGTTCAACAGTTGAACTCTCCTTTGTTCATGTAAAAATGTCTACAATAGTACAAGTATCCTATGCTGCGGAGAGAGGGAGGGAGAGAGAGAGATGGTATGGTAGAGCGACAGATACCGCGGGTAAAGCAAGCATGCTTTAATAGTTGGAGAGAGACCGTACCACCGCACAGCTGAACTTAATGCTTTAATTAAGGGGCCATTTAAAAAAAAAGAACAAGCGAGTTGACACTTCAAGATTATGTTATTTTAGGCTGCAGGAGATGCTGTCCACCTCTGTTAACCCCTGCATCCCTGTGGTAATGAATGACGATCATATCACATTATTATTATTCTGCATGTAAATGGACTGTTTCCTCAGCAGACAACCATTCGTTCTCCACTTTAAATTCTCATCACCAATGCCTTGTCTCACATGCTTACAGTAATATCTCACGTGAGTAGCAAATACTGTACTCACTATTCTGCCAAGAATGAGAACGATATTTACCGCAAACTGTACAGGAAAATAAATGTGAGAACGCCTCTCCTACTGCCTATGCCGGCAGCTTGTTATTTAGTTTCCCGAGAATGAAACGGTATCCATATCTGAACATATCTTATGAACCGTAACCGAGGAATGTTGTCATATACTGTATGTGCAACTCTACAGTATCTATGGACTCTGACCCAAGGCCTATACATTGAGATACATTGAGAAATATTCATGAATCCACAAACCCTTTCAGCCACTCCTCTTAAAGTATTCTATGGAACCATACACAGCTTGAGCATATACTGTAGCAGCACATTTCTCCATTTAGCTTCAGCCACTGGTGGCTCTTATCAACCCAGTGAATGTTGAGTCAACACATCACTGCTCCTGTGTCAACTTGTCACAGTTTATAGATGGCCACTACTACTAGCATTATCTCTAACCCACTGCAGTGACACACAAGCTCCTTTATCAGCCAGCAGATAACAGGCAGCATGCACTGTGCCTACGGAATGGCCTCAAACCGCACTTCCTTATCCTGTGCACCCAGGTGTGGCCCTCAACCATATCCGCTATCTGCAGGAAATTACATGCACCGTAAATCCATTACCACTTCAAAAGGAAGAGTGGAGTGGATCCATTCGAGTACACTTTTTACACTCTCTGAGTTCAATTAACATTGATAATTTTACTGTGGACTTGTGCCCCACAGCAGGCATGCTTGCACTGGCAGGAAGCAATTAATAATGGCCTATTCATAAGTGTGAGTTCTAATGAATATCAAACGGGTCATTTGTTGGTGTGCGGGCTGAGGTTAAGGCGAGGTACTTTACAGTGAGTGTCAATATGTCTTAGATCATCTAAATCCATAGCAGAAGACCAGGTGTGCGAGAGAAATCCTTCCTGTATGATGTATTGCTTCCCTTGCAACAGCTGTGTTTATAGTTATTTACAGCCACACGTGGTGCTTTTTTCCCCCTTATTGGTCAGTGGGCTTCATTCTCCTGTCATGGGCGATTTGAAAAACATGGCTCTCGTCTCAATGCTTACAATCAACTGTACTTTATTTGACCTACTAATCTACTATTGGTTAGTTGGTTTAACAATTTAAATCGGGGATTTGATGTCTGGGGCAACGTCAAGTGGTAGAGTAGTCGCCATTCAAGTCATGCTGTACTCATTCCTGTTGCCGTGTATTCCACAGTTTGGTAGGATGCACTGTAGATGTTGCGGTGGCGTTTGTTATTCAACGTTATATCTTGTGCTTATCCAACAATGGTGCAAGCGTGCAGCACAATAGCACAAGCGTGCAGCACAATGGCTGATCTTGTATTTCAAACAGTTTCAGCACGTAATCATAATGAATCATAGCCTTCTAACGTCATTGTTGTTGAACATAGATAGGCTTGAAAAATCTTTTTCTTAGTTATGTTAAATTAACAGAATGAATGAGTCTTGCTTTCCCTTCAAGACAGCTGTCACGTTGTTGTACCTGATGATCCGTCGTACTGTTCGATGGTGTCGCACATCAACAATACCAGATCTACAAAATCAGAATGTGTCCCATCTGTGACTTATTGTGAGCTTGTAGATCATGTATGATCCATGCATGCCTGCACAAAGAAACTGCTAGGGCTTTAGTCCATGTTAGATTGCACAACTCATTTGTAAACAGCCTGTCAGAGCCAATTGATGACTGTTATTTCACTAACCCCCAGGTTTGTCCCACCTACATCCCACCTACTCATTGGTTATATTCGTAACAACATGACATTTTAATGAGAGATGTTGAGATTTATTTATTTTTATTGGATGAAAAAAAAAAAGACGTACTACTGTATGTCCCGTGATTAATACTTTTTGGGAGTTGATGTTGACTTCTAAAAATGCGTAGTCGTGAATGCCCTAAACCCAACACACACACACACACACACACACACACACACACACACACACACACACACACACACACACACACACACACACACACACACACACACACACACACACACTCAACTTATCTATTACAGTAGAGGTTTCATTGGGGTTCTGTGTTGGAAAAGGTGACATCCTTGGCTTGTCATCATTAGGCATTAAAAATAGATTTGTGAATCCCTTACATGAAGGGGGATATCAAGACCAGACCAAACATATGGCTCCAGGGTTGATACAACGGTAGACAAACCGTTGTTCTGCCTTTCTTCAAAACTCTCAACTCCCCATCAAACACAGGAACAAAAGTGAGACACATGGAATCCATACTCGGATCTGAGCACTTTCCCGTTTCCTGTGCCAGCCTAAACAGACCAGTCAATCAATCTACCCCAGTGGTCCCATTCTCCACCATTGCTCCTGATTGTTTAATGTCCATGAAGGAGACAGATGATAATGAGACTGCTGCTCTTGGCTCTGCTGTTGATATCAGCTGATGGACTATATACTGCACCAGTCCATAATTGCAGTATTTTTCATGTGAAAGAGGTAAGGAGAGAAAAAAGACTCTCGTACATGTCTGGCACTTTCACACTAGACTAGTCTGCTTTTTATCTGACTGCAGACAAGGCTGGTGCCTATGGTGTGAATAACAGAACTGAGTTATTTGTGAGGAAAGTGGATGAGACATTTAAAAGGCTGAATGCAGGAGACATGTTCTAATTCCTTAATATGACAAACCATTTTCACAGTATTTCGTAGGAAATGGCAGGCTCACATGCTTGGTCATGAACAATGTGTTCATTCTCTCAGGAGTGATGTACCATGTACAGTATTAAAATGTAATCGTGTGAAACAATTTGTCTGCGAGATGTTTCAAAGCATCTTAGAAAGTAACTTAGAAAGACATTTTTAAAACAAAAGTGAATTAAAATTCCATTTTGATTCCACTTTCACCTTGTAGAGATTAGAAAAAGAGTCAGAACAATGCTGTTGTTGCTGCATAAGAGCAGTTTGCATCCATCCACTGTGTGTTTATTTTTCTGAAACCACATGCATGTGATTGAAAAAAGCCAGCTACATAGTACATACTTCAAATGATGTCCAAATTTGTTCGGACAGGGTAGGCAATAACAACAAAATTACTTAATTCAGAACTCCGGCAGTGCCTGTCAGAACACAAAGTTCGGACTTTCTTGCACCGCCGAGATGTTTTAACTAGACCAAGAAAGTTCAGAACATCGTGTGATTGGTCAGACATTCAAGTTGGCCGTGATTTGTTTTTTTTGTTTTTTACGCATTCTGCCCCAGGCATCATTCTGCCAGTAGTGAAATCAGCGATACTTAAGAATTGTTTGCAGATGAGGTTAGTTACTAGTCTGACGACACGAGCCAACCCCTGGCTGTACACTACTTCTGTGGATCAAGCTATTTGTTGCTAGGCAATTTCATTGAGCTATATGAGCAGATTTTTTATTGGGCTGGGGTTGGGTGTTCAGAACTTCAGAAGCAGTATAAAACACTTTTGTCCTTTCCGAATATTCTTTGGATCAGGAAGCTATTCCAAAACCGAAAAAGGTTCTTGTTCGATTGGACTATGTAGCCGCATTAAAGCAGACCTACAGACAGGTTTTTCATTATCCCTTCTCACTGATGCAGTGAGGTGTTTGTTGTTCTGTTTAGCATGGTATCCATCCAATCGCCCTTTCATTCAAACCTAAAAATCTCCCTCCTCTCAAACAGAAGCTACCCAGGCTTGAACCTTCTAATGCAACACTCGGAGACGGTAGCGTTCCACTCAGGCTGTGTGAGCGTAGATGCTTCACCCTGCTAATGGCACTGCCTCTCCTCACAATAGAGGTATCATCAGCATCTTTCAGCTGCTCTACTGGGCTCATTTATAGGGGCCTGAGGCACAGGATGCTTCATTTCTCCATTGGCGATGCTCCCTGCATGTCTTCCTGCTGATTATTCTCTTACAGACTTTGCACAACAATCCAAAATGTTTAGCCACAAACCATGCTTCTTTTGTCTTCAGGCAATTTGGGTGTTTGAATACTGTTTGAATATGTGATGCTTTGGTTCAGAGGGGTGTGTGTGTGTGTGTGTGTGTGTGTGTGTGTGTGTGTGTGTGTGTGTGCGCGTGTGCGTGTGCGTGTGTGTGTGCGTGCGTGCGTGCGTGCGTGGTAGTAGTAGTGCTGTGGAAAAAGGTACAGGTGAGGGACATCTGATTAAATAAATGTACCTTTTGTCCTAGTATCATAGTTCACATAAAATGTAATGTAGTTCGAAGTCAAGGTGGTCTTTATTCTTATGTCTTGTGTACAGGTACACATGAGTGGGTATTATCTTTACTTAAGTCAGCTCATTCATGTGCCTGATTGTGCGGGGGAAGAAGCTCTTTAGCAATCTACTGCCAGTGGCCTTATTGCTATGGAGCCACTTCGTGGCATCATCTGAAACTGGCCGTGGTTGGGGTGACTACGATCTTTGACGATGATAATGATGAAGCCATGCATTTATCTGGCCTGAGGTAATGGGGTTGGGGGGTGTGTGTTATTATTCAAAAACTTAAGATTTATGGTTTAATGGGATTACTATACCACCAGGATTACACTCAGGTGGCTGCACAGTGGTTGGTCGCCTCCCAGATTAGCTGTGGTAGTGATGCTTTTAAGAGGGGAGAGGCGTTTTTGCCAACTTTCTCTCCATGGGAGCTAAGCAGTGTGATGGATTAGGCATGAGGAGTTGTCCGCTGGTTTAATGGCAGGTCCGCGGCAGCCTGAGGAGATGGTTTTAATCATATTTGCCTCCTCATTACCCTCCCGTCTGCTGCCTGAGTGCCGCGCTGGGATATCAATGGTAGCCAGATGGCCCCTCCCCCTCACAGGAACGACACACTGCCGAAATGTTGTATTGTTAATTTTGTTCTTTGTTGTGAGTCAGATAGCATTCTCCACGGATACAAGGACTTGGTGACTAAAGGCAGTCTCCGTTGACTAGTTGTGCATTCATATTTAAATCCTGCCATTCATTTCTGTAAAAAATATTTTTTTGTTGAAAGGCACTTATAGACACACTTGAGCTAACAAGGTTGAGGGGTAAAAAACAGCTCATTATTCAAAAAGAATGTAAATCATTTTTAAAAAGTTGCTGCGATGTCAAACTTTTGCTGCAGTATAGGTTATCAGTCATCCTAATTGACATCACAAGGTGAACTAATGTGGGAAACATTAGTGACACAAATGCCACCAAAGAAGCTACTGAGAAGCATGAGATTTCTGTTGTGTCACGAAGGATACATCTAAAAAGTCTAAAACATTTTCAGCAGTGCTATTTTTGTGTGAGCAAGGGCAGTATCAGTATAACAATGTATTGTGGAAAGTCAACTGGCTCTTATCTCCAAGGAGACCAGCCTGGCTGTGTGTGATGTGACGGCCATCACTCATTCAGAGCTGACTCCTCTTTTCACAGACAACTCGGCAAACCCTGCTCACATCCTCTTAAACTTCCAGGTAAGGATTTGTGCTGATTCCTAAAGGAATTCAGAAGATCAAACGGGACACAAATCTCCTTAAAGTCCAGCTGCAATTACTTTTTTGCTACCTTTATTGTGAAATGCCCTTGCAAAAAAACATGTTTATGTTACTGCATTGCTTATTTCTCACCGCAAATGTTTTCAGATACATATTTTAGTATACTGTTTAAGTTTGAACAAGTATGTTTGTAATGCACCATCCAGTTGCCATCTTGAATTAGATTCAGAACGGAAGAGGGTAGCATGGGTTCCAATTGCCACGGGTCTCGGTCGAATCCATTTGAAATGGATAGACCCGTATATGGACCTGTGAGGACCCGACGACCAGCTTATTATTATCATTATTATTATTATATGAATCTCTTTAACCTTCGGTTTTAAAATGAGACATATGCGTTGTAATTACGCTCCCAAATCCATATCGTCTGTTCTCACTCTCGTCTGGGATTACTCTGTTGGGGCGGGGGGAGTAGGAAGTGACTGACACACATGGCTAATACATGGTGCATGTATTAGCCATGGTGAATACCACGGTGATTTTAGCAATAAATGAGCTCCGGGTCCTCTGTGATTCTTTTAACATTAAAATACAAAAAAAAACACTTTAGCATGTATTAATTATATCTCCATTATGACCATGGATATATGCTGTGAACATTCATTTTCATTGCAGCTTGTCTTTAAATATTTCCACTGGAAGAAAATGGCCTGTAGTTATCAGTTCACTCTTTCATCCATTCTTACAGTTATTTAGAGGTTTCCATCAGGTTTCCAGCTCCCCCTCACACTCTTTTTTTTGGTTTTCTATCAGTTTTACGCAGTGGTGCCTCGTCCCCCCGGGAGCCTCAACAGTTTTTTACTTCTGTCTTTTTCTTTAAACCATGAGCAATGTGAGGAGGCTAATTGCAATTCCAGCAACCTCGTTAATGACAATGTTGTAATGGCTTTCAGCTATTATTGAAATGACTTTCAAGTTTCAACAATGCCATTTTAGTTTACTCAACTGCCATTTGCTTAAAAGCTTTGCCTCTCTAGTTTCGGGACAAGCTGGTACAGTTAAATGTGAGCTTGTGATAACAGGTTTAACCCCGTAAATACAAATTATTCCCAGAAGGCTCCATAGCGACAGATTTCTCAATTGCTTTTTTGGGGAGCGGGATTTGGCCCAGTAAGTGTACTTCAGGTGAAGATGCTGTTTGTTATTGTTTTGTTATATTTAGTAATGCCTCTAGGGAAGAAATCATTATCTCCTTAGAGCTGCCTGTGTCTCTCTCTCACATGCACGCACACATTGCACGCACGCACATGCAGACGCACTCGCACGCACACACACACTCGCACGCACACACACACACACACACACACACACACACACACACACACACACACACACACACACACACACACACACACACACACACACACACACACACACACACACACACAGCTCTCAGGAAGTGGCTCTAAACATGACAATACGTCTAAAATGTCAATGAACACATTGAAGGGAGCTGAGGGAGAAGTGTCTTTTATTCCTCCAGTCAGTTTCCTTCAAGACAAAGAGAAGAGGAATCTGATAGAACCTCAATGGTCCCCCTATCTGCACCCCCCCTGTCTCTCTCCTCCTCTCCCCCCTCTGTCTCTGTGTCTCTTTCTCCCCCTCTCTCCCCACTCTCTGTTTTTCTCTCTCACTCTCTCCCTA
>NC_139947.1:13051367-13073867 GCF_963454915.1 Gymnoscopelus microlampas | reverse complement strand
GCAGTGGTGTATGAATTAATTAATTAATACCTGGCAATGAATCTGTTGATGTCAAGTGAGAGTGTAATTAATCCTAATTACATCAAAGTGTCGATATATCAATAGTACTTAATCATGCGCATGCATGCACGCACGCACGCACACACGCACGCACACACACAGAAACACACAAGCAGCACAGTCTTCTCCATGCATTGGCCACACAAATAAGCGAATGTTCCTTGCAGGAAGTTGCACACACCAGGAGTCACACATGAACGCACACACATACACTTCCCAAACGATCACATGGCTTTCATTTGTCTTGCTGTGGTCATTTTTTTGAAAAGGTGATTAGCTGGTGACAATTCCATACCTCATGATGACGGGAATAAAATCCAATTCCTGGGTGTAATTAAAACTTTTCCCAGAGCACACCGCTGGGAGGCCACAACTTTTAGAGGTCAGTGACTGGCAGTCGAATTCAATCATCACTCGCCTATGCGGTGCGCACCTTAACCACTTGGCTATCGGCACCCCTGAGATATGACCATTTTGTACAGGGCCGGACTGGGACCAAAATTCAGCCCTGGCATTTTGGCCTGGACCGGCCCACCACCCCCCCCGGGCCGTTTTGTCAACGGGGGGGGGGGGGGGGGGGGGGGCGTTTCACCGTTTCAGCCCAGCCTTGCACATGAACTCTGCAGCCGCACTGAGGCCCCTGCTGGAAAGCATCCCAGCCCAAACATTAACGTAACTAATAATTGGGCCGCGCGACCCGGAAATGACCGTAATAATCCTAAAACGGGAGCAAAAATAATATTTTTAAAAAAAAAACAAAAAAAAAAAAACCTTTTTTTTTTTTTTTTTTTTTTTTTTGGGCCCAGTGGCCCACTGGCCCAGCGGCCCACCGGGCATTTGCCCGGTACGCCAAATGGCCAGTCCGCCCCTGATTTTGTACGACAGCAGCTGTCTTTTTGTGCCATGTCCCACTTAAAGGAGACCAGCTGGGCTAACCACAGCCCTCTGGCCTTACAGCTGTCCAGCTATGTGCCCAGCTCAGAGGTCTGAAGCCCCATACGCCCCCGTGTCAAGAGCCTCTGATGTTCACAACAGAGAGAGAGCAGAGTTTGTGACATCAAAGATTATGGTGATTGAAGTACATTTGGAACAAGTGAGAGAAACAAGAACTGAGTCTAACAGCCGTGCTAGCTGCACCCATTAACCCAACCTGCACATGCACTGCCTCCTTCTGTTTGATAGAGTAACAATTATCCCACAATTTTGTAACCCTTTTTCACCCGGTGCCAATTATCTAAGTGATCCTGGGCGCAACACTCCCCCCGCCAGCCTAGGGAGCCCAGCGCCGAGCTCATGCCTCCTTCAATACACGAGAGCCAACCGACCTTCTTGTTACCTGACAGGGGGGAGTTTCCCCGGTTGGACGTAGCGAGTGGAAGGAACACGTTATTCCAACCAGTTCCTTTCCCCTTCATCAGACGCCCCGGCTGTCATGAGGGAGGCGGTATAGCGACCAGGATTACTACATGTTTTTGTGAGGGTATTAACTACCCTAGGAGACACGGGGAGAACGTGCAAACTCCACACAGAGTAGGCCCTTTCGGCCATCCCACCTAGGGTATGGGCGCTGATGACGCGGAGGAGAAGACACGCCCCCAGCGACAAATCCAAGGCATTCAAAGAAACTTAATTCAATCACACCTACACCTACGAATTTTGGTAGGAGCCTTTGTCAGAGTGACAGCCTGGCTGCTGGCATCGTCACTCCCCAGTGCAGTGAGTGAAAAATGTGGTTGGGTAACGGTGGCCATTGGAGAGATTCACACTCGCAACTCAGCAGCTATCAATTTCTGTCGGGAGCATTATTGGTGCCTTCAGTACTTAATATCATCATGGAAGCTTTGCCACAAGGGGTAATAACATAGTTAATGCCATTTGACAGTTCTTCATTTCCTTGATGTGTCCTCATTTCCCTTTATGTTGGCACTCCCAGTAATGTCTTGAAATAATCCATAGATTCAATTGAAATGGGCTATAGAATTTGTAGACATCAACGGTAATACACTCGTCCATGCACAATTGTTCATTTAGGCCATTAATGAATGTTTGGCTTATATTCATACATAGTGTGCTTATTGTTTAGTTTTTATACTGTAGAAGTCATATTCCATTGAAGTCTAATGATCAAAAGTTTTTTGTTTACGTCTATGAAAAATTTATCCGTCTCTCTTCTATCCCATCTCTGGCCTGGGGAAGGGAGATCAAATTAAACTGAAGAGAAAGCAAAAGGCAAACAGTTGAGAGATTTTTATGATCTTTTATTTTTGTTTTTGCAAATTTGTCCTGAAGCTGTACATTTTAAAGGATCCCCAGGGTACATTCCCGGGCAACCTTGACTTTGGCTCGTCTTGTATAAGCCTTTGCGATTGGGGCACCTGTATTGGTGAATAGCCTTTATTTACATAGTAAGCAAACCCAGAGAGTTGCAGGGAACACGTGACCACTTTAAAAATGCTCGGGTCTTCCCAACAATAGATAAGATTGAAGTCAGTGTGAACATGGCCAAATAATAACTTAATAGCCAAACTAGGTCTAATGAAGCACACTAGCATTTAGGCTAACCCTCCTGAACGAGGCTGCAGTAAAAGTTGCACTGTCTGTGAATGAGGGGAGGCAGCGGAGCAGGGTTAATGCGGGGGCGGGCCGTCTCCCCATTCGTGTCGCCATTGGCTTAAAGGAGTGAAGGACAGCCAGGACAGCCAATGACACTTAGGTGTCACTCAGGTGTCGCTTGGGTGTCGGACTAGGTCTTAGTCTGTCTGTAGAGCCGCCAGCTTTCAGCATGCGGCTAAAAACTGTTCTCTTCCTTCCTTAAGAACATAATATTTATCTGAGCCAGCACAGATCATAATTGTTTTTATGCAACGTATTGATGAGTTTAAGTGAGGGTTAAAGTGTTCTCGCTTCATCATATATCATTGTCAAGCACAATGTATTATGTGTAGTTTTTCATTGTTTTTCTCGCCATCAGGATAGTTCTCTCTCTCTCTCTCTCTCTCTCTCTCTCTCTCTCTCTCTCTCTCTCTCTCTCTCTCTCTCTCTAACTAATTTCTGGCTATATCATTTGTCTTGAATATTTGACAATGTTCTTATGTACTTAAAATGTAATGTATATGATATGTGTTGGTGACATGTTGAATAATATCCATACCCACATATGATTGTGAGAGTTGTCAAATCTTTGGACCCAAGGACTCTTACTCTTTAGTGACCAGATTGACTGTAATGAACTCTAACTTCAACTCAACTTCAAGTTTACTGTCACATCACAGGTTTACAGGTGAAAAGAAGTTGGTGAAATGACTTTCCTTAAATTAATGACTAATGATGTGAATATTCCTCACTAATCAGGAGCTCACTATATACATTACAGTCACACAGTCAGACTATCTAATAAGCACACAAGGCCAACCCCACAGCATGCTGCATGCGGTGCCACCCCCACAATGGATGTCATCTTTACTCTGCCAAGTCTGACTCTGAGCGATGGATTGTCTGTCTTTCAGCCCAACTCACCACAAATCTGTCTGGATTCAATTATTCTGGTTCTAGGTCTGCACTAAGTGGCAGCGGTGGCCTAGTGGTTAGAGGGGCGGCCTTGATACCGGAAGGTCCCTAGTTCGATTCCCCAATTCATCACATCAATCATGAATCACCGCTGAATAGCCCTTGAGCAAGGCTTCCATGCAGGGTCTGGCTGTAAATAAGTTCCGCACTTAGTCCAACAACCTGGGTAAACAATAAACTTTGCTTTGCTTTTACCCCAAAAAGTCCTCTTTGGGCTTTTTGGGGCGGATGGTCAGTAGAGGAATGTGCTCATGGAGTTGGGCTGCTGAGAGTGCACAGAAAAAAAGAAAGAACTTCATTTTCTTTACTCCCTTTGTTCTTTATTTCCGCATTCTGGCAGGCTTGACAAGTCTATGAAATAAAAATTAAACCTTGGGAGCTTACAAACAGTGTCCCCCTGAATATTTCATTGGAACAATAAGCTGCATTTTCTGTGAGTTTCTTTGCTGTTTGCTCTCTGTTTAGCTTTTGAGAAAAAGCTCAACATCCCCCCTCAGTCCTTCCAAAACAGGCCGTGTTTGTTCCACACCGTGTTAGACTGAAGTGTGCACTACAGTAAGTCCTTGGATTAATGATGTGTGCCGAATTTCCGAAGCGTATCCCCCCCCACAGGAATCTGTCCAAGTCCCAGAACAAGAACCTCAAGAACGTAATGAAAACATTTGTTGGCCCCATCTTTGCAGCACACTGATTTTCTCATTAGAAAGCTCACTTATAGTAAATTGGGTTCACGATCAGGGGTTTCCAGGGATCCAGAGAGACTTGCATCTCGCTGCTCGAGATCTTCACTCCCATTTCATTTGTTTGCTTCAGGATGCTTCTCTTGTCTTGCCTTGTTGAAAAAGGGAAAATATGCCGTCCTCGAGAGTACACACACGAGTACGTGGGCGGGGTGCTGAGTGTGGCAAAGTTGATATTCTTTGCAGGTTTTAGATGAGAGAACCCCCTGGTTGTGTGTAATGCCCCAGTTCTGTTTACCCAATGTGGTGGTTTGTTCCCTCCTAGTAAATCACTACCAGGACTGTCATATCTCCTGCATTTTATGAGTTTGTTGGACAGCAGTTTTGCAGCTCCTAACCAACCTCTCTCTCTCTCTCCCTCTCTCTCTCCAGGTACCACAGTGTCATCACAAAAAGGTAAGATTTGAGTCCCACCCTCCCAGCCAACCCCCAGGTGTTTCAAATGTGTCTGTATAAGCGAGCTGAGATATCAGGATATTTTTGTGGGGTTGATAATGATTTTAAATTGAGTCATTCAGCGTTGCTGTTAAAGAACAATCTGTTTGATTACAATGTCAATCAGTCGCACGTACTGAGGCTAGTAGCCAGAAAGGATCCGACAATTGGGTGATGATAGGCAGTCTGCTTTATTTTCTGTAAAAACCTATGCTCACACCAATCAGGCACTCTGTGTGGTAATGTGAGCGTGGGGGAGTTTGTTTTCCATAGCAGACCTTTAGCGATGGGAAGATGCATCCAACAGAGATGTTACAAGGACGTACCAGCAGTTTGTTTTGATTTAGGCCAGACAGCCTGACTGCATAAACAGCTCTGGAGGTTTTGTGTTGTTCCGTGTGGCAGCAATCAGCATGCAGGTGTAGGACGCGCCGAGCTGTTTACAGCCCTGTTACTTTTTAAAATGTATAATGTTTAATATAAAGCCAGAGGGCGTGTCTCGGTTCTGTTATTGCAAAGCGCAAGCAGACGGGGAGAATCTCCCAGCTGAGTTTTTGTTTTTGGAAACTTTCTGAAACTCTGCTCTGCGTACTTTGTTTAGTATAAGCTCAGAGCAAACTTAGTTCAAAGTCAATAAATTGCCCCCCCCCCCCACAATATGAGTAGAGTACAGCATAATGAACCCCACACTCAACATGCACACAAATAAGCACTGAACACATGCCATGGGGAGGCCCATATATGTGATGACTATGCGGCGTGCTGTGCTGTCAGACGGGGTCTATAAAGGTAAGCGATGTGGGCCGCCCGCGTCTCCCTGGCTGATGAATGTGGACGGCGAGCAGAGGCTGGCGTGGCGTTCATCATCTCTCCAGAGCTGCTCTCCCTATGGTTCTGAAGGAGAGTGAGATAAATAAGACCATGCCACAGTCTGTGAATACACACACACATGGACATTTTGTGCGTGCGTGCGTGCGTGCGTGCGTTACTGTATGTGTGGGTCCGTTTGTCAGATCTGTTCCTCGTACACTGCTAATCAATTCATGCCCAGGTACCTTCCCACACACAAACATGCACACATGCACACACACACACACACACACACACACACACACACACACACACACACACACACACACACACACACACACACACACACACAGACACACAGAACCACAGAGAAGAATGGTTGGCTGTGCTCATTTATACACAGTGAGTTATAGAGTGCTTTAAAAGTAAGAGACATGGAGCCTTGAGCAGAAGATAACGTGTATGAATCCTGCTTCACCTGTGTGTGTGTGTGTGTGTGTGTGTGTGTGTGTGTGTGTGTGTGTGTGTGTGTGTGTGTGTGTGTGTGTGTGTGTGTGTGTGTGTGTGTGTGTGTGTGTGTTGTGTGTGTGTGTGTGTGTGTGTGGGGGTGTGTGTGGGTGTGGGGCTGGCACGCGTGCATGTGTGTGCGTGTTTGATGGAGGTAGAGAGAGCGTGACGTTTGTGTGCTTTGGCAATGTCAACTACCCACAAAGTCGATCCTTCAAGTGCCCACTTGACAGAGGGAGGTTTTTGTAAAATGTCAAATGAATTCATAGCTCGAGTACAAGCACTGTATTTGAGAGGTTTAATATTTGTGTTCAACGGCACACATTTAAGTACTTGAGTGGTCGATTAACCTTTGCTGTTTCTGTCATGATGAATATTGGACCTTGTTATATTCCGACTTTTTTTTCCTACAGTACATCTGAACGTGCTCTACCCAATAGCGGCCATAGCTTAGTGGTTAGAGAGGCCGTCTGGCGAGCAGAAGCTTGGGTTACCGGTTTGCTCCCCAACCCTGGTCTTTATTTCAAAGTGTCCCTGAGCAAGACACTTAACCTTTAACAGCTATACGACCCCGAGCTCTCATCGAGACCATCTGATCCCCCTGCCCCTCCTAACCCCACACATCTGTCCCCACACAGCTACAGTAACTGAAGTATATTTATGACACTTGTGCTGGAAAAACAGTCTCCAACAGTTTCCTCTAATTTCATTTTAGAAAATGCCAGCGATAAATATATCAAATGGGCCGAATCGAATCAGAGTCTCACACACAGTCCCATCCGTCATGGCCCATCCCCCAGGGCCTGTAGGCGTACTTTAACCAGCCAAAAGCCTTTGCTGGCAGCATAGACAGATATAGTAGAGAGAGAGAAAGAAAGAGAGAGGAGTTAAGAAAGTGTGAGAGAGGTGGGAGGGAGGTGAGTATAGAGAAGGCGGACTGGAGCGGGGAAAAGCAGATGGATGTGAGGAAAATAAATATGCAGGGAACAAAGAGGGGTGTGCATATCCTTGCGTGCTTAAATGCACATGCGGTAGCATACATTAGCTAGTGTGTGAGTGTTATTGTGGGTGCATGTGCATGCGCTAAGGTCAATGGTAATGCTTCGACACACAGCGGCCTCGCAAGGGAACGCTGGTTAAGCACTGTGGCTGTCAATGGGCCAGCGTGATAATTGATTAATCACAACACAAGTTAATTGATTGTGTTGCTCATGGCTATAAATGCTGTGGAAAGCCTCTTCAGTTCAAACAGCGCTTTGAGCTTCGTCCCTTCCTGTGCCTCTGAAAGCTGCAAGTTCACACGCTCTGTACCCCCCCCCCCAGTCCCGCCCTTTCTACCTCTCTGCCTCATCATCTTCACCTTGCACTGGGCACATTTGCAGCACTCTCTCTAAACTCCTTTGTGTCTGCCTGTCCTTTTGTCTCACCTCTCTTTCAGCCCTTCCTCCCTCTCTGCATTTATAATCTCTACGTCTGTGTGCAGGCTAAGCCTGGCGTGAGTCGGGGTGAAGCAGCTTAGCACTAACAGGGCTAATGAAGTCAGACCCTGTGCCCCTCCGAAGGGAATCAATGGTGCTGCTCAGTGGAACCTGACAGTGTTTAATGATTAGATGAAACATTCAGTCACCCGCTATGAGGAGGCATGCACGCTGATATGTGATTACACCCAGTGAACATGCATATACTGTACCCGCACGTATGCACACGTGCGCGCACACACACACACACACACACACACACACACACACACACACACACACACACACACACACACACACACACACACAAACTTCCAAGCCGTTGCACAGTTCACCTCTCAGCCTTGATTGATGACTCAAAAATGACATCAAGGGTATGCACAGCAAAGAGATTGGAAGCAAAACTAATGACAGATAGATTTAGAGAGCGAACAATCTGGCTATTGATCCCTGCTATGTGTAGGAAGGTGGAAAGAAAAATAAGGCTTCATTTATCTCTCCCCTTGATGAGCAGACAGACAACTCCAAACATTCCATTCAAGAGACATGCTATGAGATCCATGGTTTTGTGCTGCTTCTCATTACAGCTTGTAAAGCATGATGGAAGATTAATCAATAAGCCAACATCTTAAAACCTTTGAACATTTCAAGATTAATCTCTAATCAGTTTGATCTCTTCTCATATTAAGTTATCCTTCCCGGTGCCCAACTGCCCATGTACGACTGCTCGCTGCATGTGTGCAGTGGAGTGTGTGTTAGAATGCAGGGAAGTGCGTATAGCTGTGACAGACAGTGGGAGGGTGTTTGTGTGTTTGAATGCTAATACGGAAGTGGCAAGTGACAGGGGCAGCGGTTGGGTCAACAATCTGCCCGGCGTCTGCTAGTGAAAGGGTCCATGGGAGAGCTTGGCCCCTTCTTGCACCGTTAGCCACACATGCTAATATACCTGTCAACTTACGCAGATAGATACATATGTTTTCTTTGATTTCTTTCTGTGTGTGTGTGTGTGTGTGTGTGTGCGTGTGCGTGTGTGTGTGTGTGTGTGTGTGTGTGTGTGTGTGTGTGTGCGTGTGCATGTGCGTGCGCACACACACGTGTGCGTGCGTTCATGCGTGTCTCTCTGCCTCCAGCCATCCCATCCTTACTTAAATTATTCCTTTCCCACTCACTGCTTAACCCTCCTGTGGAAATACCTGTTTAGGTCTACTTGGTGAATCCAAAAAACACTTAATTGAAATGCATGCACACTTCTGCCAGTGTGTGGGCACTGCTCCAAGTCTCACCAAGCACGCTTGGAGGCTGGTAATGTATAAGCAGCACCTCCTCCTCATTGCCCCCCCACCCTCCGCCCCCACTGCAGCTGTAATGGCAGAGCGTGTATGTGTGAACACGGTTGGGATCGTTCGCCGCCTGTGTTCGGCTCGTGCTCCACCGGATCACTGCGCTGAGGAGGCCATGATTACTTTGACCTATTCAGCTGCTGAATGTGAGAGGGGTCATCGTGAACTCCATCCTACCTATATCGACGCCCAGAGTTAGTTAAGCCATTCAATCCGGGAACGCATACTGTGTCATTTTAGATTTTTAGCTATAACCATTATCTTATACTTTGGGCTATTCAAAAATAGCAGATATACAAGCTCAGAGCGCAGCAACAAGTGCCGCACTATGAGCTTGTAGATCTGCTATTTAAAAAAAGTCTTGAGCATTTGTGCAAATTGAATACATATATTTTTTAAAACAACATTTTTAACTAAAATCTTTGCTTCTGGGGATCCCTGGAACAAAACTTTGTGTGAAGGACCCCCAAAATGATATGTTTTTGGCCGCCGACACCCATCAAAATATGTTGTTCCAGGGATCCCCCCTCCAGAAGCATAGATTTGAGTTACAAATGTGCACAAAATGTTCAAGATTTAAAAGAAAATAGCAAATCTACAAGCTCGTAGCACATAATATGACTACAATCTAAAATTACACAGATGCGTTCCCGGATTTAATGCATTAATAGGGTCCTGCACACATAGCATTTAAATGCCAACCTCTCCATGCTCACTGCAGTGCGGACCCCACAGCCAGCTTAACATGAAATCTCTGTCACGAGGAGGCAGTTGTGGCAAGTGCCATCACCTGTACACAAAGCAATGTTTCCTGCAACAAGCTCAGCCGTGAAAGGCTCTCCATCATCGCACACAAGAGACTGATAATGTTTTTCTGTTAGCCAGAATAAACCTTGCAACTACAGCTACTGAGTGCAGGCCAGATAAAGACGCTGCCTCACAAATAGGCCCACGTCTCTGAATCATTAAACATGTCTGGATATTGAAGAATGTCTCTGACCGAGACAGAGGGATAGATAAAACATGAGACAAATCATAAGAAAACTATTGAAATGGAAAGCGAGTGAACTGGTAGTCTCAGCTGGCAATTAAATAATATACAATGGTAAATGGTGCATTTATTAAGTGCCTTTATCCAAAGTGCTTTACAATGCGTCATTCTATTCACCCTTACACCCAGGCACTAGCTGCTCATCGGGAGCAGTTAGGGGTCCAATGTCTTGCTCAAGGACACTTCGACACTAACCCAGGGGGGAGCCGGGGATTGAACAAGGAACCTTACGAGTCCCAAGAGTGGCTGCTCTACTTCCTGAGCCACTGCCGCCCTATTAGATGGGAGATCAGAGTTTTCCCTTGAAGGATGAACTTAATTTTGTAGGTTGTTAGACTGAGTTTTGAGACCTTTCGATTACAGACTGAAGGAGGTTGAGTGCCTAGGAAATAGATGGGAGTTTTGAGACCTTTCGATTACAGACTGAAGGAGATTGAGTGCCTAGGAAATAGATGGGATTTTTGAGACCTTTCGTTTACAGACTGAAGGAGGTTGAGTGCCTTGGAAATAGATGGGAGCACATCACAAACATTCCGTCTTTGTTCGAGCGCCTCCAATAAGGACCAGAAAGGCTGGGGTATATAATCATTCATGTCATGTAATATCGAGCGTAGCGATAGTTCAGGTAGGCACGGCAGACAGGAGGTTTACACGTTAAGCCTCACTCCCCCCCGTCATTTTAGATTGAGATGAGCTTCAAGATTTGCACAAATTTAAAAAACAAATAAAAAATAGCAGATCTACAATCTTGTAGCGCGGCACTCGGTGCTGCACTATGAGCTTGTATGTCTGCTATCTTTTTTACACACGCCCTCAATCTATGGTTCATTTCGGTGGTCTTTTTAACCAGAACATTGTTCACCCTTCATGTTCAGCATTGGTCATGCACAGCTCTTGTTTCTGCAGCTGTCTGTTATCAAACTCCCGCCACCTCCCCATCTAAGCCATCTAAGTTAAATGAATGATTCTGTAATTGTGTGACGTTATATCTGTGTACGTTACCTTATGCCTTTGAAGGGCTCAATATTTATGTTTGTTTCTATGGATTCTACGTTTCTGTGGATTGTGTGTTAATCTGTTTATTAACTTATGCCCTTGAAGGGTTCAATGTTAATGCAATAACTCTGTATCTTATGCTTTGCTTCTGGGGGGGGTTTGTGATCTCAAATTCTGTGTCATGCAGATAATCTGTAGTATGGAGCAGAGTCACACTGCCAAATTGAATGCAATAGCATTGCAATAAATGATTAATTCTGACAAAAGTGTCTGACTGAAATAATATTAACCGTTTTTGGCGTGTCTCCTTGCAACACAAGAGCGTTCAAATGAAACCGTGTATACCTGATGGAGTGTTGCCAGGTGTCTGTTAGATTAGTTGCTAATCCGGAGAAGCTTGGCTTTTCCTCAGATTTGTTTGATGTCACGCAGGAAAAACAGGCAATCTCTTGAGGTTAATGACTTCCTGTCATGTTTGAAAAACATGTGATTGTCCTTGTGCTCCCTGCTCTGAGTCACTTACAGCCTTCATATATCTTCATCTGTTTACTGACAAGGCGTCACAGCCTGAGCAGAGCCACACGCTGGGCTGGCAGTGCCAGCCGGGTGGGTGGCATATTGCACCCAGCAGGACAACTCCTATGTCTGCCTGCTCAGCAGAGGGAGTGGGCCAGCTTGGATTGGCTCAGCAGGGTTGAACAGAAGGGTTCAGGCGACGAGGGTCGGATATGGAGAGGAAGACACAGTACATCAGTCTCTACACAGGAGTAGATAGCTATTACCTGGGACAGAGAGAGAGAGAGAGAGAGAGAGAGGGGGGGGGGGGGGGGGGGGGGGGGGGGGGTGCAGAGAGCCATGAAGAGTTGAACGGACTTGTTAACACGCTGACACACACACATTTGACACACACACATTGAAAACATGAACCCTGCTCATGCTTCTCAACAACCCTCATACCGTAACTCTGTATGGCTATATACGCATATGATGCATGCCAGCAGATGTCGATAGTTTACACCTTAGAACTCACACATAAAGGTTTTCTGTTTCTTTTCTTTTGTGGGGGGGATGCTTTTCAACTTTTCAAACAGCTGCTGAATTGTAAGTAAGTATGTGCATATTTATACGAAGACCCATAATGAGAAATGCACATAAAAGGTGTCACCCTCCACTAGCTCTACAGTTGCGCTAATTAGGCTGGTTTTCGCTTTCTGCAGCTTTTGACTCGCCAGACACTCAAAGACATGTCACCACAGTAGTGGTAGATGGGTACTATGAACCCCCCTCCCCGATAAAAAGAAAAAAACATGCCAGCAAACAAACAGGAAGGGAAGCGCTGTTTCCCCTAACGGAGTGCTCAGCAAAGTCGGTGTCTTTCTTCTTTCTTGCCAACTGCCTCATTTCTGGCCAAGGAATGGATCTAGTCCCCCCCCCCCCCCCCCCCCCCCCCCCCTCCCCTCATCCACTGTGCGATCCACAACAGATGGCTTAGAGTTCTGGAGGGAACCAGCTCCTATACTTCACAGTGTTGGTTTGGAATTCCAGTTCGGGGAGTTTCCTGTGAGTCCTGCTCAGTGGGAGACCGTGTCTGGTGTACGATGTAGTAGCCAAAATAAACTATCATCTGACATCTACAAGTACGTGTGTGGTTTTTGGGGGGGGGGACTGGCTGGGTTGTGGAAAGCCAGCGGAAGGTGAAGGAAGAGGGAGAGGAAAAGTCTAAGACAGGTCCTTATTTTAACAGTTTAAGTTGCGTTCCAAATGCGGATAAGGATGAACGGAGAGGAGTAGGGGGAAGATGATATGTGGGTGGGGGGAGGGGGGTTGGGCGATTGGCGTGGCAGCAGAGTGAAGGGTCTGTGGGAGTTTTACTGCTGATGGATACTCCTGATGGTTTGTTGTTTCCTTCAGGGATTATGCCTCCTGTTGTTGATGTGATTTGTTCCTTTTTTAGAATTAGACGTTTATTATGAAGTGGAGCATGGTGTTCCTGCAGTAACATATGAATTAAATGTTTTATGATGATATTTTAAATTATAATACTGTTACGTTTGTACACTCCTGGGCAGGGATGTGCATTTCTTTCACCTAGTAAGTGCTGCATTCATGGTCTGGAGAGAGGGCACTTTTTACAGATGGGTAAAAGGACATGGGGCTTGATATGAGTCCCCTTTGATGTCTATGGGTGCACGTGCCTGCTCTTAGGGCCTCTTCTTGGAACAGAGGAGTACAGTATCTCTCACTGTAGCCACTTTCTCATATGAACACTGGGAAATGTCCGGGGAATCGGTCGGGACATTGTCCGGTGTTGGCCCGGTCACACATGTAGCATGCAACGGGGATACAATGGATACAGGTAGACAGACAGATACAGAGATCTCCGTATTATGTGCACAAAAGGGACACAGACAGATGGATGGGTACAATGGTTACTCTGACAAAGCCCCCGACACTAAGACATATCGGTTGCATCGGTGGTGTGACGTAGGTGTGAGGGCTGTATAGCGGCCCGAACTCTAGATACAAGGGCAGTTTAGTGGTTTAGTTATGTACAGACAAGTGCACGTGTAGCTCGTTGTATACAATTACTAAAGAGACGTTCATGTTTTGTTTAGCTTATGAGCCATTTCATGGAAGTTAGATCTGTGAATATTTCCAAGTCAAACGCTAATAAAAAGCAAATGAAACTGGATATCAGTTAACTATCACCGCGTACATTCACACATTGAGCCGTTTTGGGCTCAATCGGACATTACCCGGACTTAAGTCATGGGTCCTGCCAGCAAAAAGCCTGTTGCATGCCCGATCCTACTGAGCCGGAATATTATGTTCATACATACAGCCCCTCTGTTTAAAGTCTCGCCCCCCAACTGAACGCCATTTGATCCGCAGTGGAGCTGTGTAGTGTCTTCCAACCCCCAGAACCAGTATACAACAAACAAATATAACCAGTATATACCAACCCTCAGAACCACTGAGCTGTTTTAAAGCACCTTGATGCAGATCTGTTAGGGAACCTACTGTAGTTTGGGATCTTAGTATTGCTTTCAGGTTGATTCTGTCAGTGTAGACCAATTGCATCTTTTTTTACTTTCTTGTTGTTTTTTCTGTAAATAAATGATACAGAACGAAACACAGGGGGCCACCTCCCCGCTGCGCAAGTGACATGTGCCTCCTAAAGCTCTGTTTTCTGTGCCACTTTTAACCATTTTACGCTCACCAGAAATCAGAATAACAAATTATATTACATACACAGAACTATAGAAGTTTCCAGTCAACCCATTTGCCCCGAAGACAGACATGGCACCTAAGAAGCGAGGTAGAACCCAGATGGATTCTCCTAGGCTAATTCCAAGCACAAATCAGCTCTCAACCATCAATAATTCATGTGAAAGACTTTGAAAAAGCAAACACCGCTTAGCCCATTAAGAATCCAGACTGGCATGGGGCCATGGTGGCACGCAGACTCTGTGCACACCTTACCTCCACATGCAGAGGTTCTGTAAATGGAAATGGAATGCTCATTAGGAGAAAGTAGAAGTTCATGCATCCCCCCATAAGCAGCATTACCTTGTGTGCAGCATCAGCGTGGACTTGATGCTAAAGATGACAGTCGAGAGAGGCAATTAGAATGAAGACTGCTGCTGGGATGTGTTGATCTACAGTATGTGGATTGATCTCCTGTGTCAGCTTTGCTGCTGTGCATTTTTACACCTCTAGGAGAAATTCTGTCATTTCCACTGTTAACGCTTCAAGCTTAAATGCTAAAGAGCATCATGCTTCCACCATATGGACCACAGTTCATCTTTGCTTTTCGTGCATGCGTCCCTTTTCTTTCCCTCGTGGACTGTACACCACCGTTTCCTTTGTTGTTGTTTTTGTTAGATGTGTTGTTGGTGTTGGCCTGCGGGGGTGTTGTGGTATGTGTCGGATGTTGACGTGGGCTTTAGCAATTCCCAGAGTTCAGAACTCTTCCTCCAATTTAAACAACTTTGGAAAGAGAGGAGGGGGGGACTCCATCCATGCCTGGTTGTCTATCTATATGCTTGTCTTTGGGCTCTCTCTCTCTCTCTACCCTAGAGACTCTTCCTCTACTCCGTTCTGGAGACACTGGTGCCCCAGAGACAGCTAACTCGGTACAAACAGCATCTGTCCAGGAGAAGAATCACATCTATAATCAATCCCGAGAGAATCAACAGTGAAACAGAGAACTTTCTGTGACTTTGTAGCTCAGACTTGACTTTAACTCTTTGACTGCCAGAGTGATAGTGTAATAGTGTGCCACTGCTGCCAGCGAAAAAGAGCGATTTTACTGTACCTTTGAAAAATCATGGAATATTCTCTATGACAGGGATGGCAAACTCATTTTAGCTCAGGGGCCACATGGAGGAGGGCCAGAGGGCCAGAGGGCCGGACCGGTACCGGACCGGTAAAATCATGGCATAATAACTAATAATAACAATAACAACAACAGATAGTTTTCTTTGTTTACTTTACTTAGTCTTAGTTAGTACAAGCACATTCTGAAAATGTAAACTTCACAAATAGGGATGGCCAAATGGAGACATTTTATTAATCGTTTACCGTTAGGCCTTACCGATTAATTAATCGATTACCGTTAAGAGAAAAAAATGTGTTTATAAAATACATTTTATTTCAAAGGGCCAAGTCTACACAGTTTGTTTTGTGTCTCCAGCAGAGTTTCTAGTGTCTCTATCTCTCTCTGGAAGAGGTTGCACATGAACTCTGCAGCCGCACTGAGGCGCTCCAACACAGACAATATCAATACAAAGACGAGGAAGAAGAAGAGGAAAGTGGAAGTTACGTGTGGTTGCAGGTGTAGACTTGGCCAAAAAGCAATTAAAACATTTTTGGCAAAAAAAATAAAAAAAAATAAAAAAATATTTTTTTTATGTTTTTCAAAATCATCTCGCGGGCCGGATTAAACTAGTTAGCGGGCCTGATCCGGCCCGCGGGCCGTATGTTTGACATCCCTGCTCTATGATCTCTGTGCCCACGAAGATCGCCTCATTACACGCACAGGTTTGTCGTAGTAGAGGAAAAAAATATGAATTATCCGCACGGAGTAATCCATTGCACAGCTGCGGCCGTTTTTGCCGTAAAGCAAGAGGAACGTAGATATAGCGATTTCCCCATAGGAAATAAACAGAAGTAAATGAGCTGGAATTTTTTTAAATTACGTCAATTCCGGGTCGGTCGTCATCAGGCAGTGAAAGCATCATTCATACGGTTGATAACAGCGCCATCTGGTGGAAAACCACTGAAAACACAAAATCCTGTCTTTCTCGTTTACGGCAGGCTGAGCCTTAGCAGAATCCGACGAGGAATCTCGTCTACGGCAGGCAAAGAGTTAAGGATTTAACTGCGATTTTTTTGTTTTTACATCTATGTCAAGTGAATTGTGATAATAACTGTTCTTTCTTGGCATGCAGGCAGGGATCATTTTATATGATCCTATTGGAGCAGTTGTTTTGATGCTAATGGTTCTATCCTCTTACTCCCTGCAGTGTAGGAGAAGGAGACATGTTCTTTTAGATGTCATAACTATTCCAGGTGACACTCTTTCCGTTCCATTACCCCCCTGCCAAGATCAGAACAGAGAGCTGTGTCAGACAGGCCCCCGACACACTTCCACCCGACAGGTACAAATCAAGCAGCGGCTTCATAGGAGGAGTAACATACCTCTCCGCGGCTGTAGTAAGACGGTGTTCACATACTGTAGGTCGGATTAGACTTTCCACCGCAGGTTTTCAGGCATATGGATTTATGTTTCAATGCAGAAAACAGAGTTGGAAGGGATCCCTGGAAGATTAAAATACTTCTCTCTCGCTCTCTCTCTCTCTCTCCATCCCAAGCTATCGCTCTTTCTCTGGATATGTGGGTTTATCTCTCTGCTTGTATGTGTGTTGTACTTGCATGTGTCTATGTTTGCGTGCATGTACGTGCATGTCAATCCCGCTGCTCTGTGCTATGTGCTCTGTGCTCGTGTGTGTGTGTGTGTGTGTGTGTGTGTGTGTGTGTGTGTGTGTGTGTGTGTGTGTGTGTGTGTGTGTGTGTGTGTGTGTGTGTGTGTGTGTGTGTGTGTGTGTGTGTGTGTGTGTGTGTGTGTGTGTGTGTGTGTGTGTGTGTGTGTGTGTGTGTGTGTGTGAGAGAGAGAGAAAAAAAAGAGGCAGTCTTCTCACAGTTCACCCTATCAGTGGGTAGTGATGCTTGTGCTCAGCTCCCATCCAGGGGAGGCCAATTAAAGCCATCAGGAACCGTGATGGGAGCTGAGCTGCTCTCGGAGCCCCTGGAGCTTGGAGAGAAGTGGGTTTGCAGTTCCACTGTCCTCCTGGATCCAATCTGCACTGCCTGCAGATAGATGTATGAGCAGCTTCATGGGACCATCAGGGGGCATAGTGCATTACTGGATCATATAGGAATAATGTTGCTATATATTTGATATATTTTACTCAAGTGACGTATGCTCATACCTGTTGGTGCCTATATTTTATGCATGTTATAGTAACATGAACATAACGCAAACAAATATGTTGCAACAAACCTGATTGTAACACTCCGAGGCTTTACAGATGAGATGTTTCACATTAAACCTCAGATTAACCTCAGACATCAGACAACATTAACGCAAATGGAAATTGTTTCATCAACTCAACAGGAAAATAGAAAATGTATTACACTTTCATTTTTCACACAGAAACACATACGAGACAATTGGTGTACCCGCCACTTTTGCACCGCTGGATGTGCCTCATTGTACTACTCTTATAACTACAATCCTACTGTACTTTATGAGATCAATGGAAGAATCTCAAACTTTGAAGATTCTGAACAGAGGACCATGCTAGGCTATTCCACTATAGTGCTCCGCCTACCTCTTTATAAAATATCCCCATTTTCCTAAAAGAATTGCAGAAAAAACGAGCGCGCAGCCATGGCCTTCCCAGTGGGCATTATTATTTTACGATCACCCTGCAAGCCTTCCACATGAACGCTCAGTAGTCAGTGATGCTCATCCATGCTTTGGGGCTGTTCTTTGGCAGAAAGGCCAGAGATGTCGGGGCTTGTTAAAAAAAAATAAAGCAACTCACCAAAAATATCAACTTCCTTGCCTCCTCTCCATCCCATCACCCCCTCCTCCATACCCACCCTGAGGAGCAGAGCCAATAGGAAGAGAGCCTGCTCCTATACTGTCTACTCAGTACGTAATAAACTAGTACTCAGATAAAGACCCCAGTGTATTAACCCCCCCCCCCTCTCTCTCTCTCTCTCTCTCTCTCTCTCTCTCTCTCTCTCTCTCCTGAGAGAGGTGAGTGTGAACTCCAGTGATGCAGCTACAGGCAATTTTCACCATCACTGATTGCTCTTCCTCTTAAGTCATTCAGTCAGAGGCCGGTCTCATGACCACCATCCACACATGCGCGCGTGCACACACACACACACACACACACACACACACACACACACACACACACACACACACACACACACACAGACACAGACACAGACACATAGACACACATACAGACAGACATAGCCACATCTTCTGCTGATTGCTTTAAGGGGAATCCCCATTCTTTTTCTTAACACATTGTGCCTCCTAATCAAGGGGCAAGGCTTGGATATTTACGATGAGGCCAACACGGAAGCTTATGAATGGCCAGAGTGGCGCTGTTTTACCCTGCGCCGACCTGAAGTGTCAGAAAGAATTTATTTTAGCGCAAGTGAATGGGTTTTTGACAAACTTTAGACTAGATTTTCTTACCGTAATAAAAATTGTCATAAATTCTATATGCTTCCAGTCGCTAGTTTAAAGTCTCCTTTCAATCATCATGATATGCGTTTTGCTAAATTATGGTCCCATTTATTCTAAAATTGACGATAAAGTAGGCTATGCTCCAGGAGGGGCGGGATGATTTGATTGACAACCTACACAACCAATAGCATTCATTCCCCGCCCCCGCTCTTGATTGACAAGCTACCCAACCAATAGCATTTTTGGGGGTGTTTTCCGGTTCGCTGGTCACGTGTCTGGTCTCAACCAATAGCGTTTGAGTTCCGGCGTGGCCAACTGTATATATTAACGATGGAGGAATGCATGTTCCTGAACTATCGGCTTCATTTTCGTTCTGTAGAAAGCAGGGGAGTGGCTTTGTCCATTCTTTTTTACAGTCTATGCTCCTAATGCAGGGCCTCATCACCTCCATTATCCCACTCACACGTCCCCATCACCTGCTCTTCTCTGTCTCCTGTCCTGATCTCCTCTCATCTCTCCCTTCCCTTTCTCTCCTGCATCATTTCTCATCATCTCTCTCCAGCACCTGAGTCTACCTGCTTCCTCCAGCCATCGCATCTCTCTCTGACGCCCAGTGGTGGAAAAAGTACTCAAATTCTTTGCTTAAATAAAAGTACCAATACTGCAATCTAGAAATACTCTGTTACAAGTAAAAGTCCAGAATTCAAAACAAGTCCGGACTTTTTTGTGTTATCCTTTTAGCCTTAATGTCTTACTGTACCACGTGCTGTTAACATTTATGGCAAATAATAAACTATTCAATCAATCAACCAATCAATCAATCAATCAATCAAATTCATCAGGTTTATAAGATAGACAGACAGACAGACAGACAGACAGACAGACAGACAGACAGACAGACAGAGAAGGGGGTGGTGGCAGATCTCTGGAGGTAAGGGAATCAATTTGACTAGGAATTACGGGAGCAAATAGTAGACCCCCCCCCCCCCATTCTCTTACTCTCTCTCTCTCTCTCTCTCTCTCTCTCTCTCTCTCTCTCTCTCTCTCTCTCTCTCTGTATCTCTTTCTCTCTTCTTCTCAGATATTCTGTCCTCTTCCTCGTTCCTCTGTGCCTCCTGGTGGTGATCAACTCTGAAGACACTCTGGCAGCACAGTGGGCCCAACATAATCCCTACATAAATTAGAACAAAATCCCTACATAAATTATAACACAGAAACCATTATTTAAATCAACCCTTCCTCCTGGTTCCAGTCCTGTGTGTAGCACTGCAGAACAAAGGAACCCCCCTCTCCCTTCCATCTCTCCCTCCTTGACACAGAAGTAGATCAGAGCAAAACAAACCAAACAGAGATCAGAAGCCTGTAGAGAGTGTCCTACTGGTGCTGCTAAAGCAAGGTCAAGACATACAAAGACCTTGATGGCTTCTATTTAGTTCCATTAAAAAACATTGTCTAGTTGCCACAGTGCCAGCGATCGATTTTTAGCGTTATTATTACGTCCCACGTACAGCCCGCCCTCCCGTCCTGTGTACGGGGGGAGGGGATGGGGGGTTATGAACGATAGCGTGAATGTAACAGTTTCAGTAAGTGAACGAGCTCGTTCACGTTCACGGCAATGAACCCGTTCTTTTGAACGAATCGATCATGAACGACCCATCACTAGTGCTCACTTAAGTAAAGGACCATACCGGTACTGTTTGCATGTTCAGCCCTTTGACGACAACATATACTTCCTACCTACCAGAAAGCCATTGATTTCCATTGATTTCAGCATAGTATGGAAATCTAATTGGGATCCTTAATAAAAAAATAAAAAATCGAACTTGACATTACCTTGAGATAGTTAATCCAAACACAGTGAACTTTATGTCACTTTTTATTCTTTTTCTTTTTGTGATAATGCACATGAAAGCACAGATTGTTTTGATATCTCATAATAACATCTGGAGATTTTTTTTTTCACAAATGATACCGACGTGTGCTGAGAAACGGATTTTTTGAATAAAAGAAAGCAATAAAATGTAATGAAAATATACTGCATAATCAGTGGGATCAACATGCAAAAACATTGGTAGGGTTCTTGGAAGCTGTATTGTGCAATATGTTTTTAAGTAACACAAAGTGTTCATTAGGGGCAGCGTATCACAATGGGGCTCTAATGGTATGACCACGCACCCCAGGTTTCACTTCATAAAGTGAAATTAATTACATTTACCAGACTAACACGCCATTACACCTAGCACCCTGGGGGAAAAGATGATATGGACGACCAGAAAAATTGGTCATAAATCAAAGCCATGCATCTCATCTCATCTCTTTGTAGTTACGTTTACAGAAATAATGATGGCATTAACATGTGGACTAAAGTGCTGCATCTCAGATGTTTATAGTGGTGTTCTTTTATTTATCATAGACATAAAAGGTTTGCACAGATGTTAATGTTTCTACGTAATGACTGCAATGGCATGTTGATTGTGTTTATTGCCTCTTCTGCGTGAAGAAGACAATGATGGAGTGAGTCTAAACAGAGAGAGAGAGAGGAGAGAGAGAGAGAGAGAGAGAGAGAGAGAGAGAGAGAGCGAGCCATGGGAGGCACCAAGTGGGTTTTCTACCCCACCAGCACAGAAATGATGCATAACTCCACAGTCTGCCCTTTAATTGATGCTATTAATATCAGTTAAAGTTTTAATACCTATTTGTTAAAACGTGAACTTATTGCCAGGCCGTAATGTGAACAGAATTATGAATCTCATGGGCTAAGCTCTATAAAAAGCCTTGTGCATCAATTATTGATGTTCACTCCATCTGCAAGATCTCATTCCTAAAAGATTTGCCAAAAAGGAAATAGCCCAAAGGTTCAACATTCAGATACAATTTCAACATTAAACTATGTGGAGTTTCTTTATTTGTGTAGAACTGTGTCGATAGAAAGCTTTAATGGAGCTCTTGCCTTGCTTGTTATTAGCCTGCAGACCTGATGGGATCTCCTGCCTAAATTGGTCATGTGGTGTATAAAACATAAACTGACTAAGGAGGCAGATAGAGAGGAGTGCAGAATGGTAATGTACGCAGCAGCATAATTTGGCTTTTTTAGATCATTAAAATTCTATCCACTGTCAGATAAGCTGGCTGTGAACAGCCCCAGTGCTTATCTGCTGAAGAAGGCAGAGTCATGTATGGAAGCACAGATTTGAGGAAAACTCCAATCCCCTGTTATTGGAATTAATTATCGTTCAAAGATTAGAACCTTTTGGCTCTTTGGGGCGAGACATTTCTGTCACACACACAATAAGTTTCACAATAAGTGTTGAAATGTGTTCAACGGTGCCAATAGAAGTGACTATGAAGCCCCCCTCAATCCCTTTAAAAGTGGAAGGGAGATGAAAGCTCTGAGTTGTGGTCTAAGACAATCAGGGGTCAAGCTCAAAGCGCGTCGCAGCGTGACACGTTTTGAGCTTGTAGACCGCTATTTTCGGTGAATGTTCCCACAAGAATAGTGATGGGTTGAAGTGGTTGATGTAAGAAAGATTTGCCGGCCCCCCTGTAGTAACTCTGAGGACCACCTAAGGGTCCCGGACCCCCCTGACATGTGTGTAAGGCGTTCTTCCACACGAGGCTGGCAAAAGCAAACTGGTTTGGGACTTTGTAAAATTGTGAACTATTTAGAACGCACTCATGCTCTCTCTCTCTTTCTCTCTTGCATTTATCCATTTTTAGCGGTGCCAACCGCTCTAAGCTT
>NC_139947.1:13023867-13046367 GCF_963454915.1 Gymnoscopelus microlampas | reverse complement strand
ATCCCTAAAACACTTGCGCTACCCGTTACAAAATGCATAGGTGTGGTTTGGGCGTTACATTAATAAAATCAATCAGCGAGCCCGATGCCATTGCGTTTAAGAGAAGGCATGCGCAAGCCGTTATGCCCAGTGCAATCTTACGCTCTCTCCCTCTCTGCCCAGCGACATTGCCTTCGCATAAAATTTGTGTGGTTATAGTAAACACAGATCAAACAACATTTTATTTGTCTTTGATAAGCTTAATGCCAACTGCTGATAAAAGTGAAAGGGTAGTGCCAAGGGATAGCGCAGGACAGAAGATAGGGCCCAAAGTGTACCAACCCCTTTGTTATTACCCGTGGACATGTTCACGAGGACTCAAAATGCAGTTATTGATTTGGGCCTGGTTCCGGTCCATGTGGATCCATGTGGATTCTGTTGACATCCGTCCACGTACTTTATTTAATGACTATGAGTCTGGCGTTACAGACATGCTGAGAAAAATATGCATTACACATTATACAAACACATTCACGCATAAACCGACACACACACGCACGCACGCACGCACGCACGCACGCACGCACACACACACACACACACACACACACACACACACACACACACACACACACACACACACACACACACACACACACACACACACACACACACACACACACACACACACACACACACACACACACACGCATGCATATGCATACTGTACACGCATGCCACATGCACACACAAACATGAATATAGGATCACAATGTATACATTTGTCTTGTCAGCCTAGCAAATGTGAACAGCTGCCTCTGCTGCTGTTAAATCCAACGTTTCTTTCCATATTCATATTAACAGCTGCAGTTGTGATATAAATGGTGGGAATACAATTACATGTGTGAAATTTCAAGCTAACACTATCTTCTCCCCTCCGTCTTAAAACCAGGATGGCATATCATCTGTCACAGAGTAGTTTTATCATTAGTTATAGCTATTTTTATGAAAGTACAGATGGAGGGGAGGGGCCGAGAGGTTAAATTATGTTTGAATGTGCGTGTATGTACAGTATGTCTTATATACTGTAGTGTCTATGTGATATTGGCAGACCAAAGGAGACAATGGTGTGTAAGAAGTGAAATGGGTTGTGCTTGCTGAGAGCACACATATGCTGTACCGTCTGCTGACAGATGCAGTGACATCACACCTCAAGTGTGTGTGTGTGTGTGTGTGTGTGTGTGTGTGTGTGTGTGTGTGTGTGTGTGTGTGTGTGAGAGACAGATGATACATACATGAACACTTGTTAATGCGCTCAGCTGTCGGTGAATGAAGCTTGTGAAAACAAAACAAAAACATTGAAACAGGAAGGTGAATTTAACCACCCAACATATTTTCTATGGAGCCATTGACAGTTGACACTAATTGGTCAGTTCTGCCAGTTGACCTGCCTTCCTGGTGTGCTGACCGCCACCCCCCCCCCGCCCCCATGTCACCTTCACTATCTGTCACCTTTCGCACTGCGCTCTTTAGCATCTCTCCCTCCGACACTGCCCCTTTTAACTGGCCTCATCTGTCACCTCTCTACTTCTGATCCTCCTCTTTCCTCCATCAACCCGCCCCTCTAGATATTGTTCCTTATGTCTCTTTGATTTCCTATTTGAAGCGGGGAAGGGAAAGGTTAGCTGCCGGAATCGTTAGCCGATATTGGCCCTGGTGTGGGCAGTTTGAGGCCTGTCAAATGGCCTTCGTAAAGGTTACACAGAAAGACAGAATGAGACATAGATGAAAGAGCGCAAGATGACATTTGTCTCCCCTGCAAAGTTAAGCACTTTATCTCTGTAAATGTGTCCCGTGTGTTGTTGTTGCTGTTTCTTTCTTTGTCTTTCTGCGGTTATTCTTCCCATGACTTCTCAAGACGATTAAATTGTGAAACAAATGCATTTTCTGTCGCTGTGGTTGAGCACTAATGTTAGCAGCTGTAGTGCTTTTCAGCCCAAAATGCAATCTTCGCTCTTCACTTTATTCTCTGCTTCTCAGGGACTCGAAATACCCAGGGATCTTTCTCCATCCATTGCCTCTGCTGAATTTCCTTTGCATATTTCATATAAAGAAATAGTCAGAGATGAAGGCGAGGGGATTCACAAAGAACAGCCTGATTCCAGTCACTGTCTCTTCTCATGCTCTGCTCAATACAGTTTTCTTCATAACCTTTAAAACCCAGAGAGGCCAAGACAAGATAGAGAGTGTGACAGTGTAATGAATGACTAAATGTTCAACGCTCCGTACACCAAGTTAAGTTACTTATTCATCTGTCATTTGCAGTGCTGTGTGTGTGTGTGTGTGTGTGTGTGTGTGTGTGTGTGTGTGTGTGTGTGTGTGTGTGTGTGTGTGTGTGTGTGTGTGTGTGTGTGTGTGTGTGTGTGTGTGTGTGTGTGTGTGTGTGTGTGTGGGTGTGCGTGCGTGCTAGGTTGTGTAATGGATTTTCAGAACTTTGTTAGCATAATCTCAGGAACAAAGACTCAGAAACAAAGACACAAGAAACCATGAAGCATGAATTAGTATCAGCATCAAGCATGAATAATTGTATCAATTGTTGCAACAATAAAGACAGACTTACACTGGTACCAAACAACCCTCAAGTGATTCCTGCCTGTCTTAGAACTCTGACCAAAACCATACTATACATACTATATACTATCTGAAACCGATTCTTTTCTCTGTATGGTACTATTCTATTCATGTACCTATCTACCATCTGTATTGACAAGAACACATGGTGGCAAACTCAGCAGCCTAAGTTAGTGGCCTAGGTCACAGGTCACTAGACACCAAGCTTACTTTTAACTACAAACTGGTTACACTGATTGATACAGAAGCACACATACATAAGAGTTCTATAAATTATAAAATAACATGCAATCAGACATGCATGTTCATCCTAACATCTCATAGGTCTGGAGGTGCTCAAATGTAAGAGAATTTACAGTTCTCCATTGATTTGAAATTTTGGATGTGCTACCCTTTTGGGATTTTTTCAATTCATACTTTTTATAAATGTACAGAGTTACATGTTAGCTTGAAATAACAACATGTGATGCTGATATAACATTCAATTCATTACAGTACTGTTGTTAGTGCATCCTCTGAGGTTATAAAGGCGCTTACATTCTCAAATCCAGAGAAATCTGTCACAATCCAACCCCCAATCCCTCTGGAATTATGGAAATGAATTATGCAGTGTAAATCCAGGAATGTTACTGATACTAATACAGAACATGTCCTTAGAGTGTTACCTTCAACAAACAAACTTTATGTATATTGCCATATACAGTATCACACTAATGCTATTTCATAACCTGATTATTTCCAGTAATCAGTGTATTAATGTGCATGCAAATTTGCTTACTTACTTACTTAATGTGCATGCAAATGCTTACTTACTTACTTACCTGCTTATGTGCATGCAAACGGGGTCTTTCTGACTGGCACAGGCACACATGACGCCAACCTGTGCCTTAGCAGCTGCCAAATTGCCCTTTTTCATACCTTCATTCTCATTTATTTTTCTCTTACTGAAGCAAATACACTCACTCTCTGCCCTGCCCTGACCTGCCCTGCCCTGCTCACTGCAAAGGCTGGGCTAGTTGTTTTGTTGGCACAGTCCCACGTTTTCCTCTCTCAATAAATCTGGTTTTAGGACGTGCCTATAGCATGTCTATCCCATGCACATAGTTTTTTACCCCCCCCCCCCTCCTTTTTATGAATTCAAAGCGGTAATGTCTGCCTTACCACATTTCTCGAAGCTTCATTTGATTCCTGTAGTGTAATTTCATTTCTAATTGACAAGAGATTATGAGCTACGGTAGCACAGAGAAGTCTATTGGCACAGAGAAACCCTGTGTATAATACCTTCCTTCCTGTCTGGGTCCTTTCTGTCCAGACGTGGCCATTTGGCCGCCATGGCAACAGGAGCTGTGCCCTCTCCCCATCTCTGCCCCAGACCCGTTCACCCCCACAAATGTCACATCTAATATTGACTCATTTTCAGCCTGAAAGTTTAATAAGCCGTCTGAGAAAAACGCCCTAACTGACACTGTCCATAAAGGGTATATCCGGTCTCAAATTATAGGCTGTTCTTCTATTTCAGTCTTGTTCCCTTTTATCTTTGACTTTCTCTCTCCACACTTTATTTAAATTCATTAGATCTCTATTTTTGCTATGTTGTCTTGTTGCTGCAATGTCGAGGAGCCAAAACGCAAGAATGTTACTCCTGTATACTTATATACCATTATACTCCTGTATGATGGGATGTAACAATAAAAAACCTTGAATCTTGAATGCATATTTCCATGTTCCAGGTCACATTACAATTCACATTACAATTCACATTACACATAACATTAAAATTCTGCATCTGTTTCAACATTCAGTTTCGTTTCACCTTTCTTTTTCTTCATCCCTCCACTCCTCTATTTTTTCTTTTGCTATCTCTCCATCCCTGCTGATGGTTGATTGATATCTTTGTCACTGTGCTCTGTGTACTTCATTACTCTGATGTCATCAAGTCTCATGTGGCCTGTGCACTGTGAACACTGCATGTGAGGAGCTAGGAATGTGACTATGAGCGACTGGGTGAAACGTGTCCCACTGACAAAATCCAATCGCCACAATAACATCACCAATTTACCCTCGTCTCACACCAGAGCCACGGTGGCAGTTCGACTGGCAGAAACCAACAGATAGAAAGCTATACTTAATTAATACTAGTACTAAACTAATACTGCTAGTAATACTAGTGCAGACAACATATTCAGGTTTTCACTATAACGTTGAGGTCATAGCATGAACTCCAAATATACAGTACTGCTTGTAAAATGTACTACACTGCTTGTACTTAACTGCTTGTATGGGAAACATTTGAAATGTGTTGTCTGATAAATGTGTTTGAATGTGTTTGTTAAAGTGTGTCTTGACAGTGGTAAAAACATGTGTTTGTTAAAGTGCGTGTTGAAAGTGGTAGAAGCTGTGACTTGTGTGCAGTGTAATTACAGAGTTAGCTGAACTCCACTTCTCTCTTATCTCTTCTACTGGGAAACCAGCAACATGAATGGACCCTGCTGCTGTCCAGCCTCTTCAGCAAGCTCCAGTACTATCACTCAGTAAATAGACCCGCTCTTCTCTCTGCTTTACTCTTTGCTTTACTCTCTCTGTGTGGATGTGTCTGTGACATCTGCTTCTGCATTCAGTAGGAAGTCAAACTCTAATGGACTGCGAATGTTGAGCTTACAAACATATTTCTGCATGCTGAGGTCAAGCAATGGATGCAAAAACATGTTTTTTGGTTGCCAGGGTTCTGTTCTGAGAGAGAGAGAGAGAGAGCGAGAGAGAATTCTTGGATATCATTTCAAACAGTTTCATCACGATAATGTCTGTAGCCAGCAGCAAAACAATTACAACCCAACTTTCATTGAGGTGACATCATAGAGGTTTTCTGTGATTGTATTGACAAGGTCCTGAGCTCAGTAAGGGGAATTTCCAATGCTGTAGGCTATCTTAAAATATGTTTCTATTATGCATATCTTTAGCGATATATTGAGTATTTTGGAGGTGGTATGGTTAATTTGGTCCCTGTGCTGAATATTTTGAGAAATAGTGCACGAAGACAATTACATTTAATTTTGCAACTGAACTGTATGCCGGTTGTGTTTTTCGTCTATTTTGTGTTGGGGGGCTACGCCTAGGCCACCATACAAGTTAGATGCAGCTGTGTGTTTGTGTGCGTGTGTGTGTGTGTGTGTGTGTGTGTGTGTGTGTGTGTGCGCGTGTGCACGTGCACGCGCATGTGCCTGCGTGCGTGCGAGCGAGCGAGAGAGAGAGAGAGAGCGCATAATATGTTCTTGCACACCTTACAAGCTGCAGCTGACTGGCTAGCCCTGTAAGGTTTTCGCACTCATTTTAGGGGAAAGGCAATAGTGTTATTAAGAGGAATAATATAATTTCTTCAAACCTCAGGCGGGTAGAGGAGAAGCTAGGAAGAGAGGACATGACATACTGCTTTGACATCCATCTGACAAGTCTGTCATTTAAAATGTCCATATTGGATATCTCATTTATCCACTAGATAGTACAAGGGTGTACAGCAGAGAAGCCCTTTCGTCTGACATACCACAAGAGAATACTGTGGAAAATTCTGAGGTGAAGGTGGCCCATTCCTTGCAGATATTTGACATGAACATGGCTATTTTCCTAGACTGTATATACACTACTGTATATACCAGACTCATGTTATATAGTTTGTTTCTGGTATTATATGACACATAGATACTATGACATTTGACTTAAAATGTCCATGTAGTACATAGAATAATCCTTCTGGATTTCTTGCATTCTTCTGAATTGTAATCATACACACACACACACACACACACACACACACACACACACACACACACACACACACACACACACACACACACACACACACACACACACACACACACACACACACACACACACACACCACTGTGTGTGTACTGTACATTTGCTTTTATATCTTATCCATTTCCCCCTAGATGACTATATGAGTAATAGAATATGCTGCAGTCACACCTAATAAAAATGTTACCCAACTTCAAAGGCAACCAAGCCTTTTACTATCCAGTATCCACTGCATATTAATTTTCATGATAAGCCACGAATAGCTTCCATAAACAGCAGATCTCAAAGTGCTCCAGACAGCAGTCCTGCCTGCACTGTGTTTGCAACTAAACAATTTGCTGGGTGTTAAACCGCTGAATGGGCAAAATGTGATATTAGATTCTAAATCAGTGGTTCTCTAAATTTTCCATGTCAAGGACCCCTAAATTAATGGGTTAGTTGTATTTGGCTGCGGACACCCACCTGAAAATATTTTGTGCCAGGTTATTAAAATGTTTCAAAATGTGTCAATTCTATTCAAGATATTCAAAATTGCAGATCTACAAGCTCACAACGAGTCGCATCACAATGTACAGGATACATGGTTAAAGCAAACTGCTATATTAACACATTTTGCTGGGGACCCGCTGGAACCCCCCCGGGGACCCCTGGGGGTCACCACTGTTCTAGGCTGCATCAGCACTCCTGTTTTCTGACCTAAAGGGGCATGTTTAACATCTCCGGCGAGAACAGCCGTGTGATCCCATTGGTTCACCGATCTGTCCGTCAGCCCCGGCCCGCCCCGTCAACACAACATTACGAGCGACGCCCACTGCACTCTGGTTGGTTGGGGCTGCTCCAGGCTTTTATTTTTTAGCAAAACTAAACAATAAAAGCCTGGAGATCGAGGCTACCACTGTTCTAAATGACATAATTCCAAACTTCCTCCCTTTGCAACATGCTGTTCCCATCGCAACTGGTTCTCCGTATTTCAACATTTAAAAGGATTGACTCACTGATGAGCACTCTGAGGAGATGGATATGAAGGAAGAAAACAGCTCCACAGCTACTACCTTTTAGAGGGAAGAAAAAAGAAATAGAGAAAGTTAATTGAAACCAAGAAAAGGGGAATGAGACAACGTTGAGTTGCACGTTACACTTTCCCCCAGAAACGCTGTCAAACAAATTGCCTGTCAGTTGATAATGTAATAGCACAGCTGAACAAAGTGTTCTCTTCAAAGACATCACAGGAATAGGATGTGTGTGTCGAAAAAATGAAATTGTCTTGTTGCTTTATCCCCCCCCCCCCGTTCTGCAGACTTGACAGCTGATCATAAATGTCATAAATGTCTCACCTTAAGCAGGAAAAGCTTGTTCATAGGTCCTTTGTTCACCCTGCTCACCATCCAACTGCATTGCAGCCATTTTGTTTTATCCCTCTCTCACCAGATCACATTTTGCGTTCTCTCTCTCTGTCTGTCTGACTGTCTGTCTGTCTGTCTGTCTGTCTGTCTGTCTGTCTGTCTGTCTGTCTGTCTGTCTGTCTGTCTGTCTGTCTGTCTGTCTGTCTGTCTCTCTGTCTGTCTGTCTCTCTGTCTGTCTGTCTCTCTGTCTGTCTCTCTGTCTGTCTGTCTGTCTGTCTGTCTGTCTGTCTGTCTGTCTGTCTGTCTCTCTCTCTCCCTCCCTCTGTTGTTGTGTTCTGTTCAAGTGCATGTATAATGTTGGTTTGTCCTACTCCTTCCAAGTGTGTTAATGTAACCAGCCTTCCTTGGAAACAGAGAACACAATGATGGCCTTGTTTCATCGATGTTTGATCCTTTACTCACTGGCCTATAAGGTCTTTCTCATAATGTGAATATGTGCATGTGAATAACTTTCACCTGCAGCAGAGAAAACTAGTATGGTATAGATTTAATATGAACGTATTGTTGCCTTTTTCATTTTGGGGGGATGGATGGACTGGTTTAGTATTTATTAATTATGTTTTGTTTTGGCTAATCTTCATGGTCTTTTTCTTTGTTGCTGTTAGACAGAGAGAGAGAATGAGAAAGTGACAATATGCAGTATGATTGGTGAACGGGATGAGAGCGGTAAAGTTGAGGGACAGAAGAGTGAGATTGAAAGCACGCTGTCAGTAAAAAGAACTCTTTAAATTGAAAGGATAGAATGAGAAAGATAAAGGGAAGGAGGAAATGAGACACATTGAGAGTGAATGTGTTAATAAATGGACTGAAGAGTTCTGGTGACACAGCAAAACAGAGCTACAAATGGTAGATTTTGCAGCTTTCATCTGCTGTCAGAAGGTGTGCATGAGTTTACCACCACAAAGTGTAATATGAGAAAATAGGAATCCTGGATGCAACACAAATTGGTCATGTGATCACAATCAGGCAAATCACAACCACTTTCAGAGACAGGGATGTCAACAAGAAAAATACTGAATAGAAGTTGCTTTGATACTGTTAAATAATGTTCTTAGGTGTCTCTTCTTCTTCCTCACATAGGAATTGGTAATAGCCCAGTACTGTATAGGTACTGAATATAAGAGATGAGCAGCCACACATATGGCAGATAATCAATGCCCTCCATCTTTCTTTCAATTATCCGTAAAATGTGAACGTGAACCAGACGGCTGGCCCAGTTGTGACGCATTACGACATCACGTGAAAGCACCATTCCACTGAACTAGTATCCTCTGTATAGCTGTGGTGGTATTCATACATTTAACACTGCATGATGGAGAACCACAGGCGGAACATTCGCTTTTGACGCAGATAATCTATTACCTTAAGTAGGACAATCCAATTGTACCATTAGCAACTGATGTATGTTTGTCAGAATGCATCCGTATGTTTAGCCAAAGCGAGGAGGCAGCAGCATTGAGGCTGGTTTTGCTTATTAGAGCCCAGATGTATTATTCCATTGGGCCTTGACTTGGCTGGAGGAGATCTAAAGATGCTCTGTGCTGCTGGATGCATTCCAAACAATTAGTGGTGTGCACCCTGAACACAGCCTTTTAGCATCCATTTGATCCTGGCATTCAATCATTCTGCTTTTTCTTTTCACTCTTCTCATTATTGGTTCAGCTTCTGATCTGTTGTTCGCTCTGTTCTCAGCGTTACTGTGTCGCTCCACTACCAGTGGACTGAATGGAACTTCAAAGGCCTTCATTATGACTTAAGTAGCTGGAGGACAAGCTGAGATCTATAGAAGGAACCATTTTCAGAGGAAGGAAATTGATTACTGCGTTAATCTTTTAGGACGTGTGAGAAAGGGGAGAGATAAGGCTCTGAGCTCATTTGGAGTATTCTGGTGTTGCCTCGAAAGAGAATACCGGGTGAAAATGGGGTTGTGTTATTTTATTTTTCTGTAAGGTGTATTTATCTAGTCTCATAGGACAGACAGGTAAACCGCAAGCAGTGTGTGACAGTGACAGAAAGATGGAAGGATGATGGGTGAGACAGAGGAAGGAAGAAGGATTGATAGGGAAAACAAAGTCAAAAGCTCACATGCTCACACACACACACACACACACACACACACACACACACACACACACACACACACACACACACACACACACACAGAGAGAGAGGGAGGTACGTTACAGATACGGTGTGTGTGTGTGTGTGTGTGTGTGTGTGTGTGTGTGTGTGTGTGTGTGTGTGTGTGTGTGTGTGTGTGTGTGTGTGTGTGTGTGTGTGCGTGCGTGCGTGCGTGCGTGCGTGCGTGCGTGCGTGCGTGCGTGCGTGCGTGCGTGCGTGCGTGCGTATGAATGCTCAAGTTTTGAGCATTCATACTTTCTGTGACTCACTGACACGACAGCGTTGGCACAGTGGCACTTGCCACAAAAAGTAAACAAGGAAGTGGATGTAGTCTTGTGCTTCTTCCAACAAATCACAGCACACAACATTTTTAGGATTTTGCCAGAGGTACGTGGTGAATGTTCTCCACGACATTTTTTTTGTCGTTTGGATGTCACTTTCGTCGTGTGACACGTCAGTCGACACTTGTCGCATACATTGGCCTTTAGTGTTAGCATTTATCAGGGCAGGCAGACAGAAGGTCCAGATAACAGTACAGTTGCTAGTCAGCATTGTCAAGACCACTCAGTATTGATCCCATTACTACAGTTTTACACTCACACCACACATACTATATATATGTACAGGTACTAATGTTCTGTACTCATACTAGATGGGATAAATACCATAACGTGTACTAATAGGATTACATACCATAACATGTACTAATGTAAAGTACTAATACTAGATGGGTTAAATGCCATAACATGTATTAATGTACTGGTGGTGCCTGTCCCACACCTGTTGCAACACAACCAGCTGCTTTATCATAAAATGTATTACACACATATTACACACCCAAAAAAACACTTGAGGGGGGGAGAGAGAGAGAGAGAGAGAAAAAAGAGAGAGAGAGAGGGATGCTGTGGAATGATGGAGGTGATAGAGAATGTGCTGAGGTTGTGTTTGTCAGGTAAATGATGAGGTTGAAGGCAGTATAACAGACGTGCTAATGGTCATGAAGCTATAAAGCAGTGTGTGAAGTGTCTGTCCCAGCAGACAGGAGGGTTGAGGTGGCACTAAGACTAACTGCTGTGGAATGGTTATGGCCGCCATTACAGTACAACCAACGCCTCTGCATCTTTAACAAGGATCATTGTACAGAGAAAGATGACCCAGGAGACAGCTAGTTCTCTCTAGTGTGTGTGTGTGTGTGTGTGTGTGTGTGTGTGTGTGTGTGTGTGTGTGTGTGTGTGTGTGTGTGTGTGTGTGTGTGTGTGTGTGTGTGTGTGTGTGTGTGTGTGTGTGTGTGTGTGTGTGTGGCCACACAATGTTTATGCACATAGATTAGTATGCTCTTTATGGTCATATCAAATAACTTACACACATACTGTATGTGTCTGGTTGTACATCTGGTTCTATCCGAGGGTGTGTGAGGGCACATGGTAAGGGAGGCTGTGGGCAATGTTTGCTAAAAGGACACTGTCATCTTAAATAACGTGTGGATGAGTTCACAGGCCCACAATCTCTCCTGGTGCCGGCATCACTAGCGTTATAGAGAGAATACAGCTGGCTGCTATGCAAAACAACCCATGCTACACACTGTATGTTCATACATACAGTGTGTAGCATTATTGCAAATATATTATTTGTATTTGTATTTTATAGATGTTTATCTTACTTGTTCCCACACAAACATTATAAACAGACACTGTATAAATATTGCCATCTGCACAACACACTTTTGCTCACACATGGGATGAGTAAGATTGCTAGGCCACCATGCAGTCTTGCCTGTATTGGACTGACTCTCATGGACACTCCAGTATCTGTGTGTCCATGATACTGACACACATACATTGTGTGCGTGCGTGCGTGCGTGCGTGCGTGCATTTGTGTGAGAAAGAGGGGGTGGGGCAGGCAGAAAAAGACACTGGCATGAACAAAGAACAAACAAGTGCGAACTGCATTTTATTCTCATCATTATCTTCCTCTCCCTGCTGGCGCTCAGATGGAAATTCAATTTTCCTGCTCAAAGAACAAGATGACACCATTTTCAAAGAAGAAAAAAATACAGGAAGAGAAAGAAAAAAAACAGGAACAGGAACAAGAAAATTGTTTCACTGATTAATACAAGTAGAAAGGGGCACTCCGAGGAGCACAGAGCTCCACCAGGACAGATGGCGTGGCCAGGGCTGTAATAAGGTCATTTTTGCACTGCAAAGTATCTTTTGTATTGGCTCTACCCTGCATCTTTGCTTGTCCATTAACTTTGACTGCCAGAGTAATGTAATAGTGTGCCACTACCAAAGTCCTCGTTGGCAGGGAAAGCCTTGGCAGAATTCAACGCGTTAACGCGTCCATGGCAGGCAAAGAGTTAAGGACAGGCTCACCACACTGACATAATTTCAAGGTTGTGTTTTTTTGTTACATCTTGTGGAGAGTACATAAGTGTAAAACGTGTTCTTATCATAGGTAAACATACAAATGCCATTTTGGCCCTTTCACTGATGCTCAAATGTGAATGCAACTCACATCCCAATGTGTAGCAATATGTAGAAACGATATAACCAGAAACAAAAAGGACTGGAAACAGAATAGTAATTGTCATTTCCATATCCACAAACAATAAGGCATCATTGTAGTAACATTTATATAGGACTTGATCCCCCACACCCACTCACACAATTGTAAAACAGCAAAAGATTATCTTCCAGACAGCACAGAAGGGGGAAATTGTAAAATGGCATTCTCTCTCTCTCTCTCTCTCTCTGACCATGCCACTCCCCACCCACCCGTATCGTATACTTAAATCGAGCACAGCATTACATTATTTACCTTTAGAAAAACACTTCTTTCTGGACTTTGTACATGCAAAGTCATCATTTACATCCTCAAAGTCCATTCCTCTGACTAGTTCATATCATAGACTGCACGCCAAATTGTTTCTAGAGTAGAAGACAATCTCAGCTCTTCAAGTTGGTTCATGTCCGGTCTCCTGTTATGATGTGAGGTAACAGGCCCAATGTTGTATTTTAGGTTGTATTATTATAATTATGTAATCTGCCCTGTACAGTATGAAGCTTGGGTGTTTTACTTGGTTATTCGTTTGATTATTGTTGAATTGTCATGTTGGTTCATTGTCTATGTCAAATGAAATATAAAAGTGTCCTGTAAGTCCATATGGGCTGGGCTTCCTTGGAAGCGTGACACTTAAATAGAGAAAAATCAAATCAATCATGTACTCGTGCAATGATCATCACACTCTTCTCTCACACTCCTAATTTCAATTGAAAGGCATGAATGCTGTTGTAGTTTTCCATAACAAGCGTGTTGCGGCCTTGCACGTTAACATTAAGCTTGTTATCTTTTCTATTGCACCCACTTTTACTTTCTACATTATTTTTCTCTGTGCAGCGTCTCTAGTGGCGTGTTGTCTTATGTGGAATTGTTGAATTCCTTTGCAACAGCTACTGTAGTTGTTAGGAGCATATCTGAGCCGCGTAGGTTTGCCGTTCAACTCGGAGAAGAAAAGTGATCTTTCCAATGGTGAACTGTATTCAAAGTGAGAGCAGCGAGAACAAGGCCACTGCTGTCTATTGTTCAAGGAGGACACAGGTACAGTCAGCAGGGAGCGGTTAGGGGGAAGGTAACTGCCTCTATTGTTTTGACATAACAAGGTGCTGACCAGAGTAGCCAGCGCGAGCGGCATCGCGACGCGGGCCAGATCGGACCCCTTCCTCGGCCAGATTTGGCACGTGGGCCGCCAGTTTGACACCACTGATTTAGAAGCTTCTGCTCAAACAGTTTTACTTCTTACTCTTCTCCCACAAACACAGTAAATGCTTTTGTCAAGTTCATCCGGGTTTCTGTGATCTAAGTGTTTTGGAAAATACACCACATATGAAACGTTCTGACCAAACCAAGCTTTTAGAGATCATTTTGCTCACCGCAGGATTTAAAATATGAGGCTGGAGCTTTGGTGTTTTTATCTGCAAAGGAGGAAGAGAGAGAGAGAGGAACCAAGGTATCAGTCCTATAGCTGTAATTCATTCCAGTTCCTGTGGTTTGGGTCCTATCTCACTCTGTTTACTGCCCTGTGTAGATCTGATAGCATCCGTACAGGAGGAAGACTTAATTGTTGTAGTACACCCAGTAATTCTTTAGCCTCCTGAGGTCTTAGACAAGGACAGTTTAGAAGTGAATCAGAGCGAGTCTATTCAATTAATCTCAATTCACATCATACAGATGGGTTGGGGTGCAGCCTGTTTCACCTAATGGCCATCTGCTTTATATCTTTAAGGCAATCTCTATGGAGCAAATGTACATTAGACCCTGATTTTATGTCTGTTCTGCCCTTCTCAAGCGACTAATGGTTTAGGTTGCAGTATATGAGTGTGAGGAGTTGTCTTTAGTTTGAATTTGGAACCTGTACGCCACAGTTCTGAGCAGCGGTTTACAAACATTTTGGTGTCAACCTCTTGACACCTATTTCCCCAAATAATTAACTGTAACATACAAAATAATAAAAAGCAGACATGTTCAGACACACAAACAAGACGGACGGACGGAGGGACGGACGGACGGACAGACACGTGTGTGTGTATGAATTTGCATATTTACACACACACACACACACACACACACACACACACACACACACACACACACACACACACACACACACACACACACACACACACACACACACACACACACACACACCCTGCCATGCGGTGATGTAAGAATAAATGCGGCACCGTGTTCTCCATTGCGATAGTGACGTGTAGCATTAGAGCCACTGCTGTTCATTCCTCCTTGTTCGGCTCCACTATCAGGGTTTAACAGGAGCGGGGGAGCGGTGAGGGAGGGAGGTGGACGGATCACAGACTCTTCCATCATCTGGTTTACCTCCCAGCATCTCTCAGCCTGCATCTCACCCTGAATGATGACGCTCCCTCTCTCTGATTACACTCCGACTGCAGCCACACTCACAGTGATGAACAGTGATGCACGGGGGTGAACAGTGGTGTACAGCGGTGTTGATTTTGTCGACTAAAACTTTGACGAAAAATGTTCGTCAACTACCTTTTTTCACTGACAAAAACTAAATAAACTAAATGACTAAAACTATGACAAAATATATTGACAATTTCGTCAACAAATAAACACTAAACTAAATAGTTAGTCAGGGACTAGTGGAGAAGAGATCCAGTAGAACTAAAAGACAAGTCATTTTATGTTTGGTTGCGCTCGGGTGTTGCGCTCTGAAAATAGCAGATCTACAAGTGTTGTGAGCTTCTAGATCGGCTATTTTCAGCATGCAACCAAGAGTAAAATCAGCCATTACGACGCGTCAAGGCACCGTCAAAATACATTTTAGTTGACTAAATCAACTGTATATTTAGTCGACTATAATCTTATGATATTTAGTCGACTAAAGCTAGACAAAAACTAAAACATTTCAGAACTAAATGGAATTTTATTCAAAAGACTATGCCTAAAACTAAATCCAAATTTGCTGTCAAAATCGACACTGGTGTACAGGGTTGTACAGCGCAGTGGTGTACAATGATGTGATGTACAGTGGCGTGCAGTAGTGTACAGTACCACACATCTCATGTTGACCATATACCATCATGCCTCTTCTCCACTGCCGTATATTTATGGGGCCAGGCTTCCAGCATGGACCCATATTGTTATTCGCATTATTCCATTTCTTCTTCTTCTTCTGCCGTTTTTGCCAGTTCTGGCTGAACCGTGCAGTCGCTTTTTATGAAACTCGGCCATATGATAGATGGTCATGAAAAACGATCAAAATATAAATCTCACAATCTTTCGTCAAAAGGTGGCGCTATAGCACTCAGTTGAAAATGACAACTTTGAACAGGTACAACTCATGCCCTGTTTCACCTACAGCCATGAAACTTCGATGCACACATGCGTCTCCTCATGCTGAACAACTTTCACACTCTGACTTTTGACCTCTGACCTTTAGATCTCCCACCATTTTGAATGATATGAAAAACAGTTAAAACCTATCTCCTCCTGGGATTTTTGAGTAATCTGCACGAAACTTTTTACACATGAACTTTGGACCTATACCAAAAAACGTTTGCAAAATATCTTCCATAAGTGAAAAAATGAAGCTTTAATGAGCCAATGAATATTGCAGTTTTATGACAATTATTCATCTGCCCCTAACACATACATGCAGACTTACCATTCTTTGAAACTTTGCAGAAATGTAAAGGGCCATTCCAAATATCACTGAAACCAATCTTACTCCAATTGGTCAAACGGGGGCGCTATAGCAATTTTTTGAAAATTGAAACTTTAAACAGGCAAAAGTCATGCCTCGTTTGGCCGACAGCCATTAGACCTGCTTACACATGTGCCTTGACTAATGAGGAACACATCTATCACGTTGACCAGTAAGCACCGCCCTTAGATTGTCCGCAATCTTGAGCAGTTTGAAAAACACTTAAACCCAGGATTTTTCAGCTATTTGCGTGAAACTGTATGATCTGTGTGATCTCCTTTTTCACAGGTTTTTTGTCTGTTGGTGGCTTCTCGCTTAAATGTGTGCCCCACAACCTGAAGGTCACCAGTTCAAGTCTCACTTGGTGCAGACTTCATCTAAGTTGCATTTCACACAACATGACTATCAATGAATACATCTGCAATTGTTAAAGATAACATGAAATACTTAATTGAGTGTTTTTTACATACAGCTGATCTACAATCTCACAACTTTTCAGATAGCAATGAGAGTATGTTTTTTCAATGTATAACATACTTCATTGTGAAAATAGCCAATGTACAATCTGACAACTTTTAATGGTTTGTGAGCTTGTAGATCGGCTACTTTCACTAATTTTGGTTCTGAGGAGATGTACAATTTCTTCATTGGTAAATGGTTTGTGAACGAGTGATCTTAGTGTTAGTGAAACAGGGGCTTGGGTCATGACAGAAGGCAAGAGTTTGTGATCCTCAACAGACAATATCAGCCTGGACAAAGATATAGCACTATAGGTAGTGTTGCAGCTACCTAAGAGTGCTTCATGACCGTAAGGTTGCCGGTTCAAGCCTCACTTGATGCAGACTCATTTAAGTTGAAATGCAAAAAACATGACTCAATCTATTCCGTTTCCATGGCGCTCTCTCTCTCTCTTCAATCTATTCCATTTCCATGTCTTTCTCTTCAATCTATTCCGTTTCCATGTCTCTCTCTCTGTCTCTTCAATCTATTCCATTTGTCTCTCTCTATGTCTCTTCAATCTATTCCGTATCTATCTATCTATCTATCTATCTATCTATCTATCTATCTATCTATCTATCTATCTATCTATCTATCTCTCTCTCTCTCTCTCTCTCTCTCTCTCTCTCTCTCTCTCTCTCTCTCTCTCTCTCTCTCTCTCTCTCTCTCTCTCTCTCTCTCTCTCTCTCTCTCTCTCTCTCTCTCTCTCTCTCTCTCTCTCTCTCTCTCTCTCTCTGAGGGGTGGCCATAGCTGAGTGGTTAGTGAGCCCGCCTAGGGAGCCAGAGACTCTGGTTGCCCCAGGTACGATTCCAGGCCAGGTCAGCAAATGTGTCGATGAAATGAACCCCTAATTGCTCACAGGCACTCATTGGAAACAAGACCGCAAGGACTTTCATGAACTGACCTGTTAAAGGAATTATCATTTCTCTCTCCTGGCCCCATATTATCGCTGCTTGCAGCTATATTCTTGTCTTTCAGTTTCTTATCTTTTGGTCTCACTCTTATTCTCTGTCTCCTTCTCTCTCTCTCTCTGTCTCTCTGTGTCTGTCTGTCTCTCTGTCTCTCTGTGTCTCTCTCTCTCTCTCTCTCTCTCTCTCTCTCTCTCTCTCTCTCTCTCTCTCTCTCTCTCTCTCTCTCTGCATGGGGAGTCAACCCACATAATCTTAGTGGCTGATAATGGAACGCTTAACAAAGATTTTTAATGGGATCATAATTAAGGTGCATAAAATGGGGAATAGAGAATAATGCAGAATAATTTCTGTCCCCATGCTGAGCAGCTCATTGCACACTGTCTCAGCAGACAGATGGATATTGCTCCATCATCCCAGACTCTTGCCCACCATCTCAGCCCTAACCCCCTCCCCCTCCAGCAAGTCCAAGTTTGACATGGGATGGCTTCTGTGTCTCTGGGCTCATTGTTAATTCATCAGCTACTATTCGTGCGAGGCAGGAGAGAATGATTCCATCCCCAGAGTGCAGCCATGTCCAGCAGGTTTGTCAGTGATGGCTCCATTCTGAATGATCCAAGTGCTCTAGCTGGTGCACTGGATACCCTCTTAGTTACACCAACGTTGTTCTTGTTCATTTTCCCCAGCACCAACTATTATCAGACTTCCTGTAGTCGCTATTCAAAGTAAGACTCACTGAATAGTATCAGAAGAGAAATTGTTTACTCTGGTTACTCAACACAGGTTTTATTTTGAAGTTCACTCTCCCTTTCTGTCTCTTCCTTGCAGTCGGCAAAGAAAATAACTAAACAAATCTGTTGTAAATAAATGTGCAGATTGTACACTGTACAGTGACGGATATCTAAATTGTAAAGACATTGTTAACAAGAGACTTACTCTAGGATCTAATGTATGTTTAACTTTTAGAGGAAATGTGTTTCCTTGTGTATTTGTGTGAATACTTTAGGTTTGTTTGGGTAAATACTGTAATTGTGTTTGGGTGAATATCGTAGGGCATAGGCGTGTTTGGGTGAATAATGTAGGTGTATTTGGGTGAATACTGCAGGTGTGTTTGCACTCCAGAGCATTCCTGTGAGAGACTCCTCAAGTAATGCCAGCAATTGGTCCTCCAAATTGGAGCGTTGCTGAGCAAGACTAATTGGAAAACAGCCTCTGTTGACTTGGCCATGACAATACAATGTATTAGCATGCTGGCATTGATTCTGTGTCTGAGGTGCTTTTAATTGCTTCTAATTGCAGCTCATTGAATAATGTATGCATGCATACGTGTGTGTGTGTGTGTGTGTGTGTGTGTGTGTGTGTGTGTGTGTGTGTGTGTGTGTGTGTGTGTGTGTGTGTGTGTGTGTGTGTGTGTGTGTGTGTGTGTGTGTGTGTGTGTGTGTGTGTGTGTGTGTGTGTGTGTAAGCGCGTGGAATGAATAGCTCTAATTCACAGATTGCTGTTTCAGCATTTGAAAGCATGTACTGTATCCTGTAGAGGGCTTTCTGACTATAGAGGGAATCATTAAACTAAATAGCAACTCCACCTCCTTTCTTATGCAGTCTAAATTCACTTTTTTATTGTTTTGATAAACGTGTATTAACATCGTGAAAAACTGTAATCTTGTGCCCAAAAATGTTGGTTGATGAAGAGGTCTCTACTCCTATTGCAGCTCTCTCTCTCTCTCTCTCTCTCTCTCTCTCTCTCTCTCTCTCTCTCTCTCTCTCTCTCTCTCTCTCTCTCCAATTTGGGGGGACAAGCTGTAGCCGAGTAGTGGATGGTAAATCCTATATTAAAATTGCTGGACATGCAGACTTGCGAGGCGCACCGTTGCTCCGATCCGCACCAAACTTGGCACCAACACTGGTCAGGGGTTTACCATCAGAATAGCCACACCAGGGGCCACAGGCACACCATTGCTCCCCCCCCCTCTGTGTTCCTATTGGCTGGGGTGTAAACAGCCATAACTCCAGTTCCCAGCATGCTTAACGCCCCAAACTTGGTAGGTGCTCTTAGATGGCCAATAGGGACAGGCTGTAATTGCTTAAGCCCAGCCCCCTCTGTGTTCCTATTGGCTGGGCTTTAATCATCCACAACTCCAGTTTCGAGCATGCTTAACATTCCAAAGGTGGTAGATGCTCTTAGACAGCCAAAGGGACAGGCTGTAATTGCTTAAGCCCGGACCCTTTGTGTTCCTATTGGCTGGGCTTTAAACAGCCATAACTCCAGTTCCCAGCATGCTACAAGCTCCAAACTTGGTGTGTGGTTCCACAGATTCATCAAAAATGTCATTCCTCTTTCCGGTTTGTCGGATTGCCTTGAAACGTCACCCACACACTCTCTGATGGGTGTGGAGTTCAACCCAGAAGTGGATCGGTGCACTTCCGGTTTTACCAGGAAGTGGTCGTAGACCCCTACCTCCTGAACACAAGGTCACACAGATATGACAGTGGACAGTGGACAGTGTGTAAATTCAACAGCTGAAGGAACCCTGTATTCTGCCTGAGTCACCTAGAGAGTTTGAGTATATTTTCTTATAATAGCAGGTTGCTTTAAGTAGCTGTACTTTGTTCTAAAGTGTCAGTGTTGTGTAGTTTGTAAAGTAGATAGCTGATATATTGCACTTTTACCTTAGCGCTAGGTATACTCTTGGTTGCTTGTTTTTACAGGAAATACACTTAAGACCTCTGGTGATTAGTAGTTTCGTTCCCTACCTATGTTGAATACACTTATTGTAAGTCGCTTTGGATAAAAGCGTCTGCTAAATGACTGTAATGTAATGTAATGTAATGGACCTGGGTGTTGCAAGTGCATTGCTGCTCGGCAGCAGTGTTATAGCAGTGTTTAACACTTCAAATGGCCATACTTCGGTGACCAGCTCTTATCAGGGCAATATGGGACTAGGTTTGTAGAAATGGTTGAGTGTTTCATGTTTCTTAGCAGATTCACCATTCATGTTCTATTGCTTATCAATACAGGAATTTAGGAAGCTACCAGCACACAGGGCCCCAGCTTGACCTAGGAAAAGTCATGTCAGCCTCGACCCAGCAGATATACTGATATATATCAGTTAGAGCTTGTTGTATTTTGTACACAAGTATCTTGGTGCTGTGCTGTTATCAGGTTGGGTAGATAGAGAATGATTCTCATGCCGTCATGAGAGTCAATGGTGGAGGTGGACGCAGAGGGGGGTTTAGGGGAGAGAAAATAGAAGTAGGGCGGGGTGTACGCTGTGACAGTGACTAGCTCTTTCATATCTGGTCAGTGAACTCATGAGGAGGGAGGTCCCTAGGGCTTCATTAGGGACATAGCCACAGCCAAATAGCAGTAGCACGTCTCCCACAACAAACAACAAATCACTACATCTAAATCTGGTAATTGAGGCAAAGACAAATCCTGTTTTGGCCGTATCAATTTGATTTCACTGCCTCCGCTGCTGCCCAACTCCTATCCGGCACTCTCATAGTAGTCAAAGGCTATTGTATTTGTCTCCTTGCTCACAAGAAGATGCAGTATCATGGACATGAGCAAGAAATAGCCAGTTGACTGTTTATAATGCGGCCTCGCCTCCTCTCCTCTAGTCTCCCTCCAGGCACAAACTCACCATTTTATAGCAGCATAAACAGAAGTGCTTTATGCTTTCTTTGTCAGATTGTGAGAGAACTGAATGGACAGATCAATGATTGTATGAAAGCTTCTTATTCTCTCTGTGTGTGTGTGTGTGTGTGTGTGTGTGTGTGTGTGTGTGTGTGTGTGTGTGTGTGTGTGTGTGTGTGTGTGTGTGTGTGTGTGTGTGTGTGTGTGTGTGTGTGTCTGTGCACCGTTGTCTGTTTTCATACTTGTATGTGTGTGCGTGCATGAGTGTGTGCGTGCATGTGTGTGCGTGCGTGCATGCGTGCGTGTGTGTGTGTGGCTGCGGTGGCGGCACAGGTAACACACAGTAATTACAGCACAGAGATATGCTCATTATGTGTGCACGAGCATGTGCCATCGCTCCACACTACTGTGATAAGAAAACAAATGAAATTAGCATGATAAAAAAAACACAAATGAACACAGTAATTAGCCTGTTACTTTATACAACAATACAAGTTTGAACATGCTAAAAAATGACTTAATGTAATTGGGAGACTTGTTCAGTTTGATTTACTGACTGGGCTGTGATTGAACTGTGCTTTCAAAGTGAAATAAATCTAGCAAAGTGCTCTCAGCAGTCATCGCTATGATTGTTTTTCTCTTTATCTTTTGAAACAAGTGTTAGAGATCACCATTATTCTGCATCGGAAGATATATGCAATCTGACACCGATATGTTATCTGCATTTAATTCACTACGTTGCACATACAAAAAAACCTTGATGATCCTTGACAAGCAGCGGCAATTGTACTAGGATGTGGGGTAAGTAATTGATGCTAAGCTAATTCATCTTTGCAACGTCCTACCTCAAGTTTGTTCATGTCAATGTTCCCTCTGCTGTGGGGCCGAGCAGAGCAGTTCAGTAGCTAAGATACTGTTTAATACTCTGCCAAAAAAAGATCCATAAACTAGCCTTATTTGTAACTGTATAACAATATTTGGTCTGTCTATATTTTGGAACTCTTAGGATTGAAAGGAGTTTCTAGAGCCAGAGAGCTTCCGGCCTCTTTGCATGAGATAGAGGGATCAATAACATATTGTCATGATTTTAAATTCCATCATCATACTTTTTACACATATCTCCCAGCCCTAAAGGAGAACGCTATGTTACTCCCAGCTCCATGCACATGTACTGTAGGAGGAGTGCTAGCAGAGGGTCGACTTCTGTAGAGGAAGTGACATTAATCATTGGTAAACCTTCCTCACCTCTCAGTGCTCCTTTTAATTGCTTCC
>NC_139947.1:13008664-13023667 GCF_963454915.1 Gymnoscopelus microlampas | reverse complement strand
GGTACAAAAAATACTCTAAGTCTCTAAGTGCAGAGCTACAAAAGATCAGTGTATGATTTGCAGACAACAAGCTGTCACTTCACCTAGGCAAAACAGAGTCCATACTCTTCGGGTCAAATGCCAAGTTAAAACAATCTGCTGGACTGCTGAAATTATGGCACTCATAGTTATCTCCAAGGTAAATCAGAAAGTTACATTTCTTGCTAGAATATCATCTCTACCTGCCCACTTTACTTCTCTTAAGTGGCTCAGAGTGGAGGACAGAGTATCACAAAAAAATGTGCACAGGATTGTTAACAATTTGGTACCCATTCATCTGGTTAACTACTTCTCCAAGCTCTGTGACACCCACAGTTATTCCACCAGAGGGAGTTCCACAGATTTTGTACCTTGTAGATTCAAGAACAGCATAGGCAAGAACACATTATTGTGCTGTCGCATGGAATGGAATTGGAATCAATTGGCTGACGTTAATAGTCTTGTTGTACAATGTCATAGGTTGACTCAATTCAACTCACACAGTCTTCGCATGGTTTTACACTTTTCCCATTGCACAGTCTGACATGTCATGAATTACACGGCCACAATTGTGGTGCGGCTGAAAGTGAGAATGAAGACGAACTGGGAAACTGTGTTGTGTTTCATTTAGCAAATCCTGACCTTGATGCACATTGCGACTGATCTAATAAAACAGCTCATGGCTGTTCCAAATGTGATTGCCTGTGCCTACAATGTCATTAATGTGCATGCCAAGAGGGGATAATGCCACACGCACGCCAGGAGACAAATCCAGTGGGGAGTTTGAGACTGGAATGGCAGTGGAGCAGTGCATGGGCACAAATAAGAAAGGACAGGGCACAGTGGTGGCAATGTAGCCCTTTATATCCAGCTGTGAAGTGTGAATCATTTGCTCTTTAATGGCAATCATAAGTCATTGTGCGGTTGTAATGCACGCCACATTAACAGTGTGGGAGCTGTTAATGGCCAGCCTCAGTGTCGGTGGCTGATCTGTGCCTAATGCACTATAGCTACAGGCTAAGAGAGCTCTCCTCAAACACTACATTCTGCTATCACTCCCCTCTCTTTTAGTCATTACTTTGTTTTCTCTGTGCACTCCCCCAGAGACATGTCTCACACAACTTTGAATGGCTTCAGACAACTCTTTCTGTGTTTGTTTGCCTGATGTTCTGCGCTCCCAGTTTCCCAGTGTCCAGTCGTCCCTATATTTAGCCATGAGAGGTTATAATTGCTCATTACCGTGTCATTTGGTCAGAGAACAGAGTGGGCGAACCTGTGGCAATATCTATAGGCCATGTCCTAAGAAAGCTCCAGTCATTGACAATCTTTACAGGTTGCACACACACACACACACACACACACACACACACACACACACACACACACACACACACACACACACACACACACACACACACACACACACACACACACACTTGAGCACCGTCACCCAGTTCCGCCCCCTCCTCAGGCGTAGGGAACCCCATCTCTCTCTCCAGGGCTGTTTGCTCAATGCATATGAGGATTAGCTAAAGCGATTATCTGGGGCTTTTGGAGTTTTGCGAAGATGAATCATGGTAATGCTACAGAGCCATGTGTCTCGTGCATTCCTAAGCCTCTGTACATTGGTTTTGCAATTTTCCAAACTCGTGTGAAGCCAGTTGGCTTCGCATCACTTCGCCAGGTGGAGGTAACTCGACTACAGACAAATTGGCATAGGTCTCCATCGCACGCAAACACACAAAATAAAACACACAAAGATGTGCCTGCAGCACAAATACAGAAATAGACATAGCAGGGATCTGTGATACACTATGTTATTGGTACAATGTTAAGAGATTATTTCCTCTTCTCTCTTCTCTTTTGGGTACAGACTATGACTTGCAATACAGCGCTAAAACATGTTTGCCTGGAGGATGCTTCAGCTCTTTTCAACATCCGTACTGTACGACAGTTGTCCCTTCTTAGAGCACCATTACCGTGTCCTCTGACCTGCTCTCACTTCCTCTCTGTTGATGTAACACTGTGAAGGATAGGGATAGGTGCTGGTGGTTATTAAAGATTGTGTAAATAAACAAGTAAGACGCGCGAACGCTGGAAGCGAACGCAGCTCGAAAATATTGTGTATTTACGGACTCTGTGTGTGTCTGTGTGTGTTTGTGTTTTGACTGTAGCTGCACTCTGGCGCCCTCTGTCGGCCGCACCCAGGCAGTGCACTGCACACAGACAGACAGACAGACAGACACACACACACACACACACACACACACACACACACAAGCCGAGCAGACTTTCATAGTAAGCTCCACTTGGGCGGAGGCGCGCCTCCTTCCGCGTTCGCAAAAATAAGTGTATATAAAGTGACTAAAGCCACTGCAGGTGTTGACAATTAGTGATGAACTGAATGATGCAGAGCATCGGGTGAATATGGAGCTAAATCATTATATAAACTCCCTTTTAGTTAGCAAACAACATAACACACAGGTAAGTTATATAGCTAGGTAGGTTAGGTAGATATACAAATACAATATACAAGGCAAATCAACATAGAAGTCAACCTAAATAGCGTCAGTCAGATTGGCACATCAAACAATGACACAAGGTTACACAAAGCAGAATATATCAGTAATAACAACGGTGAAAAACATAATTACCTACACATGAAACACACTTAGCCTGCTGTTGGTCAATAACGCACACAGGAACAAAAAGGAATGGTAGAAAAGCAGTATGAAATAGTGTAGAGTCCGTGGTAAAACAAACCTTATATGGGATCTTACATGAGGATGTGTCTTGGACTTTGTTACACACTGCATCCATTCCATCTCTCTATTGATCGTCTTTCCCCTACGCTCTCCTGTTCGCTCTCTCTCTCTCTCTCTCTCTCTCTCTCTCTCTCTCTCTCTCTCTCTCTCTCTCTCTCTCTCCCTGTGTGTTTGAAGGCCAGCAACACATTAGCACTTTGCTTGCAGATGGTGTGTTTTAATTGTGCAGGCATTCGGCTGCTCTGCAACTTTCCCTCCTTCCAACACCGTATTCCTGACTGAACAGATGATCGTGGCCTCTGGATTCTCTTGCTGGTCCAAAAGGCTCTAGAGGATGTTCTCATTAACAGGACTTGTCAGAGCAACCTGCTAGCACTGCTAATTTATTTCTCCCTTTACACAGCACACATAAGTGTTTGCGGACCACACACACACACACACACACACACACACACACACACACACACACACACACACACACACACACACACACACACACACACACACACACACACCTCATGCCTCATTCTCCAAGAGAGCTCCAGGGTCGACTCCTGATAGACTGCCCAACAATTAGCTGCAATACGGCTAGTGGTACATCCCTGTGTGTACTTCTGTTTATGTGTGTGTGTGTGTGTGTGTGTGTGTGTGTGTGTGTGTGTGTGTGTGTGTGTGTGTGTGTGCGCGCGCACACACGCACGCGTTACCTGACAGGTTTAACAATCTCTGCCACTGGAGTTTATGTCTTCACCCCTGTATTGTCTGTCTGTCTGTCATAGTGTCATCGTCTAATCTAATCTAATCTATATTGTACATTCACTCATTCAGAGATCCAGTGCAGGTATCTAGGGCCAGCTTTACTGTCTTGGTTTGGTCATGACCCTTTATCTTAATTGTACCTCTCCTGTGTGTAGTTCTCACTGCTGTGGCTGATATGACACCTGAATTTCTCTTCAGGGATCAATAAAGGTTTATCTTATCTTAAAACACTCAGGCATGCAGTCATGCTCAGGGATTTGTTTTGTTAATGCTATTGCCTACAAGCCGGAGGAAACGTTTACCCGACAGTCTTAAAACCCATTGATTACCTCTCTGCATAGCCCACTTTTGCAGCCTACAGTACAGCTCGATAATGGGAATATGCACACCAACACACACACACACACACACACACACACACACACACACACACACACACACACACACACACACACACACACACACACACACACACACACATCCTTAGTCACTCCGATAACAACGCAAATGAATTCAGGATCTCAAGTTGAAGTTTAATTTCACCTAACAAGTATGACCGTTGCAGTATCACTTTGTAATTACAGTTTCAACGCTGACAGCATTGTAATGACATCTCTTCCTGTGGGTGTTGGTTTTTCCAATAATTGAAGTACACCGTCGTACAGTTTCGTCTTCAGGCAAGGAAATCAATACACAGCGATGTCATTTCACAAACCAAAGACAATGAAAGTGTGAATGAGCCAGTGTATCATTTAATTCTGTGTCAACAGCGAGGTGTTAATGGGACAGACTGATTTGTACAGTACACTGGCTCTGGTTTACTCTGCATCTGTTTTCAGTAGTTTTGCCATTTGCTGAACTCCCATTCATCTCCTGTCTGAGGAAAACTTTGGAATCTCTAATTGCATGGCCTCAAGCTAGTCTGGTCCACCCCCAGTCCCACAGCCTGATGGTCACATGTTCCCAGGAAGAATGTTACTGCGTACTAGCGGGTGATGTTTTTTATTCCATGGTTCCATTTTAGGTTCTGCTCCTCTCCACAAAATTAACGCACAAAACATTTTCTAAAAGATGTGATTAGATGTTGATTAGATTTCAGAAATACAGCTAGCTATTTCCTCTGGCAGCCGGGGAAAACAATTTAATGTTGTCTGTTTCCTCTACGTCTACGCCAACATTCGAGAACAACGTGAAAATGAATTTATCCTTTGAACACGGCACACTTGCTGCATAACCAAGACAAACATTTCTCTGGGAGAGGAAAAAGAAAAAAAGCCGAAATGCTGAATAATTTTTGGTTTGTTGACAAATGCAAATGGTCTTCATTTCTATAGCTCCTCTATCCAAAGTGCACATCCGCTTCTTTACACACACACACACACACACACACACACACACACACACACACACACACACACACACACACACACACACACACACACACACACACACACACACTGACCTTGGGAATGCTAGTCCGGACAAATGCCACATGAGTATTGGTGGTTCCACAGAGGAAACAGGCAGACGGTTGGGGGGAGAGAGAGGGAGGGCGAGCGAGAAAGATTTGAATGTGTGAAAACAAACCCAAATCCTGTGAGATCCAGACACGCTACAAAAGTGCTTAGAGCGGCAGAACGTCGCTCTCTCCAAGTGAAACACTAGACAGCCGTCCTCCCTCCCTCTGTCTCTCCAGCCCTCCTCACATCACCTCCACATTAACATTACTACCACCACCTCCTCTTCCTCCTCGCACCCAGGACGCAGGACCATCAGTCCAGGAGACGCCTGGTCTCTTGTCATGGTCTATTTTTTACTCTTGCAGCACTTTGTTAAGTCGTTTTTCAGCCGTGCGGTCAGACTGTATGTGATCTCTCATGAGGCTCTTGGCATCCCAGGCAGTGTGGGCCCTACAGTAAGTGATATAGGATCTGGGGGGGGGGCAGTAGGAGTCGAGGGAAAGCTAACCTATACGGTGAATATCAAATCCATCATTGAATTTGTACGCTATTGATCCTGAAAATGTGATGAACGGCAACCGCCCCTCGCCCCCCACCACCAACACCCACCCAATAGCCCCAGAAAGGCAGGTTAAAAGGCCACATTGGGTGAAGTAGAGTCAGGACGGCTGTGTTGAAATTAGAGGAGCATGAGGATATGGGCTGTGGTTTGCTGTGCAATTACTTTTCTTTTGGTGTGTGTGTGTGTGTGTGTGTGTGTGTGTGTGTGTGTGTGTGTGTGTGTGTGTGTGTGTGTGTGTGTGTGTGTGTGTGTGTGTGTGTGTGTGTGTGTGTGTGTGTGTGTGTGTGTGTGTGTGTGTGTGTGTGTGTGCGTGCGTGCGTGCGTGCGTGCGTGTGTGTGACTAAACATTATTGTGTACTGTATGTGTAACCTCAACCTCAAGGCAACAAAATTCATTGTCCAACTTTCAAATTCAGACGGATAGGCTATAGAGATAGACATGAGATAGAGACATATTTTCATGAGCTCTCTCTCTCTCTCTCTCTCTCTCTCTCTCTCTCTCTCTCTCTCTCTCTCTGACATCCAGTTTTAAATTTCTTTGCCCAAACACCCAAGGCAGAAGACTGAGGATGAATAATTAAAACAGCACAGAGTGAAGCAAATGCTTCTTTGATTTGTCTATGATTCTTTTTAATCACTGGGATTTACTAAGCACTATGGGAGCATGGGAGAATAGGTCTCAGGAGATTCTTATGATTATGTAATATATATTTGATGGCATGAAATGGATGAACCATTTTCTTCCTTCATATTTACAATGTGTTGCTGTTTGTTTGTGTGATTTTAATTGCAGAAATCAGTGTTGTGTACTTACTATGTGCTACTTTTGACTAGTCTTCTGACTAGTCTCATTATAAGATAAAAATGGCAACACAGGATGCGATCGTCTGGTGTGTGTGTGTGTGTGTGTGTGTGTGTGTGTGTGTGTGTGTGTGTGTGTGTGTGTGTGTGTGTGTGTGTGTGTGTGTGTGTGTGTGTGTGTGTGTGTGTGTGTGTGTGTGTGTGTGTGTGTGTGTGTGTGTGTGTGTGTGTGTGTGCGTGCGTGCGTGCGTGCGTGCGTGCGTGCGCGTGTGCGTGCGTCAGCCATCTTTTGTGCGAGGATTTAAAGTTGGCCATTGAGACTGTGGACTTTAGACTTTTAGGTAGACCATTCCACAACCATTCCATGACAGCTGCTTAGTTCAACAAGGAGTTCTTGCCCATGCAGCTCTTAAATCTGCAAGGTGCAAAGTCTGTACATCCCCCTCTGTTATATAACTGAATAACTACTGTATATGGGTGTCGCTGAACAATTGTTAACTAGGTAAATGGGTACCTTGTTGTTAATTCTATGCACCATACACATTTCCGTGTGAAATACTCTCTTCTTGACTCAAAGCCACTTTAGATTAATAATGTAGGCAGGTAGATGATGTGTTAAAGGATGTAGTTTGAGGATTAATCTAATCCGTTTGTTTTGTGAGGTCTGTAGCTTTGTTTTGAGGATATTAGGGGTGCTGGGGTACCAGGAAGTGTAGTTCTGTTGTTTATTTTACCATAAAAGACAGAATAAACCTGCTTAATTTTACACTGGCTACCTACTGTAAGATGCCACATTCATGCCAACTATATCCAGGATGCACAGCACTCTACTGTACAGGTACTGTAAGCTACACTGTCCAGCTGGACAGTGTTTATGTAACCTTTGAGGAATGAAACACTAATATGCTACAGTATCAATGGCAATACAAGGAAGTAATCAATAATAATGTCCCCCAACTAGTATTTTGATGGACTAATACCACTTAATACTCTGTGTCCCCAGATTATGTTCCCATTTATTTCCTGTTCATTCCTGAGAATTTATATGAAACCAGTTATGCAAGAGCAAGTCAAATTACAGTAAATCAAGGTCTTGATATCGTTGTTTGTTTGATATTGGCCTTGAATAGTTTTTAGTGTGGTTTCTTTAGTCCAGCACTTTGAACATTTTACTTTTGCCAAAGCTGGTTGTGGAATATGATGGTCAACGTCGAACGAAAATGCAACAAACGATATTCTCTCTATATATTCTGCATGTTACTCTACACTACTAGTTTGGATAGTGAGTCAAAGTGACAACGTGTTCCCCAAAGAGAGAGAGAGTGTGTGTGTGTGTGTGTGTGTGTGTGTGTGTGTGTGTGAGAGATATTTAGTGTCCTTTACTTGTTCAGCAACATCTCTTCAGTACAGTGTGTGTTGTATCTCTGTGTTTCTTGGCTCACACATTTTGGGGCTTGTTTCAGAATGGGGGAGTGGATGTCAAGGTGCTTTCATGGGCCTCCGGGAGAAATGGAGCGGTGTACTAGCCTCCCTGTTGGACAGCAGAGATTGGCTTCACACATACAGTACACCTCCAACTCATAGCATCCATCAGTTGTGTTTTCACTCCGTCTGTGATCCATCCATGCTGCACAAGTGATGCTGCTGGCAATAGTCAGGCAGTCACCAAGCATCCAACCCATAGTACTCTGCTCTGATTAGACCTGGCTGTGGTCATTCTCCTCTCCTTTCGTCTCCTTTATCGCCTCTCCTCATTCCATCCTCTTCACAGTTCTCTCTTTTATCACTGTCAGTCTCTCTCTGTTGCTCTCTCCCACTTCTTTAATGCCATCCATCCATCTCTCCATCTGTCTCAGTCTCTCAGGAGGCCAGCCCAATTAACCTGTTTAAACAGCCATCTGAAGTTTACATCCATTCCAATCCATTCATTTCCCCCTGTACCAGCAGTTATCAGCCACTGGAGTGGTGTGGTGGTGTTTACCTGCAGGAACACAGTTGCTCTCTCGCTGTATTTTGGAATTTTCGCTATTGTTTTGGTAGACGGGACGCATTTGGGAGTTACCTTTTGAGAGCTTCCAGCCAATAACAGCGCAAGGGTGTCCATGGGGATTCTATTTCAAACACCCGTATGAATTGTTTGTTAATGGAAACTGAGTCAATCTATGAAACAAGGACGAATGGCATAGATGTCATTGTGACTGGAGAGCTAGGACGTGGCTTCTGTGTTCATGATCTGAGAAGGATCCTGGAGGAAAGACACAGAAGTAGTGCTGTCAAAGTTAGCGCGTTATTGACAAATGTATTTTTCTCGCATTAATAAAAAAAAATGTAATAAAAAAAACAACACCTTTTTTACCCTTAGAGGCATCCATAGGTCTCAGATTCATATGGGCTTCCTGATCTGAACACTCCCTCTGCGCATCTAAACCAATCACAGCAATTGAGGGGCGGGATATACGGAAATTTCAACCAATCACATCGAGCCACTGGAGTGGTGTGGTGGTGTTTACCTGCAGGAACACAGTTGCTCTCTCGCTGTATTTTGGAATTTTTGCTGTTGTTTTGGTAGACGGGACGCATTTGGGAGTTACCTTTTGAGAGCTTCCAGCCAATAACAGCGCAAGGGTGTCCATGGGGATTCTATTTCAAACACCCTTATGAATAGTTTGTTAATGGAAATGCAAACGAGCACCCGTCCCAGGTCCACCATGCTCTCTCTCTCTCTCTCTCTCTCTCTCTCTCTCTCTCTCTCTCTCTCTCTCTCTCTCTCTCTGTCATTATCTCTGTCTGTCTGTCTGTCTGTCTGTCTGTCTGTCTGCTTGTCTGTGTGTGTCTGTATCTCTGTAATCTCTCAAGAACAGATTCTGCTCTCCGCTTGAATCTGTCGGGGGGGTTCGTCATATCGCGTACGCACTGGCCTACAAGTGGGCGTGCCTTCAGATCAGGAAGCAGGCCGCGCTTTACCCAATCAAATGTAGTGGGCGGGATTTACGTGTGTACCGATCCTTCCCCACTAGAAACAAACCGAAACTCATTTAACAATAGCGTCCTCGGAGGAGACAAAACCACGGAAAGATATTCACATTTTAACTTGCTCTTTCATCATAGAAACAAGTGGGCTTATAACCAAAACGATCCATGTTCTCTGGGAGAAGTGGTGTTAGTGTTCCGTGTAGAAATATTGTTAGTGGGAATGAAAACATAGTCGCACCACCGGAAGTGAAAGGCTGAAGACAGACCAAAAACCCGGTTTCCTTGCGCACGGGTGCCCCATTTAGCTCCCCAGAGCTAAGTGAAAGAGTAAAAAACAGCAGAGGGCGCTGTTTTTCCTTTTTTATTTGGCGATGGGTTCCCAGATTGGTATCTCTGTCGCTCTCTCTCTCTCTCTCTCTCTCTCTCTCTCTCTCTCTCTCTCTCTCTCTCTCTCTCTCTCTCTCTCTCTCTCTCTCTCTCTCTCTCTCTCTCTCTCCTTTGTGTTATTTCCCCTCCATCCTGCTGTCTCTCTGATTGCTCTACTCTCTACACACTCTCTCTGTCCTCATACATCTTTTGGCCCTTCATCCTCTTTCTCGCTCTTCCACCTCCTCCTCACCATCATCATTCTGTCACCACTCAACTTTCATCCTCTCCACAATCGCATCACTTCTCTCACAGTCCTCTCAACACGTCATCTACTTCCTGTCAAGTTGGACCCAAGAAGGTCATCGCTCAACCTTCTTGTCCTTGTCAAGTTGGAGGGAGTTGAGAACTCTAATTGAGAGAGAGAGAGAGAGAGAGAGAGAGAGAGAGAGAGAGAGAGAGAGAGAGAGAGAGAGAGAGAGAGAGAGAGAGAGAGAGAGAGAGAGAGAGAGAGAGAGAGAGAGAGAGAGAGAGAGAAATTTAAGACTGAATAGGAAATAGGAGTCCATGTGAGTATATGCAGTTCATATTGATAGAGAAGAAAGAGGAAGATGATTGGCCAGTGGACATAGGGCTATGTCCATTTGTGATATTTATCAGATCAATGCCAGAGAATGGACGCACAGCTCTCAGCTTGTTATGTGACAGCTCTCAGCTTGTTATGTGCAGCACTGGCCCAGTGGAGCTTTTTTGGAAGATTGTGGGTGTGTGTGTGCGTGCGTGCGTGTGCATGTGCATGCGTGCGTGTGTGTGTGTTGGAGAGGAGATGAAATAGGTGCTTCATCCCTAATCCCCTTCTTCCATAATTGTACCATAAGAGCGCTTGCACACTATATGTTGTGTGTTGGTACCAAGCCCCCAGAACCGCGGTGGATTAGTTAAGCTGCCGTCTCCTGGTGGTCAAATCTGGGATTGCAAGACTTCGGCATTTAAAATGCTAATGCGCATGCTTCTATCATCTGAAACGCTAGTGCGCCTGCTCTATTGGCTCCAGGAAGTAGTGCTGGTGAGCAACTTTCATTGGAATGAATAGGTGGGGCCACGGCCGTCTGTTCTATAGACATATACTGTAACTCTATGGTTGGTACACATTCTTAGACAGACGCACGCACGCACGCACGCACGCACGCACGCACGCACGCACGCACGCACGCACGCACGCACGCACGCACGCACGCACACACACACACACACACACACACACACACACACACACACACACACACACACACACACACACACACACACACACACACACACACAACACACCAATACAAACAAGGCTGTATTCCAAGCACACCATTTTTGATATGCTAAAAAGTAACCAAGTCCCCCCGCCCAGCGGTGTGAGAGCACAGCAGAGGGCCCTCTGCCAGCCTCAGCCGCAACTCTCTACTGCACTGCTGGCCATGTGCCAGACTGAGAGAGAGATGTGAATGATTGGAAGAGAGAGAGAGAGAGAGAGAGAGAGAGAGAGAGAGAGAGAGAGAGAGAGAGAGAGAGAGAGAGAGAGAGAGAGAGAGAGAGAGAGAGAGACTTGGAGATATGATGACCTGCCATGGCAATGTGCTGGATTTGTACTTCCTCTTTCTAATACAACCGAGCTCTCATCTTCGTCATCCTTTACATGACACCCCCCAACCCCACTCTAAACCCTCCATGCCTAGTAATCTCCCTCAGAGGCTCTGACAAGGAAGGAGGAAAGCATTAGACAAATGATGGTGACAAACAGAAGTGTCAGGAACCAATGGTTTTCTTTTGTTTTAAGAAATCAGAGAAAAATAAAAAGCAGACAGGTGAACATGGTATGTACTTTAATCCACCTGTTCTGTCTCACACTTCCAATGCCAGGACACAGGTTCCCTCTGTAAACCTGCTACAAGGTGTTGACAGAGTGTTGTTGAGGAGGCCTTATATTCTGATCTGGGCTGGCTGTCTTAAGCATCATGGCTTCAGCCTCAGAGAAAAGCTAGTGCTGTGCTTAGATACAGTGTATTGAGCACCGACAGCCTCATGGCGATACAACAAGGAGCAGGATTTGCTTGCACTAGTGAAGTCTCGCTTGAGGGCCCAAGGGGGTGAGAACCGTCTGCAAGGCCGTGTTGAGTTACAGCCCTTCGGCCCAAGGTTGCCGTCTAGACATTTCTAAGCCCTGAGAGACAAGGCTGGCTCAGTTGATGAGTTGGGAGGAGGTCAGGTTAGAGCGAACTAAGGGGCGAGGGAGGTCGAGGTAGAACAGTCCTAAGGCCAAGTAAATGAGCCAAGCTTAGCAATTATTCAACTCTTCATGGAGTATGGGAGACGCTGCTAAGCCAAGAAGCCCTGAAAATACCAGAAAAATCTAAACATGAAATATTTCTCACTACATTTTCTATTGCTTGTCTTCACCATCTTAATTTTTTGGAGTAATTGTACATTACATGACATTTCTGTAGAAGATGAGACTTTTTAGTGTCTGGGGAGGTAAATATTTTCTTAATTTCCTTTTCCACATATCCAGAGTCAGTGGGTGTATTCATGGAGGTTCATACACCACTGGTTGGAGTCAGTAGTGTTTGTATCGATGGAGGCTCCATGACTTCACTTAGAGTTTGATTCACTCCCTGCTCAGACGTCCTAATGGGCTTTTACACTGCGCCACTTTAACGATTCTGTGTAATTAATGGACGTAGATATAGATGTATTTATTTATACAGAGTGCAGGGCGATGCTTTTCCCCAGGGAATGAAGAGCGCTTATTGAATAGAGATAATCGTTATCATTAACATGGATCTTGTAGGACCCACCGTTATGGGTCATTTAACATCATATTGAATTAAAACTGTAATTTCTCTCAATACACTGAGAGGACACATTAATGTATGCTGCCTTTGTTGTGTGTGTGTGTGTGTGTGTGTGTGTGTGTGTGTGTGTGTGTGTGTGTGTGTGTGTGTGTGTGTGTGTGTGTGTGTGTGTGTGTGTGTGTGTGTGTGTGTGTGTGTGTGTGTGTGTGGTGTGTGTGTGTGTGTGTGTGTGTGTGTGAGTGTGTGCGTGAGCACGCGCACCTGTGTTGTATTTAGCCTGTATTTAGATGCCTTACTTAATAATTTGTCTGTATTTATGGTTCATTTCTTCATAATATCTGAACATCTCTCTCTCTCTCTCTCTCTCTCTCTCTCTCTCTCTCTCTCTCTCTCTCTCTCTCTCTCTCTCTCTCTTTCTCGCTCTGCAGTGAAGTTTGACGACTGCATGGGGAACAATGGAGTGGTTTTCAAGAGCAGCGATCCCAGCTTCAGCGTGCGGACGGACGGATCTATCTTTACTCAGCAAGACGCCGCCAGCCTGGATGAACCTGTCCAGTTCAAACTGACCGCCAGCGATCTGCAAAAACACGTGTGGGAGACCGTGGTGCAGCTGGCCTTGATTGACCCGCCTTTACCCCAACAGAATGGCAATGAGGTAGGCTAAGTTCACACACGCATTTGTATGCATATGTACACGCCACACACATGCATACAGACACCCAAATCGTAATGACTGATGAATTAGTTAAAATTGAGAGAGACAGACAGACAGACAGACAGACAGACTGACTGACTGACTGACTGACTGACTGACTGACATAGGGCTGTACCACATGGATCAGAGTGATAGAATCATCTTACCATTGGTGGAGAGTACCGCTCCACTCAGCTGTTATATAAAGAGCTGGTAGAGACTCCTACTTGGACCGCTGCTTCTCCACCATGTCTGATAAACAACACCAGCACCGCTTCATTGGATTCATTGGATAGACAGACGATTGTCAACTGGATAGTAACTGTTAGTGGACCGTGTTGCTAACACAGCACAATGGACCGTTCGCTAAGCCCCAGCCCCCAATAGCGATTGTCCAATGCTAGCTCAGCAACCGTTGCTATTCGTCATTAGGTCACCACCAGAAACAGTGATTCCATGTACCCAGATCGGATGGAGGGGGGATTTTACATCCCTTTTACCGCGTTCAAAAACGGCACTGAGAAATGCAGGCTCTGGCTGTTTGTTGCTTTACACACACACACACACACACACACACACACACACACAGCTTAATGCTGGGGAAAGTACACGGCTCACCCTCCCAGGTGATGATAATAATACTAATGATTATAATGACTGAATCGTAAAAAAGCTACTCATTGTAGAGAATAGTCAATTCATTGTATTTTAGGGTTTTGCTTTTTTTTTTGGCTCCAGATAGCATGAGAAAAAACGGGAGCATGAGTTGATTTAGCTCTTATGACCCTTAATTATGTTCCATAATATGTCATTTGTCATCTTGTAGCAGTTACTTTTGTGTCCACCGTGCCCCGACACTCCTCTGTAGCATTCAGTAGAACAACCGGAAAGTGTCTCATATGTTAATATGAGACACTTTTGCAATTACGTACCCTATAAGCCCATCCCAAATCTGTTTTAACCACTGGTAATGTTGTTTATATGAGCCACTTCACAAACATTAGCTATCATTCAGCAAATGTTTTATGGCTCAAATAATCTGTGTTGTGTATGAACATGCTAAAAGAGCACGTTTATTGAATGAGCTCTAGTTTTTGGTGAATGGTCAACTGAAAGTATCCACTAATGAATGTGACTGTGAACCCTTGCGAGAGTTAATAATACCCACTGTTGCAAGTTGGTGAATGAAGCGTTGTTTCAGTCAAAACAGCAGGACCTCTGAATACATATTTTTGTTTCTTAAAATAAAATAAAAAAATCACACCCAGTGTGAAGTGGGCGGTGTGGTCACAGTGGTCATCACAGTGATGGAAGTGATTCACTTAAAAAAAACATAATGTTTCTAGCCAATCACAGTCCTGAATAGAGTCATGGTGGCCAATCACGGTGCAGGGTTAGGGGGGTACAATGGTGGCCAATCACAGCGCAGGGTTGGGGGGGGTGCAAATGTCCAAACCTCACATATAGGGGCGGTTGCACCGCCCAAAAAAATGTCCTTTTACCACTTTATGGCTCGGCTGAGAGTATTGAAACAGTGGAGGTGTTTTTATGTAGTGATGTCAATGTTGGATAATTAGGTCGTTTTCTGTTAAATGTATGTGCAGTGTCTACAGGCAAAAGGAAAGACAAAAAAAAACAGAGCAGATGGTCAATACAAAGTGTTTAGTGTGGTGAGTAAAGTTTATTAGCTTGTACACCGGCCAGCTTTGGAGTGGCCTCAGAGAAACACGTTCCAGGTAGAGTTGGAGGATAGCCCAAGAAT
>NC_139947.1:12921164-13003664 GCF_963454915.1 Gymnoscopelus microlampas | reverse complement strand
GAATGTAACTTGTATTTTTATAATTGTATTTTTTATATGATCTGTAAAGTTTATATTTTCATTTGCTACCAGGCATGAATTCATTATAATTTATTATATATATTTTTCCTTATTTTCTTTCTTTATTTACACGTGCGTAATAAACGAAGCATTTTGAGATTTCATCCGCCCAGATCTTTATGAATTTTACTTGAATTATTATAATTTTAATGTTTATATGATCCGTACATTTTATATTTTCATGTGGTATCAGGCATGAATTTATTTTATTATTTTATTTCATGTATTTACATGCGCGCAATTACACGCATCTAACTATTGGACTCAGCTCTGGGGACACGGTGCGGCTGCAGAGTTTACCTTGCAACAGATATGATAGAGCAACTTAAGTGCCTGCAGAACTTAATAATATAAGCACACTTATTCTCCAGGCAGACAGACAGAAACAGTCTGTCTGTCTGTCTGTCTGTCTGTCTGTCTGTCTGTCTGTCTGTCTGTCTGTCTGTCGGTATATTATGTTACGAGCGACCAGAGTCGCTGTCCTGGCGGAGACCGCGGAGTCCTTCATGCCACCAGGCAACGTCAATTTCCATCCGATCCATCGACCATATCTGCGCTCTTCTGGCGCTTTTAGATCTCTTCTAGATCTGCTTGTGGATGTGTCTGAGTATATTATGGTGGAGAAATTGAGGCTATTCAAGGATTATTATTATTATTATTATTATTATTATTATTATTATTATTATTATTATTATTATTATTATTATTATTATTATATATTATATATTATTATTATTTGGTCCCTGAGTCGAATCGACAGCAGCTATATTTATTTTATTTTAATGTCAATAAAATGTATTCTCTAAATATTATAGGCTACTAATATTTCCTGAATGAATTAACTTGGTAGTAAATAGGGTCGGGATGACATGTTGCTATAGTCATTAATTACCCCAACCAACATCAAAGTTACCGTGCATTATCATTAAATCAAATAAAAGTTTATTATTACATCTGTCTTGCCTGTATGTCCTTTCACGAAAGCAATTGGCACTACTTTATTTAGTGTCCAAGCATTTGGAGAGATTCAGTTTTAACCTATAACTCATCTCTGAAGTGTCTATGTTACTTCTGTGTATTAATTATGAGTTGATTAATACTCAATAAAATGATACATGTTGAAATGTAACTTTCGGATCAGCGCGCATCATGCGCTGTAATTTCTCCTTCACTTTGCTGCCCAAAAATAGCTGATCTACAAGCTCACAACGCATCAGCGGGACGTTTTGAGGAAATCCGATATTTTTGGAGAAGCTCTTCTGTCTATTTAAATGTTCTGTATGAGTCATAATAGTAGCCTGGTTATTAATCTACAATCACCATTTAACGCCGTTGATGAAATGACTGAGCGCGTGTCTGAGCGCATGTCAGGGTGTGTGTGTGTGTGTGTGTGTGTGTGTGTGTGTGTGTGTGTGTGTGTGTGTGTGTGTGTGTGTGTGTGTGTGTGTGTGTGTGTGTGTGTGTGTGTGTCTGTGTCTGTGTCTGTGTGTGTGTGTGTGTGTGTCTATCTCCAGCAATGTACCGCTTGCCTACAGCTGCCCGCCCCTAAACCCACAAAAATATACAATATAGAGGGGGTCCCTGCTTAATCTTTCTCTCAGCTAGGGGGTCCTTGGGCTGAAAACCCTTGTGACAGATGATAGCCGTTTGAAAATCGCGCAAGAATTAACAGCTAAACTGTTGATAAATAGATAGATAGACAGACGAACAGACAGACAGACAGACAGACAGACAGACAGACAGACAGACCCAGGCCGTGGGAGGCACTCAATCACACTAACCGATGCGCTTTCTTAATTATAATATATAAGAATAATAATTATAATAATCCTACACTTCGCATACATAAATTATTATATTATGACCATACACTAACCACTTCCGACCTATGTTATACGCTATTTGAAAATAGCAGATCTACAAGCTCACAATAACGAAGCTTGTAGATCTGCTATTTGTTGAACAATCACCGCGTTGGGACCGCGTTGGGGGGGTGGCAGCTGTACCGCTGGAGATAGATAGTTAGATAGATAGATAGATAGATAGATAGATAGATAGATAGATAGATAGATAGATATTTAGATAGATTTAAAGATAGACAGACAGACACACAGACACGCCTTTTTTTAGGGTAAGTTTATTTCATTTTTCATTTCTGAAACAGCTCCATTGGCAGCGCAAAGGTGGAGCTTGGGGGTCCCTAATAAAACCACCAAAAAGGTTAGACTACAATGGGCTATATACATGTAAAGTCGACGTTGTGTATTATTATGTTACGTGCGTAATTACGCGCGTCGCAAAAATCTGATTGATATCGTTAGATAAAGTTCATAATTAAATATAATATATTCATGACTGATACCAAATGAAAATATAAACTTGAAAGATCATAGAAACATTAAAATTATAAGAATTCAAGTACAATTGGCAGAGATATGGCCTAATCAAATCTCAACCGCTCTCTGTCTCCTGCACAAATTATGCTGACTCTCGACGGCGTCGGTTAAGTTGGTTGTGCGTCGCAACGGTACCGACGCCGTCAGTAGCGGCGCGACGCTACTGACAGCGTCGGTCAGTAGCGACGCCGTCAGTAGCGGCGCGACGCTACTGACTGCGTCGGTCAGTAGCGACGCCGTCAGTAGCGGCGCGACGCTAATGACGGCGTCGGTAGCGTTGCGATGCACAACCAACGCAACCGACGCCGTCGAGAGCCAACCGACGAAACCGACGCCGTTGGTTGACTCCGTCGGTGGCCACCCATGGAGTCGATCCTTCATGGCACCGCAACGTCAATTTATCGACCAAGACGACCATATCTGCGATCTTCTGGCGCAGCCCCCCCCCCCCCCCCCCCCCCCGCGTGCCCCCCCCCACCTGCGTGCCCCCCCCCCCCCCCCCCCCCCCCCCGATCAACAAGCTCTGAAGCGCGATACAGAGTCTGCTGCATTGGATCTGCTCTTTGATGCTCTTGGATGCCGCACATGATTTTTCAAAGTAATTACGCACGTAACATAATCATACACAACGTGTACTGTACATCCCACTGTAGGCTAGCCCCCACAAGCTATCCCCGTGCCACCCCGACCCCCCCCCCCCCCCCCCGGAGCCCCTCCGCCAAGCCCAGGGGGTCACTCATAACTATTGTAGGTCAGCATAATTTGTGCAGGAGACAGAAAGCGGTTGAGATTTGATTAGGCCATATCTCTGCCAATTGTACTTGAATTCTTATAATTTTAATGTTTCTATGATCTTTCAAGTTTATATTTTCATTTGGTATCAGTCATGAATATATTATATTTAATTATGAACTCTATCTAACGATATCAATCAGATTTTTGCGACGCGCGTAATTACGCACGTAACATAATAATACACAACGTCGACTTTACATATATATAGCCCATTGTAGTCTAACCTTTTTGGTGGTTTTATTAGGGACCCCCAAGCTCCACCTTTGCGCTGCCAATGGAGCTGTTTCAGAAATGAAAAATGAAATAAACTTACCCTAAAAAAAGGCGTGTCTGTGTGTCTGTCTGTCTATCTTTAAATCTATCTAAATATCTATCTATCTATCTATCTATCTATCTATCTATCTATCTATCTATCTATCTATCTCCAGCGGTACAGCTGCCACCCCCCCAACGCGGTCCCAACGCGGTGATTGTTCAACAAATAGCAGATCTACAAGCTTCGTTATTGTGAGCTTGTAGATCTGCTATTTTCAAATAGCGTATAACATAGGTCGGAAGTGGTTAGTGTATGGTCATAATATAATAATTCATATATGCGAAGTGTAGGATTATTATAATTATTATTCTTATATATTATAATTAAGAAAGCGCATCGGTTAGTGTGATTGAGTGCCTCCCACGGCCTGGGTCTGTCTGTCTGTCTGTCTGTCTGTCTGTCTGTCTGTCTGTCTGTCTGTCTGTCTGTCTGTCTGTCTGTTCGTCTGTCTATCTATCTATTTATCATCTGTCACAAGGGTTTTCAGCCCAAGGACCCCCTAGCTGAGAGAAAGATTAAGCAGGGACCCCCTCTATATTGTATATTTTTGTGGGTTTAGGGGCGGGCAGCTGTAGGCAAGCGGTACATTGCTGGAGATAGACACACACACACACACACACACACAGACACAGACACACACAGACAGACAGACAGACAGACAGACAGACAGACAGACAGACAGACAGACAGACAGACAGACAGACAGACAGACAGACAGACAGACAGACAGACAGACAGACAGACAGACAGACAGACAGACAGACAGACAGACACACACACACACACACACACACACACACACACACACACACACACACACACACCCTGACATGCGCTCAGACACGCGCTCAGTCATTTCATCAACGGCGTTAAATGGTGATTGTAGATTAATAACCAGGCTACTATTATGACTCATACAGAACATTTAAATAGACAGAAGAGCTTCTCCAAAAATATCGGATTTCCTCAAAACGTCCCGCTGATGCGTTGTGAGCTTGTAGATCAGCTATTTTTGGGCAGCAAAGTGAAGGAGAAATTACAGCGCATGATGCGCGCTGATCCGAAAGTTACATTTCAACATGTATCATTTTATTGAGTATTAATCAACTCATAATTAATACACAGAAGTAACATAGACACTTTGAGTTATAGGTTAAAACTGAATCTCTCCAAATGCTTGGACACTAAATAAAGTAGTGCCAATTGCTTTCGTGAAAGGACATACAGGCAAGACAGATGTAATAATAAACTTTTATTTGATTTAATGATAATGCACGGTAACTTTGATGTTGGTTGGGGTAATTAATGACTATAGCAACATGTCATCCCGACCCTATTTACCAAGTTAATTCATTCAGGAAATATTAGTAGCCTATAATATTTAGAGAATACATTTTATTGACATTAAAATAAAATAAATATAGCTGCTGTCGATTCGACTCAGGGACCAAATAATAATAATATATAATATATAATAATAATAATAATAATAATAATAATAATAATAATAATAATCCTTGAATAGCCTCAATTTCTCCACCATAATATACTCAGACACATCCACAAGCAGATCTAGAAGAGATCTAAAAGCGCCAGAAGAGCGCAGATATGGTCGATGGATCGGATGGAAATTGACGTTGCCTGGTGGCATGAAGGACTCCGCGGTCTCCGCCAGGACAGCGACTCTGGTCGCTCGTAACATAATATACCGACAGACAGACAGACAGACAGACAGACAGACAGACTGTTTCTGTCTGTCTGCCTGGAGAATAAGTGTGCTTATATTATTAAGTTCTGCAGGCACTTAAGTTGCTCTATCATATCTGTTGCAAGGTAAACTCTGCAGCCGCACCGTGTCCCCAGAGCTGAGTCCAATAGTTAGATGCGTGTAATTGCGCGCATGTAAATACATGAAATAAAATAATAAAATAAATTCATGCCTGATACCACATGAAAATATAAAATGTACGGATCATATAAACATTAAAATTATAATAATTCAAGTAAAATTCATAAAGATCTGGGCGGATGAAATCTCAAAATGCTTCGTTTATTACGCACGTGTAAATAAAGAAAGAAAATAAGGAAAAATATATATAATAAATTATAATGAATTCATGCCTGGTAGCAAATGAAAATATAAACTTTACAGATCATATAAAAAATACAATTATAAAAATACAAGTTACATTCAGAAAGATATGGCCGAATCAAATCTCAACTACTCTGGATCAAATGCGCAAAATATACAATTATTACTATCCACCCCTTGGGCGGGGGGGCGTCCCGGGGGGGGGTCCCGGGGGGGGGGTCCCGGGGGGGGGGGGGGTCACGCAGGTGGGGGGGACAGGTGGGGGGGGGGGGGGGGCTGCGCCAGAAGAGCGCAGATAAGGTCGATGGATCGGATGGAAATTGACGTTGCCTGGTCCGTCGGTTGTTCGGTCGGTTGCGTCGCGACGCTACTGACCGTCGGTTGTTCGGTCGGTTGCGTCGCGTCGCCGTCAGTAGCGTCGCGACGCAACCGACCGAACAACCGACGGTCAGTAGCGTCGCGACGATGGCATGGCAACGTCGAGGTCGGTATCGGATCTCGCTGTCTCTCAAAATTTGCTGTCAAAATCAACACTATTCTACAGAAAGGGGCAGAGTCGGTTCTTTTTCCTGAGGAGGCTCAGGTCCTTTGACGCGTGCAGTTCAATGCTGCTCATGTTTTACCATTTTGGTGGTGGCAAGTGTCCTCTTCTATGCTGCGGCCTGCTGGGGAGGCTGTATGACTGACAAAAGATGCTAAGCAGCTGGACAAGCTGGTGAAGAAGGCTGGCTCAGCGCTTGGCAGGAGGCCGGACTCACTGGGGACTGTTGAGGAGAGATGGACATGGAATAAGCTGCAGGCCATATCCTGTCAGTCAATCCTCTTCACAACATCCTGGCTGTCCAGAGAGGCAGCCGCAACAGACAGCTTTTTCTGGCTGTGCTGCAGGACTGAACGCTTTCAGGAGACCTTTTGTCCCCCACAACCATTAGGTTTCATAACACCTTAGCCAATGGCTTGGGCCCATTTTGGGGCCATGTCACCCCAGACTCATGCCATGTAAAACGATTACATGAACCCATGTTTGTGCATTTCTGTCAAGGGATAAAACGCAACAAAAGTGCTCACCTACTGGAATCTGGCTGTACACTAATACATGACTTAAAGCACTTACTGGCACCTTTTCATGCAATTCATCACTTATTTTTCACAGGACCACTCACTTTTAAGTATATATTTTAAATGCATTTACGTATCTTTTTTTTATACTAACATTATTGTTACTATTATTACCTTCTTTTGCTGTGTCTCTACTGTATACAACTGTCTCTGACATATTTCTGGATATGCCTGTGTGAGCTGAATATCCCCAAATGGATGGCTGGATGGACGGACGGACGGACGGACGGACGGACGGACGGACGCTAGCTGTCTATCTGTCTGTCTGAGGATTTCACTGTGTGGATTAGTGATCCAACATTTCTGTTTTCCCTTCTAGTTTCTCACTCACTACAGACAAATTCCAATTGATTTTAAATCCTCTCCTGTGACTTTTGAAAACACTTGATCTGACATTAAGCTTATTGCTATTCTCTCCTGCTGCCTGGCCTGAGAGAAAAAAACTAAACGACAACAGAGAGAGAGAGAGAGAGGGAGAGGGAGAGAGAGTTGGGAAGGCAGGTGATTTGGAGGAACCTGTTGGGGGAAGTGTTTGTTGGACATAAAGCTCAGTGCTGCAGTCTCCATTCAGCGAACACATCCCAGCACTTGATGAATAGCTGTTATGGAGACAAGCTGTCAGGACCTGCCAACCGGGAGGGGAGAGCGAGAAAAACAATAACACTGTGAGAGAAGTGGAGCGACGGAGCGATGGATCAACAGAGTGCGTTGCAGATGCAGTAGGGAGCAGGGCTATGTCTCATCTTCAGCTGGAGCTATGATGGTCGCAGCTGATTTCTTGACCTTTCTTTGCTGCTTTGTTAACCCTGAGATGTGTTGATAAACTTAGTAGGAGTATTAACGCTGCATGTCAATTCAGATGTAACCTTTGGGTCATTTAGATATCCAGCACACATCCTCCACAGCCCCTGGGACACCAAGCAGATGGTGCAGATGGTTAAAGAGCAGCCTTGAGATGATGCCTACAATATAACCTTGATGTAAATATGCCAATCTATATGTCATGTACTGTACATGAACCTGAGAGCCAACGTGTCTGCATCTCTTCACACTGGAGTCTTGCCTTAAGGGACACACACTGTATATTACCGTAGTACTATATTTTTCTCCATGACATGTGTTTGCTCCATATAACCACCATGATAGAAACTGCCCCAAAGCACTATTTCATTCAGTGGTTCTATTACTGTATGTGTTTTTTGTTTGTTTTTCATTCATTTGTTTATCCTGCAACATACTCACATGGGAAACTTACTTAACACAAGCTGGATTTATTATATTCTTATAATGCTATGGATGGGAACTTTAATGAATGATTTTGACACTGGAATGAATGAATGAATATATGAATGATAATGAATGAGTGATTGTGATTCATAGTTGTGCACATGAGTGGATGAAAAGAGAGGCTCCCTCTCGACTGAACATCTTTCACAGAGAAAGGATTGTTGTACCGATATCTAAAGCTCGACCTAACTTAAGATCTTCCCCTCGGTCCAGGGACGTACACACGTAGAAAGATTTGATGTAATCACTCAACAACAACATTAACACGAAACACCGGTACTGTCTTTTGGTAATTTATTAAATAAAACACACACACATTCTCACATAAACACACATGGTCATCTAACTAAACTATCACTGGTACAGTATTCTACCTTCAGCCAGCCAAGAGAATCTACGCACATTAGAACAATGGGTGCTAACGGTAGCATGAGGTGATGTAGTAGCAGTAGTTGTAGGTTATTTAACTGAAAAACACAAAACCACACGAAAAGAAAATACCATTAATAATATACGAAACATGCATAAATAAACTAACAACATATATGAGTATAATAAAAGAGTTTTACACAGAATGATCACTTTTCGTGCACAATTGTCTTACCAGCTCTCTATTTACGTGCGAACGCTCTCTCACGCTGCGATGGAATGAAAACTTTCTGGTCAAAACAACTCTTCTGCGCACGCGCAAGAACACATGTGGACCTCTCGTACATAAACACACATACGTTGCAATTAAATAAGGATGTTTCCCGTACCCTAAACTCACCGGAATAATTCCTATAAACAAGTATCTCCAAAATTACACATGCCCCCAGGATCCAACCCCCCAAAGAACATGAGTAAAGACAGTAAACACGACAAACAACACATTTACAACAACAATCCTGACGTCATAGCAGCGGAGAAGAAAAAGACCCCTTCTCTCCTCTAGAGGTCACTCGCTACCAGCTTGAATGTTTGTAAACATGTTTGTAGAAATGTATAATATGGTCGGAAAGACCCTATAAACTACACACCTCCCACTTGGGCTATGGATTGCGTCAATCTAATAGGCCATACAAATGGGAGCATACAAGTCTTTTATAAAAAAGATAGAATAAAAAGGTTAGGTCCGTCCGCAGCACGCAATCCGTTCATTATGAACCGTCTGGAAGGGAACAATGTTCGCTGAGTCCAACGCATCCGTTCATTATGAACCGTATGGAAACAGCATCCGAGCACAAAGAACAGAAAATAAAGTTATCATTGTCAGGTCTCCATCTTTCTCCAAAAAGACCATAACTAAATTATACCTGCTCCTCCACTTGGATCAAAACCACCAACCTCCGCACGTCCCTGCGGAGGAAGGTAGTGGGACATGGCACGCCGTCCTTCTTTACCTGAGACCAGGAGATGGGAAGGCTGTGACATGTTTGCACCTCCACGTCCCGGACAACTCCCTTGGAGTCAGGAAACGCCTTCACGACACGGCCCAGCCGGAACCGTCCTCGCAGCGCATTTTGGTCCGCCACCCACACTAGATCACCGACGGCGACATTCCGGGCCGGAGTATGCCACTTTTGGCGGATGAAAAGATGAGGACCCGCCAACTGGCTCCACCGCTTCCAGAACCTGTCCACTTCGATTTGGACCGCCCGAAGCCTACTGAAAGGGAAAGAAGGAAACTCGAATCCCAGGTTATCACCCCTGGGCCCCGCCCGCCCCAGTAGCAATGAGTTTGGTGTAATAACCTCCACCCCCTCGTCTTGAACCTGTGCTCTAGCCCCAATAGGCCTCTCGTTGGCCAGGTTAGCTGCTAGGTAAAGTAGCGTTTGGAACTCCAGAGTGGTCAGATTCCCTCCCTCATCAACGCTACCCAAAGCCCTCTTTAAAATGCGAACGGCCGCCTCTGCTGCCCCATTTCGATGCGGTGAGTCCGCAGGACTAAACCCCCACACCCAATCAGTCCCAGCTACAGCCGCCTTGTTCTGGACACTGTCTTTGTCAATGCCCGCGAGGAAACTGTATAGGTCATCCAAAGCAGGTTGGGCCCCCACAAAATTAGTCCCCCTGTCCGACCACAATTTCGCAGGATGGCCCCTCAGAGCTGTGAACCGCTGGTAGGTCATCAGAAAGCCCTCTGAGGAGAGGTCCTCCACCAGGTCTGCATAGATCGCCCGCGAAGCCATACAGCTGAAGACCACTCCCCAGACTTTCTTCTTTACCCGCCGCCTCACAGCATCTCTGACGGTGTATGGCCCGAACAGGTCCAGTGTGGTGTATTGGAAGGGAGCTGCTGGGCTGGTGCGAACAGACGGGAGATCACTCATCACCTGAGAGCTCAATTTAGCTCTCATTTGTCGGCAGTACAGGCAAGAGTCTATCACTCTCCGGGCAACTCTGGGGCCCTGCACAACCCAGGCTTTCTGTCTCATTCGGAGGAGGGTTCCAGCAACCCCCTCGTGGTTGGCACGATGAGCTTGCTCAGCGAGGAGGGTGCTGACCCGCACTCCGTACGGAATTAAAGGAACCCCCGGCCGCTCTAACTCCACGGACTGAACACGACCGTGGCACAGCAAGAGTCCTGTCTCCTCTTCCTTTCTCACAACTAGCCGCTCCAGTGTTGTTGTGGGAAAGGACACACCAGCTTGGGCAGCGAGGCACAAGTCCTGAAACGCAGCTGTGCGCTCCTTAACTGTCAGCACCACCTCCCACTGTGCTCGATTGCCGGTCCTGCCGAGCAACCAGGTGTGCACTGCTCTGCGGGCATATCCCACGGCACCACAGAGCTTGGACAAAGACCCGCACCTATTCAGGTCCATTAGGTCCACCAGAGCCTCCCCCCAAAGTCTCTCCACGTTTACGTTGATTGGCCCCACAGCAGGCACAGCAGCAGCGTCTGGTGGCAGCCCCACGGAAGCAGCAGGCACAGCAGCAGCGTCTGGTGGCAGCCCCACGGAAGGCGCAGCAGCAGCACGTGATGGCAGCCCCACAGCTGGGGAGGTGCCACCTGGTGCAGCTAGTTTCAACGCCTGGGCTCTAGTTAAAACAGCTGTGAATGCTTTCCTCTGCAACGCACTCACTTTCTCCCTGGCCTCGAAAGCCACCTCAGCTGCTGACTTCATGGGCCACTCTTCGACTGGCAGGGACAAGAACCTAGGGCCTCTCTGCCACCGAGAATCTCCGTCAAGCTCCTCCGGAGAACACCCCCGCGTGACAAGATCAGCAACATTTTCCTCCCCAGGAATCCACCACCAGTCAGTTACAGGCCCAGCATTCTGAATCTCACCGACCCGGTTGGCGAAGAACGTCTGGAACCCATAGCTCTCCCTCTGAATGGCACCCAGCACTGTTTGACTGTCCACAAAGTGGAACCACCTTTCCACCTCCACACGGCCCTGCTTCAGCACATACTCCTTCAGCCGGGAAGCGAAAACAGCTCCGCAGATCTCCGCCCTGACTGCCTCGCCTCTCTGGTCCAGTGGAGCTAACTTGGCCTTGGACTCCACCAGCCGGGACTGTACTCCGCTTTTCGTCTCCCAGCGGAGATAAAGTACTGCCCCATAAGAGTCTATGCTCCCGTCAGAAAATGTAATTCCCCACGGTTTTCCCACCCAGCCGGGAGGAGTAATACTCCGAGGGAAAGTGACGGTGCTGAGTCTGGAGTACTCCTTAAAAAGCTCGATAGCCTTCCCACGGAGATCATCAGACAGCGGCAGGTCCCAGGTGTCTTTTGTTAGAGTCCCAGCCTCTTGAAAGGCCCTCCTAACTAAAATGACTCCCTTCTGCTTCAGTGGTGTTGCCAGTCCGATGGGGTCATACAGCGCAGCTACCTGGCTCAGCAGCTCACGACGAGTGAGAGGATCCGGTGTCTTCATGTTGACGTCCTCCTCTGCGAGGTCTTCCTCTGAGCGCATCCCCTTCTTCCTCTTAGAAAAGCTGATGGCAACCATGATGAAGAGGCTGTCTTCCGCCACGTGATATCCAACTCCCAGGGCCTTGTTGTCTTCCTCCCGCAGCTGGTTAGGCAAAACAATAATCCCGGGACTGGCTGGCACCGCTTTACCCCTCCCACTCTGACCAGATCGCACCCAGGGCTTGAGATAGAAACCCCCGGTTGCGAGAATGGCGTCAACCCCGGCTAATATTTCACTTAGTCTCTGGTGGTTGTTGTGAGATAGGAGAATATCATCCACATAAGCGTTCTCCACGATACTGCTCCGTTCGTCCACTTTGTCAGCAAACTGAGGCAGGTTGGCGGTCTCGCGCATGGCAACCTGTGCAATACAACCAGCCGGCTTGTCGCCCATGTTCACCCGGGATGCACGCCACTGACAGTCTTTCCCAACGGCCCCTCCCACAGTACAAGATCGCCGCACCTCATCAAACGCTGAGGTGCCAAACGTCCCTCTCTGGCACTTATCAGCATGTCCACCTTCTGGGGGCGCCTCAACTCACCCGGCTTGACAGCTCCTGGGAAAAACCTTTCCAAACTTTTTGAATCCACAGAATAGTCTATATGAGCAATCTCCTCCAGCCCATAACAAACCATGTCGTGGCTCTGCAAGGTCCCCTTCATGTCCACTTTGAGAGACACACTGTATTTCCTTGTATCCACAGTTGTCTCCATCCCCCCCACACCATGCACCACCAGTGTGACAGGCTCACCCACAAGCCCGAGATCCGCTGCTGCCTGGTGTGTGAGATAGTTAGTGTCAGAGGCGAGATCAATTAGGGCCCCCATCCAGTCCCCTCTCCTCGTGGTGACGTCAACCAGCATCATGAGGACTGGATGCTGTTCACAGGTGTCCAATGCGTCCTCGCACACTGCTGCCGCCTTGTTTGTTATGGCCTTGTAAACGCCCTTTAGTTGCTCCGGTGTCAAGCCTAGCTCCGCAAGGGTGGCTTCCTGCTGAACAGTTGGACCCCGAGGCTCTCTTCCCTCCTCCCTCTGGACTCCCGCTCTCGCAGTATTTCCCTTTGCAGTGACCCCTCTTGCAGTGTCTCTAGGCGCAGCGTCTCTCTTAGGGCGCGCTTTGAGGCATAAGAAATAGTGATGATCCGGGGGATCATCCCCCCTCTTGCACTCTTCATTTCGGCATAAAAAGTTCCTCTTACACGCTCCCTCGTGACGATCCAGACATTTATAACAGGCTTTCACCTTCCTCGCATGGTTCCGCCTGTCCGAAGCATTAGCCTCTCTAAAAGTCTTACAGCGGTACACTTGGCCCGCATGCCCCCCTTGTCCACATACATCACAGTTGCCCTGTGCGGAGCTGCCATTAGAGTCACTCACCGTCGCTCTTGTGAATGACCGCTTCTCCTGCTGTTTGTCCCCTCTGTCTCCCTGCTTGTCGCGGGAAGGCGGGTCACCCGTCCTGGCGGTGCCCGGTTTCCTCGGCTGCAACTGTTCCCTTCGCAGTAAAACAGATTTGTGGTCCACCAAGAACTGCATTAGTTTATTAAACAGGTTCCCCTGGTGGACCCCGTTGTCAGCCTCGCACTGGAAAAGCAGCCACCTATCTAACATATTGTCCGGTAATTTACTCTCCAGTGACGAGACCACGAGACGATTCCTCATAACGTCCTCACAGTTCAAATCCTCCAAGTCCATCAACGCACCTTCAATAGCGTTGATTAACTTTAACGCCTCTGTCGGTTGGTTATTACGCACGGAGGGCATGTCCTGTAACTCCATTACAATCTCGTGGGCAATTTGAGACACATTACCGTATCGATCGTCGAGCACTCGAAAAACGTCCTCCGAGCTTCTGTACCGCGCCAGCTTGTGCTCCTGTTTCACCGCGTCCGTAACACTGTCCAGCAGGTGAAACAGGCGCAGGTCACGGGATCCAGTTGGTTCGGCCAGTCTTTTACACAGAATGATCACTTTTCGTGCACAATTGTCTTACCAGCTCTCTATTTACGTGCGAACGCTCTCTCACGCTGCGATGGAATGAAAACTTTCTGGTCAAAACAACTCTTCTGCGCACGCGCAAGAACACATGTGGACCTCTCGTACATAAACACACATACGTTGCAATTAAATAAGGATGTTTCCCTACCCTAAACTCACCGGAATAATTCCTATAAACAAGTATCTCCAAAATTACACATGCCCCCAGGATCCAACCCCCCAAAGAACATGAGTAAAGACAGTACACACGACAAACAACACATTTACAACAACAATCCTGACGTCATAGCAGCGGAGAAGAAAAAGACCCCTTCTCTCCTCTAGAGGTCACTCGCTACCAGCTTGAATGTTTGTAAACATGTTTGTAGAAATGTATAATATGGTCGGAAAGACCCTATAAACTACACAATTGTGGTTGCCAATTCTCACTGCCAGAAGGCCATGTTGTGGGCAAGTGTGCATGTGTGTGTGTGTGTGTGTGCATGTGGGGGGGGGGGGGGGGTTCAGCCAGCTCAGTCTGGTGAATGGGACTATCAATTGGAGCGCAGTCATATCCACTGTTAACATGCTTTTTACAGCCAGCTGTGAATGGGAAACTGTGAAAGGTCTCTGTGACTTTTGATACCAACTTTTCATATTTATGTGTGCCTACATTTATGTGTTTATGTCATCGCCCCTCTCTGGGGGAGAGTTATGTGCACATCCAAAACAAGTGAGCCAGATGCTGGATAAAAACACTGTATGTACCCAGAGAAAATATGTCTTCACAGTGGAATTATTTAAATATCCATTTAATAATCCCCCCCTGCCCTCAGTTTCCTATTTAAAGTGTGCAAACGGAAAATTGCTAAATTAAACAATCACTTGCTATGTCTCCTCTCTGTTTTCCAGGTCACTGAAGAAGAGGGCAAAGTTGCTGAGAGGAAAGACAAGAAAGAGACGTTCCATTCCTCTTCTCCTGTCATCCTGTTCCCGAGGCCCGTCCTGAGCGGCTCCAAGGGCCTGCGCAGGCAGAAGAGGGACTGGGTGATTCCACCAATCAACGTGCCGGAGAACTCTCGAGGACCGTTCCCGCAGATGCTCGTCAGCGTAAGTGACTAAATTCATTGGCTGCATCACTGACATTGTGACACATGCTTCATTTAAAGCTCTGGGTTTGTTGATCAGGGGTCTTGTGATGTACAGTGAAACTAAAAGAGATTAGCATAGCATTCAAGTTGGTCTTTTGTGCACTTGTTTCTGCCAAAGACGTATTCATGAATTACAACGGCATTTATTGGATGTCAGGTTTCTGCACTCTGAGAGCTGTTAGCTAAGCTGCCCTTGTGAGTCTCTTTCCCACAGTGTTGGATCCATTGGGTTCACACGGTATTTCTGCTCCCTTATGCATGCATTTGTTACATTATCGGACCAATTGATTTTATTTATTATTATTTTCTACAGTGCAATTTGTCACACAATATCTTAGTCTGTAAAAGGCAGCGCTATGATGAGAGGAACAATGCTGCTGTTCTTTGGCCAGTGAAAACAGGGCAAGAGTTCATCCCCTTCGAGGTCTTGTAAGGACACACTGGTTAAAAGGCTTCATAAATCACAGATCTGCACAGCCCATGTTTTCACCATGACCATGTGAAGAATGAGCTTATGGTACTTTATAGGATCGCATACCCTTCAATTACTCAAAACCACACTCATTGCTACAGTATCCACTCTCTCTCAGTGTGTGTGTGTGTGTGTGTGTGTGTGTGTGTGTGTGTGTGTGTGTGTGTGTGTGTGTGTGTGTGTGTGTGTGTGTGTGTGTGTGTGTGCCTGTGCCTGTGCCTGTGCCTGATCCACCATAGCTGGTCTCATTTAGTATTGGAGATATATGGTAAGAAAACGTGTGACTTAACGACTACCATCACAACAAATGACTCCTCCGCAACAACTGTTAGTTTTGTGATGCACAAAATGTAAATACAACAGGGAAGGGGGTCAGTCAGAGGTAAAAATTGTCTTGCAGAAAAAGGAAAAGAGCATGAATAAATATACACATGCGTTTGTTGTTGCAGCAAAGAGGCTCTGCATTGCTCAACATTTGGTGGATTCTGTCACAACAGAAAGCTCAGTTTGTCTCTCTCAGTTTTTGAACCTTGAGAGTCTACCTTACGGTGTGTGCTATAATTCATCAAAATAAAAATAAAAACATAATTTTTGAGAGACTGCCGGCTCATTCCATGCACCCTCCTACACCCCATGTCTCTTTATCTGGAGAATCTATCCATCAGCCTTTCCTTTTTTCACTTTTGGGGTTTTCAGTTGTGCAAAAGAAGCACTTTTGTTTGTTTTCCTTCTCTTAGCTTTCCAGGTGGGTTTTATCTAATCCCTGGGGGAAATGCCTGGGGAGGGGTGCTCCAAGTGAACTTTCATATTAAAAAAGTGTTAAGACAGTGAACGAAAGTTAAAAGTCTTGTTTTGGTGCTAGAAGAGTATTACTTCTTAATCTGACATGTTTCCTAACAGCCTGGTGTGACCTGACATTCTCATCCCAGCTTGTGCAGTCGCACACCATGGCTAAAATGACCCTACAATGGACGAGACAGCCCTGTTTTGTCCATAGGCTCTACAAAACAGACAGGGTATAGAGGTAGAGACAGAGAGAGAAAGAGATCGAAAGTATTTGTAAGTCTTGGACGCCGCCAAACTCAGTCCACTTTGTGCTGTAAATAGGTCCGTTAGGAACTTGTGGAGGGCTGGGACAAAGCAGAGAGGAATTGATGCGTGTTGATGTCACTGTTGGGTTCTCAGGTTCTTTAATAATGACTGGAGGGCAGGCTGGGCCACACAGAGATACAGAGGAGAGACGTTTAACAAGGAGACAGCTGTAAGAGGGAGGCTGTTTATGGGTTGATATTGTTGTACTGTTTTGAAGCTATAGCCTCTTTTCGAACATTGCATTACGGATCAAGTTTTTTTATTCTGTTTCATAATTTCAGTGGAGGACGAAGCTTACATATTTATTTGTTCATTTAGACTGGACTCTTAGTCTCAGGGCCCTATCTTGCAAGCGCAAATTGTGTTGTGGTTGTGTCCATGACGAATTTGACTAGTTATGTAATGCATTATTTTAACGCAAACAGAGAACACGGAGCTACTGGATGGTGTTAAGGCTCTGAATTAAGATTAATTAATAATTAATTATACATATTCCTTCCGACGTCGTAAAATCTTCCGGCTCGGAAAGGCTTTGTTTTTTTTTAACTGCTTTCAAAATCATGGTGGAGACGCTGCTATAACGTGCGCTGCGCGCTGGGAGCCCCATTTGGATCTTGTCAGTATCATATAAATCTGGGAACCAATCAGCAAAAAACATAAAAAGAAAACGTTTTCCTTTGAATTTGCCTCTGGCCGCGATCCTGCTTAGAGACCGGATGTCGGCCCGTTCACTCGCCTTCAGCCCTCCTCTTCCGGTGGTGCATCTTTGTTTTCATTCCTACTAACAACAAACTCTACACGTTGTAAAGGTAGATGCTGACAGATTCAGCTGCGGAGCTCTGAATCTGTCTTGAGAGATTAGTATCGTATTAACGATGGAATTACTGAGACAGAGAATGCTAGGATTCACAACGTTGTTACATGATAAGAGGAATGTGAACACATCTTATATCAGCAACAGAATAGACAAGCTACTTATGGAAAAGATGCATCTCTTTTTCGTTTAGTTTCTCTACCTCTCTCTCCTCACCTCTTTCTTCCTCTCATCTCCTTGACTGGGTTTCTCTCCTACTGTGTCATTACTCATTGTTCTGTGCGATGTGATGCCTACCCTGATGGCCTGTGAAACCGGTCCAAGTCCTAATGGGCTGTTCTGTCATCCAGCGCGGCGCTGAGTGACACTTCTGCTGTGCCATCCCACCGTTTCTCTCGTTTCCCAGACTGAGTTTCCGTCAGTGGGACAGGCAAGGTGACGACATCTCTGCAGGTCCACAGTACTGTCACTTTGATCAGGCTAGCACAGGATGGGGCAGGTGTGATGACAGAGACCCTACCGGACGGCTCGGCAGCCCGGAGCCTGGCACGTCTCAGAGGGAAGTGTGGAGTGTTTGAGGTATTGGCAGAACAACACTCACACTACTTACCGTGGCCAACGCTGCGTAAGGACTCTGACCAGATATTATTGACTGCCAATAATGTCAGCTCCCTCGGTGCTGAGGTAACTACTACAATGTTTTCCAGAGAATCTACCATAGCGTTTTACCTTAAAGTTAATGCTCAACTGTCAAATTTGCAGATGTACTGTACGGACAATGTTGACGTGAAAAAGACAACATTTGGAACATGGCACTTCAATGTCAGTACCCAGAATTTGCTGCAAAGGCTTGATCCGAGCAGTTCTCGAGGCCATTGCCCCTAGTAACAGAGGGGAGAATGGCCTTATAGGTAATGATGCAGGTCGGGAATGATGCAAGTTGGGAATGCATGCCCCTTCCATGACGACCGATTGGTTAAACCCGGAGGTCGGGGATCCCTGATGTCATCAGCAACTGCTGACGTTGTGTTGATAATATGCGAATGGAGTTCTATTGTACACGCTGCCACTGGTGAAGCAGCACAAACATGACGCAAAGCTCCACAAATCAGGGAAGCCGGGGCCCACGAACCCAAAACTCACAGAGATGTTTGAGGTTGTTAGGACAGACAGACAGACAGACACATTCTGTAAATCTACAGACTCCCACCAGAGACTGGACATGAATAAAGACCTGGAGATACTAGTAATAATAATTTTTACACACTGCCGGGGGAATTCATTTTTCAGCTTCACCCGACTGATTGCTGCCCAAGTGGTCAGGCTTGAGCGCAGGGGGGAGCAGTGAGTGTCTGCTCACGGGCACCTCGACACATTGCTGGGGCTTGGAATCGAACTTGGGACCCTCTGTTTCCCAGGCATCCTCTAACCTGTACCGCATGGTTGTGTGGACTATTGCTTGGAGATTAGTATAGCTTCTGTAGCTTCCCGTTGTTGTGATGTGCTACAGATTTAGTGTGCAGTATGAGGCCTGGTGTTCTGCTGCTTCCACTCTGGCAGAGTGAAGTCTGTCCAAGTGCGTGGAGGAAAAAATGGGCCTCAGCAGCAGATGGGGATGAGTGGAGCAGAACTTCAACATCCTGGAGTCCAAAGACTGACGGAATGCGGAACAGACACATGAGAGCCAGTTCCGGAGAGAAGAAAGAGAACAGAAAGATGGAAAGAGAGTAATTCTTCAGAATAAACAGGTGCTCTTTATCGTTTTCTTCTGCTGCCAAACAGCCGTCAATAGTATGTAAGAGACATTGATTTCTCACAGATGAGCTTTTTTTTTTTTACTTTCCATTGATCCATACACTTCTCCTCCGGCAGAGAGGCATCGATTTCTTTTTTTTAACCATTGTGTTTATTTGGAATATTCAACATGTTAGACAGGGGATCAACATCAGCTCATCATATCATATCATTTCTTCACATCGTTCTTTTGGTGTATTCCCCTGGGGAGAAAACATCCTTTTAACGTGTCATTTTTTTACATTTTCACCCTCCCCCCCACCACCCCCCACCCCTACTACTGGTTAATGTCAGTACAATACTTAACAAAATACAAGACAAACGATAAAAGCAAAGGAAAGCGAACAAAAAAAAAAGCAGACATATATATATATATATACACCCACGTACATGTACACCCATACATATATCCATATACACCTACACATATTTATCCAACCGACAAGAATAGAAATAAAGTGAAAATTTAACACACATCAGAAAATAATGTTTGAAAGGTAATAGATAAGTAGTGATATTTAAATGATAATAAAAATGGTCAGAGTACAGGAAAAGTATAAAATAGAAAATAAAACGTAAAAAATAAATAAAATAAAAAAAAAGTCCCCCCCCCCTCTCTCTCTTCTTAAATTTCAGCTTCAAGGCCTAAGTACAGCCGGGCTGTAAACATCCTCCACATTAAACTCAGTCATCCACATCATTTGCCTCAGTGAAGTCAATTAGTTTACGCCAGATTCCCTCAAAGTCCTCTGGTTTTTGCCTAAGATTATACATAATTCTTTCACTCGGGATGCATGAAGTTAGTTCTCTAAGCCACAAGGAGGTCGCTGGTGGGAATTCGTCCTTCCACCTGAGAGCTATACATTTATTGGCTGTTGCTAAGGCTATTTTTATAAGTCTTATGTTATTGTTTGTGCAGCCTGGCAGCAGCGAAGTGTCACCTAAAAGAATAAGCCTGGGTTCATGTGGAACGTTTGTTTGTACTATCCTGGACAGAGTCCCCAGAACTCCCTTCCAATATCTTGACAAATGAGTACAGGACCAGAACATGTGGACCAAAGAGCCCACTTCAACTTTACACCTTGGGCAATGTTGAGATCTGGCCTGATCTATTCTATGCATTCTCTCCGGGGTGAAGTAAACTCTATGAAGAAGGTTAAATTGCGTTAAAATATGCTTATTACTGAAAGAGACGTGCTGAACTTTCTCACATAGTTCAGCCCAATCCCTTCGATCGAAATAATAATCTAGGTCCGTTTCCCATTTATTCTTTACCATTAGCTCCTCCTTTTCTAAAAGGAGATTAACCCCAGTGTATATATGTGATACTAACCCTTTAATGGTATTCTTTTTGCGCACTAGATTGTCTAGAGGTAAAGTTTGAATGGTTTGAAGGTTTCCCCCTTGTTCTATTGAGATATAGTGTCTAACTTGTATGAATTTAAAAAAGTGTCTATTATCAAGGTCATATTTAGTTTTAAGGTCCTCAAAGGATGCCAAAACACCCTCCTTGTACATGTCGCCAAAAGTTTTGATACCCTTCCTGAACCATATTTGAGTGATTCCATCTCTTAAGGCACTTGGCAACAGGGGGTTGGCATGAAAGGGGGTGTGGTCGTAGATTGGTTGGATGTTGCCAGTCTTTTTACGCACTTCAAGCCATAGTTTATAAGTATGTTTTATATAGGGGTTCCCCGTTAGTGACTGTAGCTGTTTGAAAGAAAATACATATGGGACCGAAGCAAGAGGTATGGAGTCTAGGTCATGTTGTTCCATTTGTATCCAGGAGGGAGACTCTTGCAGGTCTGACTGCCAGGACCAAACTGCTCGTGATTGGGCTGCCCAATAATATGATTGAAAGTTCGGGAGCTTTAAACCCCCCTCACAGGGTTGGCCCTGAAGTACTCTCAATTTTATTCTAGGTGGTTTTTTCTTCCAGATAAATCTAGAGATACACGAATTCAGGTGTTTGAAGTAAATCTTTGGTACACCTATGGGTAACATTTGGAATAAGTAAAGCAATCTGGGAAGTACGCTCATCTTAATGCAGTTGATTCGACCTATTAAAGATAGTGGAAGGTCCATCCACCTATTTAACTCATCCTCTATTTTTCTTAACAGTGGGGAATAGTTTAAGGAGAACACTTTGGTACTATTATTAGGTATCTGGAGACCCAGGTAAGTTAACTCAGAGTTCCATTGAAAAGGAATAATATTAGTTGGGATGTTCTTCCCCTCTGTGTTCAGTGGCATCACCACACTCTTTGTGAGATTGACCTTATATCCTGAAACTGCTCCATATTCAGACAGTGTTTCTAATAGTGCAGGAACTGAAGTCACAGGATCTGTAAGATAAAGTAAGACATCGTCCGCATATAAGGAAATTTTATGATTGGCCCCTCCTATTTGCAATCCTTTAATTAAAGGGTGAGATCTAATTGCCACCGCTAGTGGTTCTATAACTAGCGCGAACAGTAGGGGGGAAAGTCCACACCCCTGTCTGGTCGAGCGCGATAAGAGTATCTGAGGAGAGATGTCGTTATTTGTTTGGATTTGGGCCATTGGATGCCTATATAATAAATTCACCAATTTACAGTAAATAGGGCCAAAATTCATCCTTTTCATAACTTCAAAGAGGAAAGGCCACTCCACACGGTCAAAAGCTTTTTCCGCGTCCAGTGATACGCAAATAGTCGGGGAGTCATATGCTTCAGAAGCATGTAGAATGTTGAAAAGCCTTCTTACATTATCATATGAAGAACGATTTGGAATAAACCCTGTTTGGTCCAGGTGAATTAAGTCAGGGACATGCTTTTCTAATCTTGTTGCTAATATTTTAGAGAGTATTTTATAATCTGTAGATAGAATTGAGATCGGTCTGTATGAACTACATAGTTTAAGGTCTTTTCCTGATTTAGGTAGTACTGTTATTAGTGCCAATTCTAATGATTCTGGTAATTTACCTATCTCCAAAGCGTGAGTGTACATTGAAAGCAGGGGGTTAATTAGTTTAGGTAAAAATGCCTTAAAAAACTCAACAGGGAAGCCATCTAGACCAGGGGACTTCCCTGGAGTCATTTTAAAGATGGCCGTTATTATTTCGTTTGCTGTTATACCTCCTTCTAAACTCTCCTTAGAAATTTCGTTTAGCTTATTTAGGTCATATTTGTCAAAAAAGAGTTTTATTTTTTCTGGAAATTTACCCTGTGATGTGTAAAGTTCTTCATAGTAGTTTTTAAAAGTATTATTTATTTCTTTTGGATTAGTAATAATATTAGGACCTGATTTCAATATGTGTATCTCTCTACTCGCTTCCTCTCTGCGGATCTGCCATGCTAGGAGTTTTCCAGTCTTATCACCCTGTTCATAGAATCTATGATTTATCCTCCTTATAGCGTTTTCTGTTTTCTGAGTGGTTATTGTATTATATTCTAATTGTTTTCTTCTAAGTTTTAGCTGAGTTTCACTGTTTTGAGATAATAGATATTCAGTTTCCAATTGTTTAATTTCTCTTTCTAAGTTTTCTATTTTAGACCTATACTTTTTGCGTTTGTTTGAGGTATAGGATATTATTTGGCCTCTGGTGTAGGCTTTTAGCGCTTGCCAAATGGCTTCCGGAGTGGCCGTATTGGTATTTGTTTCCAAAAAAATATCTAAGTGGTTATTAATAAATGTGATAAATTCGGCATCTTGGAGCAAATAGGAGCTGAATCGCCACCTTTTAGGGGAGCCAGTAGACTCTATGGCTGGGATCTTCACCATTAACCCTGAGTGGTCAGATATTGTTTTGGCCAAATATTCGCATGGAGGAATTGTGTGTACTTTGGAAAGAGGAACTAAGAACAGATCTATTCGCGAGAAACTATTGTGAACAGGGCTGAAAAAGGAGTACTCTCGCTTCAGAGGATTCTGGATACGCCAGATATCACATAGACCAAAATTTTGCATTTCTTTTTTTAATACCTTTGCCGCCTGAGTTGGATTTGTCTGTTTGTTTGAGGACCTGTCCCAAGATGGGGATAGGGCTAGGTTCATATCACCTCCTATGTAGGTCTCTTCTGGGGGGCTTGATAGGTTAAAAAAGAAATTAGTAAAGAATTGAGGGTCATCTATATTAGGTGCATACATGTTTACCAAGGTAATAGGTTGGGAGCCTATTAGACCCTGAATGACCACGTAGCGACCTCCTGTGTCCTTAAAGGTTGAACATAACTTGAATGGAATTTTTTTACTAATTAATATAGCCACGCCTCTTGCCCGGGAGGAGAAGGAAGAGTAGTACACTTGGTTATATCCCCCTTGTTTCAATTTGGGGTGTTCCTCATCTGTTAGATGGGTCTCCTGTAGTAGAGCAATGTCAATTTGGTGCTGGTTGAGATATTTAAAAATACGTTTCCTTTTAATATGGTGGTTAATGCCATTAACATTGAGGGTCAGACATTTATAATGCATGGTTGTATCTACCATTATTTAGGATGGAATACTATGAGTCCAGTTAATTAGGCCGAGATTTGTCTGACTCTTTGGAGCCAACCTGCTGCAAGTGAGAGCCAAGAGAGATGAAATAAAACCTGCCTGAGAGAGAGGGAGAGGACATAAATTAAGAAAACCCCTTACAAAAAACAAAAATAAAAAATAAACATTAAAAATAAAATTAAACCAGTAGTAATTGAACCCCCTTAACCATGACCTCTTCCCTAATGAGGTCTCCTTACCTACTCTATGATTGCCACACAATGGTGGCATTGTGAACATGAATGTTTTGCCCCTGGTCTATCCAAAAGCTAAAAGCGAGCCGAAAAAAATAAAATAAAGTGTTGAGTGGACCCCACTACTTTATAGTGGTCAAGGCTAGTCTAAATTGATTAATCCTTCAAGCTCCTGAGTCAACTTCATTCGGGGTGCCCCAGAGAGCAGCCATGTCCACAGGCCCGAGCCGCACCAAGACACGTCGAGATGCGGCACGCACCTGCGGACCGGCAGGTCCCATGTGGCCCCCGATGCATAATAAGATGTAAATAAAAGGTGTAGATGTCGGCTAGGGCCCCAAGGGGCCCCACCCGGTGGAGCAAAGGACTCAGGGAGCTAGCTGCGCCAACCCACACCAAGCCTCGGTCCCCCCCAGCCACAGCCCGCGGCCCTTAAAAGAGTCGGTTAGGCCGTAGCTGGGTGGAGACCGAGCCCAGCGCGAGGCGGCGCCGCCAGCCCTAAATAGTTACACTCAAAAAACCAATACAGAAAAGCCATGAGCCAAATTCTATTATACCCATTGATCAATTCAGCTATTTATTTGTGTAGATCATAATAATTATATTTAAACCCGACAAACAAACCACTAGAATTAAGTGCATAAAATAAATATTAGTCAAAATATCAAATGAATATTAACTAAATGAAATGCAAAAATAGAGATATCGGTCAAATATCAACATTAGGTACAATAATATTAATTTTAGAAACAAAAAGAAACCTTATTATTTATCAAACCCTATAAAGAATAAGTCAAAAGAGAAAAAGAGAGAGAGTAAAGAAAAAGAAAAGACAAATCACCTGTAACCCTTTTAAACCAATAGTGCTTAAACACTGAGCAGATATCCTTATTCCGTTAGACATACACGAGCATTTATAAAAGAGAGAGAGAGAGGGAGAGAGAAAGAGAAAAAAGAAAGGAGATAGCAAATAGGCCATTTTGTAAATATTACTTAAAAGTAAAATAGTACAACCAAAAAAAAAAACCTTGACAGTAGCCAGTATAACCGCCTTACTAAAAGAAAACAGCGGACACCATCTTAGTGGCCAAGGGTCCGTCTAATTTAATTCATTAACTGCTGATATATTAACGTTTTGCACCGGGTTTGTATTTCGCCGTCCACCGTGCTGCGCACCGCGGGCAGCCGGTTCCCTGGCCCACCCCAAGCCAAAGCGTGGCGAGGGCCCGCGGACCGGTCGCGTCCCGCGAGCGCCCAGGTGGGGCCCACAGTGCAAGACATCCCACGTCAGAACAGTTTAACAGAGAAAAATTAAAAAGAGGGAAAATAAAGAGGGGAAATATAACCACGGATTACATACAGAAAGGAGGAAAGAGGGCAATAACTGTAGCTGGTATGACCGGCATTACTGAAGGAGGATAGCGGACGCCATCATAATAGCCATGGGCCCGTCTAATTTCTGGGCAGCTAGTTAGCTTAGCCGCCCGCCATTCAGTCTAAACAAAGGTAGGGCCGTGTGGTGCTTGGACAGCTAGTTAGCCTAGCCGCCCGTTGGCCAGTTAGCCGGTCCAACAAGTACAAAACCTCCCATGTCAAATACTTAAACCGAAGAGGAATTGAGGAGAGAGGAAATAAATAAAGAGAGAGAGTTTGACCACAAAATACGTACACACAAAATAAAAATAAAACATTAACTAGTATAAAGGAGAAATAAAAAAAAAAGAAGAGAAAACAAAAAGAATACCACCACAAAATATGTACAATAGGGAGAAAAAACATTAACATTAGCTAGTGTAACAGGCGCTACTGAAAGAGAACAGCGGACGCCATCATATTAGCCATGGGCCAGTGTAATTTCTAGGCAGTTAGTTAGCCTAGCTCCCTGCCGTACGGACCAAACAAAGGTGGGGCCGTGTAATATCTGGACAGCTAGTTAGCTTAGCCGCCCGTTGGCCAGCCCAAACAGCGGTGGGTTTAGACTAGCATGAGCCTAGCATGACCCCCCGATAGATTTAGTCAATGTTTTGTCCAACAGAAAGTTAGTATTCTTTAAAATCAATAACAGATTATATCCCATTCCTCCCACCCCCCACATATCCGAATGTAGTCTATGCTGTGAGTGATTATGTTCTGCTCAGTCTTATTTTAATTACCGTAGCCGTGTTGATCAGGGAGCGAATGTCTCCGGGTATTCTCTGCGTAAATACGCAGAGGCCGTCTCCACCGAGGTAAACGATTTGGTACCTTCTCCGGATCGCTCATCGACCCGGAGAGTTGCTGGGAAGAGGAGCCCATATTTGATCCCGGCGTCTTTTAGCTGCCGCTTCAGGGGAGAAAAGGCCATTCTCCTCTGATGTACAGCAGCCGACACGTCGGGAAACACCATTATTTTAACGGTGCCGTAGAAGAGATCCCTCTTCTTACGGGAAGCCTCCAGGATCCTGGTCACGTCTCTGAGGCGTTGGAAGGTGATGATGAAGACCCCCGGGGTAGCCTGCTTCTTGGGGTGCCGTTGTTGCAGACGGAACGCCGTTTCTATCTCGATTGAGCCGGCTTCAAGCCCCAAGATGTCTGGGAGCCATTTCTCCAGGAAGCCCACGGCGTTGTTCTCCTCTTCTCCAACCGGAAAACCGACGGCTCTCAGGTTTCTTTTGCGTTGTTTATTCTCATATAGGTCCAATTTATCTCTAAGTTCAGTCAACTCTTTCTGGTGTTTCAGTTCCTGCTCAGCCAGAACCTGGCGCAGATCGACCACGGTTGCCTCATATTCTGAGCATTTAGCTTCCACAGCAGTAACCTTCATGTTAATTGCAGCCACAGCCTCAACCAGCTTTCCCACCGCGGTATCAACTTTAAGTATCTGGGTCTGGATAGAGGCTTGGATTGTGTCTGTGAACCTGGTCATCTCCGTGGTGAACCACGAGGGTGGTTCAGATGTTTGTAGCAAGTTGCTCTCCGCCATTGCTGGCTCTAGAAAGTTGCTCGCGTTACGTTGTCCTCGGTTCTTGCGTTGTTGGTTGCGTGTTGTCATTTGAACCCTTTACAGAAAGTTTCAACTTCTTAGAAAAGGTTTCTGTAGTGGGGAACACTTAGTATCAGGGTAGCTTTTTATCGGAGGACCAGCCGGCACGTCCGTTCACTCCGCCATCTTGATCATCGTTGGCTTGATCGCAGCGAAACTGTGCACACACACTCCCTGGATGAGGCATCGATTTCTTCTGCTCGGGTAAATAAAGACTCAACGTACCCCCGCGGCTATACCGCCACCCCCAGTACAACAGCCATCAGCAAAAAAAAAAGAAAGAACAAAGGAAAAAAGCCAACAAACTCCTGCTGGAATGTTGACTTCAGCAAGGAGTGGATATAGATATTATATTATGATATTGTCCTGAGAAATACCTCACATATTGTTCTGATAGCACACAATAATTGTCATGAACACTGGTCAGATGGAAATTAATACACAAATAAGTCTTGGTCTGTTTTTTATTCAAGCATTGGCACCTTGGAAGAATGTCTCAGTGTCTCTCCCTACATTAGAAAGTTACATAATTTATAAGACGGGGTGCCATTTATCTTTTTCTTCACAAACACCTGGTTTCACCACCATAATCCTAATACACCACACTGCTGGCAGTGGTATCCCTATAGGCAGGGCAAATAGAAGTTTATATGGGTGAAGTACCTTTGAGAAGTACTTGCCCTGCAGGGCAAGTAGGGAAAAAGCTGGACCCTGGGCGTTCTATCCCACTATTAAATGAACAAAACCCTTGTCAGTCTGTCCTCATCCGATTTTGTCCTCAGTGAGTTGACCAGTCGATCTGAAATTGCACATGGCATATGCAGAGAGTAAGGAAGACAATATGGAAATGTGAGTATTGACTACAGTAGTATCACTATTGACAGAGATCTTGGAATACAAACATCCACTTGAGCCAATATCCTGATAGTGGGCTCGCAGTCAGCACTGGGGTGTTTGGACACTACCATAGGGAGCTGTAAGTTAGTGTGTGTGTCGTTATACTCATCTTCAGAGCAGTCAGAGCCCCATGTGTCACACGCCCCTGGGAGTGGAGCCGCTGATTAATTTTGTTTTCGCTGGGCCTTACGTGCATGTCTGGTGCCATGGGAGACTGGGGAAACGACGTGAGCCATCTTCCTTAGCAATTATGCCAGGTCCAGCTAGGCCATTGTTTGTGGCTGAGGTGGCGCCGTGGGACCTGTGTGGTTACATTGTATTTGCTCAGTTTAAGGAGGAGAGGAGACAGGTTAGGAAGCATGGGGAGGTTGAGGCTGGGGAATGGCTTGGAAATGTGGTGAACAGAGGAACAGTCAAGACATACATCTACAGTATGTTCACCATCTGATGTTCCCCTTTACATTTTATTTCCCTTATTCTTGCTTCCTCGATCTATTCTCCACAACTTTGCCAATCTACTTATGAAAAACATAGTTTTTCTGTTCATGCTATCTCAACCCTTGTTTCAAACTTTCTACAGTAGTTTCCTGACATTAACGCTTTGAATGTCACCTGCTGGATTGTTCAAGTGCATCTTCCACCTTGCTTCATTTGATTTCATCTTGATTGCCCCCCCCCCCCCCTCATGTTTTCTCTTCATGCCATCAAATCAAGGTCACACTTTACACCTCTTTTGTTTTCACATACTCTGACAGGTAATAATGAAGTTTTCGGTTTAACTTTATTGTCACATGCCAGTTTACACCAAGTGTAAAGGAGTGGGTGAAATCATTTTGTATAAGCTTCCTCTGACTGCAGTTACAAATTAAGAATACAAATAATAGAGTTAAAGGAGGAGTTCACACAAAAAATGACTTATTTTCTATCAATTGCACACCCCATGAAGCCTTGAATTCATGGATTTATTTTTGTTTTTGTGGCATTCCTAAGCCAATAATTTGATGACCAGGTGTGTATCCGGTAGGAGACACAAATAATCTACTTTGTGTCCTCTACCGGATCCATTAGCCGGTAGGAGACGGGAATCAAATTATTGGCTTAGGAATGCCACAAAAACAAAAATAAATCCATGGATTCAAGGCTTCATGGGGTGTGCAATTGATAGAAAATAAGTATTTTTTTTGGGTGAACTACTTCTTTAAGACAATCCCTGAAAGTTACCTGTATATATACCTTTATAGTGTATATATACAGGTACAAGAATGGTACTCAGGTGTTTTCTGTATATTATATAAAATATATTTACCAATATATCAAATATACATGCACATATTTGAGGATCATGTATGTGTACAATCAGCATAAAGGGACACAGGTCAATGAATGTACCTGTGGGTGAATAGCGCATGGAGAAACGATAAAGAACAGATTATGGTCAGAAAGTGCAGCAGATACGTACTGTATGGATGAATACTGTACAGCCGTGTTCATCAGCTGGATGGTCTGGCTGTGGAAACTGTCCCTTAAGGCCCGTTCATAGTCCCTAGATGTGTCTTAAACGTGCGTCATGGGGTGAGGGATTCCGTCCGTTCTTTACGGACACATACATGGTTCGCTCACGTTATTTAGGAGAGAGAGATTGCACGTACCCAATGTTGCCATGTCTGCTTATTATAAGCGACTTTGGGCTTATTCTTCTGTATAGTTGCTTGTAAACAAACAAGCAATTTTTTACTCCACTACATCTCAGAGGCAAATATTGTACTTTTACTCCACTACAATTATTTGAAAACTTTAGTTACTAGTTACTTTTCAGATATAAATGATGATATTATGAAACATACATTAACCACTTTAGCCCAATTTTATACATAGGCTATTTTCAAACATTTTTGTACTTTTACTTTTGGTACTTTAAGTACATTCTGATACCAATACTTTTGTACTTTTACTCAAGTACATTTTTAATTCCAAACTTTTATTTGTAACAGAGTACTTCTGCATTGGAGTAGTGATACTTTTACTTAAGTAAAACATTTGAGTACTTTTTCCACCACTGTTATATGTGGCCTAGTCGATTCTTTTGGGCTTGTTTTCATAGACCTGGTTACTTATTTCTCTCACAAAATCTGGCAACAGGTTACAATGCTATGAAACTAGCATTGTAGCCCAGTGGTACTACGGGCAAAACGTAGTAAACGTCCGTCGGGCTGACGGTGAATGTCGACTGAACGGACGGAAAAACTGGAGCCGCAATTGACGGAGGGGGAGACAAAAACGACAACGTAAGGAGCGCCACCGCTCGTTGCGTATCCTTACGTCCGACTATGAATGATACTTTAGTCTGTTTGTGCAACATTTTATACCACGGTATCACAATGCCTGAAGGTAGGAACACAGGTGTGTGGGTTGGTTAGTGTCCGTAAAGGGAAACTTAGTGATTTGAAACTTAAATGCCATTGTTCTGATGTGAGAAGTTAATATATATTATATACATAACAGTATAGGGTAGGAAAAAATACCCTCTGTCGTCAGTGTAGAAATCAAATAATCCGTAACTGTATAATTCCTCAGTAAACACGTGACATTATGTTGATAGTAATTGCTCCACAACAAATAAACTGGAAGGGAGTAGGCTACTCGTCTAAAGCCTTTATGATTTTTAGGAAGGGAGACTGTGATTTAATAGATCTCTGTAATGTATTTAAATGTATAAATATAATAATATCTATGCTGCATACATTAAACCTTTCCATAGCAGTTGCTTTAGTATTGATTAACTGAATAATATGAGCTTGTGTTACAATTAAGTCGCGTGACAAATAATGTAGAAAAACATTCATTTGACTTTGTGCATCTACACAGCACAGTCCTGTGTGTGCGCATGCTTGAGTGCATGTGTGTGTTATGCTTGCTACGGCACCTGTGCTCCAGTTTTTCCTGCATCTCTCTCTGGAGTGTGTTCAAAAACGCATTTTCCAAACAGAATGAGAGAGCTCCCGCCTCCCCGAGGTGTCTTGCTTTCTCCTGTGCGTACGTTTACCAGTGATTAATGACTGCTCCGCTCCGCTGACAAACACACCCACAACAACAACACAGGGACATGAGAGACACAGAGAAAGTCCAAAAGAACAACGGAACAGAGAACAACCAACTGAGCCTACTGCATTTGAAGAATTTGATTGGGTCAAAGGAGGTTGTGTACAATTCAGAGAGAGAGAGAGAGAGAGAGAGAGAGAGAGAGAGAGAGAGAGAGAGAGAGAGAGAGAGAGAGAGAGAGAGAGAGAGAGAGAGAGAGAGAGAGAGAGAGAGAGAGAGAGAGAGAGAGAGAGAGAGAGAGAGAGAGAGAGAGAGAGAGAGAGAGAGAGAGATTGATTGATCGAATACTTTATTAACAGTTTGCAATTAGTACAGAGGTACGATTTACAATGATTGTTAAAATCCCTAGGGGCTTGTTTCCACTGTGTATTCAATTCATTAAGACATTTAAAGACATACAATAATACAATAATAAACAAGACATAATCAACACTAGTAGCAATGAACGTATGTGTACAGTAAACTTTTTTTTGGGGGGGGGGGCATTTCTGGTTGACCATTTACAAATTGCAGACAGGTCCTCTTTTATGGCGGTTTTGAAGGAGGCTAAGGAGTCACACTTTTTGATGTTTGTTGGAAGGGCATTTCATATTTTGGTGGCATAGCAGTAGAACGAATTTGACCCAATGTTTGTGCCGAATCTAGGTTGAGTGAGATCAGCGGAGCTCCCTTTGGTGTTGTGCCTGTGTGTGTCTTTCACGTTATTAAAGTAGTCTGACAGGTACATGGGTATCCCTGTTTCCTTGCGTATCTTGAAGACCAGGGCCATTGCCAGTTGCTTTACTCTGTCCTCTACCCTGAGCCATCCCATCCTAGCATAATGAGCAGGGGTTAGGTGAGTTCTGCATGGGTGTGAGGCCAAGTAGTAACCAAATACAAAAGTTTAGAGAGGAGGCGGAAGGTAAAGATGGAGGGTTAGTGCAACTGAAGCAGGATTTGGATGTGTGTCTGGTAGAATTTCTTAGAGAAGTGGTTTTCATGGCCTCGTCTCCTGAATGTAATGCCTTCTGGCATCTGCCAGTGTTAGCTCTGCCAACAGCAGCACAGCATCAGTACGGTCTGCCTCTGGCCTCGCCACACCACAACATGCACACACAGGCATGCGGATGGTCATACAGACTGAATTTCTTTCACACAGCTACGGTACATATTTACATATGTACCGTATGTATGTGCTATGCAAGTTCATACTGCACCTGTGCTCTCACAAGCGTGCATGTATGTGTGTATACAGTACTCATAGACATCCAATGCATTTCAGGCATTTATACATGTTTTGTTTACAGTATGTACTGTGTAATTCCTTGGCTGTGCACGCACACAGACACAGTGAAATAGGTTGTGCTAGTACATAGGGAGTAAACAGAGCCTCAGTGTAGTGCGTGTGCCGCACGATTGCCTTTGTATATGCATTGTTTGGGGGTTTTGTTTGTTTGCCTTTTCTGCTTTATCCCTGAACAAAGAGAGGACTGCAGCTTAGCCAAGTACGGGCCTCCATCTTGTTTTTTGAACGTGGTCCATGAAAAAAAACCTCAACGAGGGAAAAACCCCACTGTTGCAAGTATTTAACCCAATAAAACCGGGAAAGCATCTGTGTCGTTTTATAATTTGCCTATTCAAAAATAGCAGATATACAAGCTCATAGCTTGATCTTGTAGACTACTTGGCCTCACACCCATGCAGAACTCACCTAATCCTCAGGTCTTAATGGGTTAAGGATCACGATCCAATCCAATCCTCGGTCACAGGGAAACCATATGGAATGCCTTAAAAATGTACAGTAGACTGCAAGGATCTCATTTTAAACCATATGGAATGTCTTATAAATGGTACAGTAGATTGCAGAATCTTATTTTCAGAGCCAAATAATTTCAGGCTGTGAAAATACGGAGTCTTAAGTATATCAAACACATGCTGTATATGTTCTGTAAATGTAGCATGTTTTGTTAAGAACTGTGTTTAGTCTTGCTTGGCAGGTACACACACACGTATGCGCGCACACGCACGCACACACACACACACACACACACACACACACACACACACACACACACACACACACACACACACACACACACACACACACACACACACCACATAAACTATGCACTTATCATGGAATGGGTGTGAGTATCCATGTGGAGTAAGGGGTACTCATGTAAGCATTTCATTTGCTCTTTGTTTTATTCAATAACATGTCTTGGGCACTTTCAGAACCTCTTTGTTTGATTTCTTCTCCTGAAGAATTCACTATGGATATTTTCCTTCCAAACCCCAGCTGAATACTTTCTTCCAGCACAAGCACACAGAGTGTGGAGGTATTTTAAATAATCTGGCTGAATACACAAGTTGATATTTATTGTTCTTCACTGCACTTCAGATAAATAACGCAGTTTTTCAAGTGCAAGATTATCAGACTTTGCACGAACTGTATTGCATTGGCACATTCCAGCATAGGGTAACATAACATAGGGTAATTGTTCTCAGGAGTAGAGAGTGTTATTAACAGCCGCGACAGTGTGGCTAAACGGTGAAACAACTAACTTGTCGCCAGTCTTGCGTTCCATTGCACCATACACACCGATTTGGTATTATGGCTGGAGTGATCCCATCGCAAGATGGTCTCTAGTTTGAATAACATTCATTTGGACATTTCCTTACAACCAGAACCTACATTTTAAAGCTGGCTGTATCCTGCAGGCCTAAATGATTCAAGATTTGTTTATTGAACATGTTATATGTTATATCCATGTGCACAAGGGTAAAATCCTTTGATCTTGGATCCTCAACATTGTAGGAGCAATAACAACAATAACAAAGACATAAATCAGAATAGCATCAATAGTAAGTAAAAACAGGTGTGTGCATTAGTCATAGCAGTATGTGAAGTGGTTGCAGGTGCTGTGTGCATGGGTCCTACTTCTGTCCTACAGTAGTTCTGAAATGATCACTCTGGTGGTAGGTTTGTGGTGAGATGACATATAAGGAGAATGAGATTTAGTACTATTTAGTGAAACCTGCATTTCAGTTTGACAAAGATCCGCTTCGCTTCTGTGAATCAGGGATTCAATAGCAGGATGTGAATGTGAAGGAACATGAATTCTCACGCAAGCAGGTGTGTGTGTGTGTGTGTGTGTGTGTGTGTGTGTGTGTGTGTGTGTGTGTGTGTGTGTGTGTGTGTGTGTGTGTGTGTGTGTGTGTGTGTGTGTGTGTGTGTGTGTGTGTGTGTGTGTGTGTGTGTGTGTGTGTGTGTGTGTGTGTGTGTGTGTGGCGGGGGGGGGGTTACAGGAAGGACCTCTAATGATCTCATTCAATTATTGTCTTATTACAGTATGCATTCCCTGCTTTAAAGGGACATTTCACCATAGATCACTTTTAATGAAGTTTAGGACTCAAGAAACAAGGTCCTGTTTTTTTTGTGTGTGTATAATCTGTGTTTTTAGATATCTAGTAATCTTCGAACATCTCGTGACGTTATTTACGTCACGAGATGTTACGTAATTCCTTTCCGCACTACATGTCTCGACGCGTCTCACACAGACCAGCTCCAAAGACCGCCCCAATGGGGTGTCCCCACACGGCCAGTCACTCCCATTAGCTGCGCCCAGCGGGCAACCCCCGTTGCAGAGTGAGACTTTACTTTACCTGAGTTATCTTCTGATAGTTGTACTTGAATGTTGACATGAAATAATAATCCTGTGTAGTGTTTCATAAGCGCAAGCGTGAAAAAAAAAGACAGCATGGAGAGGCAGCGCTGGTAAACAAACCGTCGCGAAAGGCTAGGATAAAAATACCAAGGATTCGACAGTGATGTCACTACTATGTATGACACAGAAGTAGAACTGCATGAAGATAGCAAGGATTTGTCAGTGATATGACATCACTAACGAATCCTTGGACATATATGTAACTAGATGAACGTGTGCTATTCACGTTCTTCAGCCAGTGTTGCCAGATATTGTGAGAGAAATAAGCAACCAGGTCTATGAAAACAAACCCAAAAGAGGATAACTAGGCCAAGAGCACTTTACCTAGACATGGGATATTATATATTTGAAAATTGCCGATCTACAAGCTCACAACGCTTCGCGACCCATTGTGAGCTTGTAGATCTGCTATTTACAAAAAAATCTTGAGGGGGAAAAAGTGCAAAATGTGGAATATTTTTGACACATATTTGTTAGGGGCTCCCTGGCACAAATTATAATTTCAGATGGGGGACTGTGGAAAAATACATGAACATGTTTGAGAACCACTGGTTTAAACAACAATCAAAACATTTGGAAACAAGCCCAAATATCAACTACATTTTAGAAAGAAGCCGCTTATAATAAACAGACATGGCAACACTGCCATGCTGTTTGAATGTTGTTTTTGGAGATCACACCCACATAGAACCTCCCCTGCCACAAGGAGGGGCAGTAAACCAAAGCATTATGGTCATTGTAGTAATGCAGCAGTCCAGTCAAACCGTAGTCAAACACACAGATTTCATTATTTTTCTGGCCATAGGGTGCAAATTTTAAATTGTGCTACTGTTATCTACTACAAATACTATTACCATTGAGTGATTGCAGTTTCTTTCAGGGGTGAAATGCTCCTTTAAGAGCTACAATTCCCTGCTGTCCTTGTGTTGTGTTGTGTTGTGTTGTGTTGTGTTGTGTTGACATGTAATAAATACCATATGAAGTTCATTTCCCTTCCTTAAATAGTATTAACAGGATCAATGTAATTACTTTCATAAAGATCCAGGAAGTGGAGCCTCTTAGAATCTCCTGGTATTGACAGGGAAGCGCATTGTCGCCCCATTTATATCATTGTCAACAGTAATTTTTCTGTGTTTGCTCCTGTGTTCATTGAAGGTAGAACAAAATATAGTTTTCCCCCTTATCAACAATTATTTTGACATAAACAATCCTAATTAAACTCCTGAAGTCCTAACTAAGTTCCATCAGACATGTTTAGCCTATAGTTTCAGTTGTATTCTTTTTATTAACGTTTTCTATACAAACAGTACAAGATAAACAAAATGAGAAAGGCTTGGATCGTGTTCTAGTTTGTTTTTCAAAGTTTAGAGCCCAGATTAATGTGCCTATGCTTCCCTGTGAGCTTTGCACCTCCTATAGGCTCCTGCTACACACCATGGCCTAGAGATATGACTTTATTACAATTCCCCCAGTCTCCCACCTACACCCCTACACACACACACACGCGCACGCACACACACTTCCCAGCATTCTTATGACACTCCTCGGCAGGCTCCCCCTGGGTTTGGATCGGCATTAAATTAAACTGTAAATCATCTTACCAAAAAGACACAAGAGTTACGTCTGGGTCAAGGGCAGCAGTCCCAGGCTCTTTAATAGGAGATGAGAGGGACTTTATGAGGGAGATAAATAAGAGCTTTACCAACAGCCTCTGTCTGGACCCCTGGAGGGTGGCCTGGGTGACCCTGTGGATCAGAGGATGAAGGAGAAACTAAGATGTCCTCAAAGACATTAAAGAAATAATGTGCAGTGAAATTGGACGAAAGATATTCGGCAAGGGACTCTGGGAAGTGGGGACCAGTGGTGAAGAGGGAGAATGGGTTGTTTCTTGGTATTATATGAGATAAGGTCCTTCTAGCAGATGGGAAGGACGCTTGACGATGTTGGCAGCCAAACATACGGATGGAACAATTGACAGAGAGGCAGACGCTCATGCAGATTCAGCACGGGAGGAATCAGACAGGCGCGCAGACGAAAAGAGAGACAGTCAGGTATAGAGCTTGAAAATCTGTGTCTCCTCCATAATGATTGCATGTCTGCCAGTGGCAGGGGCCTAACAAAAGAAAACCAGGTTCATCACAAAGAAACAACATTTAGTGGAAATGGAAGGACAGAGTAATTGCTTGGGAAAAAGTCCTTGGGCATGAGATGGAATTGAATTGCAGCCCCTCTGGATGCCAGGCATCTGATGTAAAATTCCAATCTCACTTAATGTGCTTGTATTTTTTCCATTTTGCCGTCTTTGGCTCCTTCTTTCCTTGAGGTAAAAATGTGAGACAAATTGAAATTGAGGCCTGTACCGGAATAATATGATCCGACTTAGTTTGTCATTTACAATGAAAGACCTCCATCTGAATCTCTCCATGTAAATGTAATGCATACCGTCTTGGGGTTGTGGCATGTTTGCATGCTGTTAATCCCCCCCCCCCCCCCCCCACACACACACACACACACACACATGCACAGATACAATATGTGCACAAATAGAAACAGAGAGAAAGAAAGTGAGAGAGTGAGAGAGAGAGAGGTACCAAAATATGAATTGCAAGTACGCATCATTGCTGTATGTGCATAATGAAATTCCTCGTCGAGCAATGAAAAGCATCTTGAGATGAAACCACCACAAACATAACGAGTTTAGGACCAGATAAAAAGTTGCAGGTATTTTTATACCACGTATTTTAACTTTGTAGACTCCTTCATTGGCGCTCGCTCATGAGTGTTCCCCATTCCCTACTCTGTCATCCTGCTTTACACAACTCTATTTTCTCATAATTTTCAGGAGAAAAGAACATTTGCTCCTAACATTCTTGTAAAGCTTAAATGTCCCACATTGCTCATAAAAGCACAGTTTGTGCGTAGGCCTGGCAGAACAGCACACAGGGGATAGCGGTCAGTGGTGCATTTGAGGCCATGGAAAGCGCTTCATTACAGAACATTACTCCTTGAGGTTGGTTCAGCCTTCAATGTCACTGGCTGTGTGCACAGGACTTAGTGTTAAGCCAGTGGGGCTGCTGGTGCATGTCCGGGTTGTCAATAACCTTTTTTCCCCATGACCTCCCCCCAGACTTCAAAAAAGGTTCGTGGACACTGGCCCCATGAAGCTGGCTCTGATCCAGGTTCTGCTGCGTTCTGAACCATATCAGTCAAGAAAAAGACAGGTTTACTGCCTGGGGGGCTGTAAAGCAAAGTGAACATAGCTGCCATCTGCACTGTATGTTGCTCTTCAAAATATTAACATGCTCACCAAATAGAAACATGCACCATACTGTATATACACATGCACACATAGACAAAAGTACAGATGCACATGCACACGCACAGATGCACGTGCACGCACAAAAACACACACCCACACACACACACACCCCTCACTCTTCCTAGGTTCATTTTTCAAGATGACAGCTGGACTGTGGAGTTTGCCAAACCAAATCCCTCGCTGGTTTAGTAGGAGCCAGAACATCCTGAGAAACATTCTGACACACATTCACAGTCCTGCAGTGTGTGTGTGTGTGTGTGTGTGTGTGTGTGTGTGTGTGTGTGTGTGTGTGTGTGTGTGTGTGTGTGTGTGTGTGTGTGTGTGTGTGTGTGTGTGTGTGTGTGTGTGTGTGTGTGTGTGTGCGCGCGCATCTTTCCTAACACACAGCAGCAAGGCACGGTCCAGCCACTCTCCAGCTTGCCAGTCTTTGGCATGGGCACACTTGGCAGGAAGAGGAGCCATTTTGCCGGGCCAATCAATATCAAACACAAAATCCCCATCTCTCCTCTGCCTGGCCCCCCGAAACATATACGAACATATAGCCTACATCTGGGTTCATTTTCTCCGCCAGGCCGAAGGCATGGACGAGACTATGTTTTGCACCCTGTCCGTCCGTCCAGATGTGTCCAAACATCACGCAAATCAGTACACAGCATCTCTATAGTTATTAAACGAAATGGTTCTTTCAGATTTTTATCATTCCATCCTGATTGGCTAAGATTGGCTTCCAAAGTTTGCAGGAGTGCTCAGTTTTGAACAAAATGCCTAAAATCATGAACACAGCGTGCAATTTCTGTGAAATTTTGCACGCACATTCAGAGGAAGGAGTGGCACATTTTTCAAATCAGCCTCATGGTGGCGCTATAACAGGCCGATTCATGTTTTTACCTATAACTGCACGGATCTGTGTAAAACTTTGTATGCGCACTCCCTAGAGGCCAAGAAAAAACCTTTGCCCTGCATTTTTCACATCTGCCTTTTATAGCGCCACCAGGAGGCTGACTTATGTAAAACACATTTTTGGATATTACTCCTTCAGATTTTATCAAAATGTCATGCAAATTGGTGTGCACAATTTCTATAGTCATGTGATCAAGACGGATCTGTTCGTATTTTTCATATTCCACACTGATTGGCTAAGATTGACATCTAAAGTTTGCAGGAGTGGCCTGTTTTGAAAAAAAAAACGATTGTGTCCGATTGTGGTGAAACTTTGCACGCAGATTTGCACTACATTGAGGAACAAATACCACCCTTTCAACATTGTCCTATTATAGCGCCACCAGGAGGCTGATTTTTGCAAAAGAAAACATTATGTAATATTCCTAAAAAAAGAATCCAAACATCACGCAAATCGGTACACATTATAGTCAAGTGATTCTGATTGGCGAATATATATATAACCTACCTGACATGGCGGAGACCTGTGCTCCGAGGAGCACTTTTTCTACTCTGTACACGTGTTTAACTGAAGAGACCTCTGAGGTGCTGGTCCCACTAGGCTGAAGGGTGTGCTGTAGCCTACACTTACAGTACACTACACTATGCTCTCCAAACCGTACTTCCAGCTGTGTTCACAGAAAACCACAGGATGATGCAACAGGATGTTGGTAAGACTAGACCGATGGGGGCAACGTGAGACAGATTGAGGCGGGCAGCGTTCGATCAAGCCAAGGCCACAATGTGCGGTCAGGACAGATGATTCCGTCCCCTCTGCTCACACCACTTTGTAAAAAAAAGATTTCTTGTGCCAGGTTAGTGTCCAATCACAGTCCTCAGCGACCCCTGGCCGCAGTCCCATTGGTCGCCTGGCTTCCTGTTTCTAGACAGCAGGGCTCACATCCCATTACAGAGTTCTGCTGAGGCAGTCAATTTAAAGCCACTTTGCTTCCCTCCCTCCTCTCTTTCTCCTCTCACTCTCACTCTTTTTTTTACACTCATGTTTTCCCTCTAGTCTGCATTTCTCCCACAGGCTGCAGAGTGCCGGATCTTGCACAAGAATTGGGAGGGAACCCAGGAAGGGGGAGAGGGAGGGTGTGGGCTATGAAAGGCGGACATCATGTAAATGCACACACAGGAGGAGGGGTAAATGACTGACAAAAGTGCAGTAGTAGCATATTTCCCTCTCTCTCTCTCTCTCTCTCTCTCTCTCTCTCTCTCTCTCTCTCTCTCTCTCTCAGTCTTTAGTTTAATTATCCAGATTGTGTCTCATGGGGGTGAGGGGAGGTGGAGAGGGCGCCTTCATATTGTCCTTGTCAAAGCCTGTGGGAGTGGCTAAAGAAGTCATGCACACACCGTCACATTCCTCATAGTTCATGACTCAATCAATCCCCTAGAGAGAGAGAGAGAGAGAGAGAGAGAGAGAGAGAGAGAGAGAGAGAGAGAGAGAGAGATATGAATGGATGAAGTGAAAGTGAAGGGGTGTCACCTCCTTTTGTCTGCCACGACAATGTCTGCCTCCTCTCTATGGGTCCTGCCATGGCAGAGGAGATTGAGCAAGGAGGAGGATTGTTCCTTTGTTACTTCCAGGGAGAAAAGCATCTCTAATTTGCCATAAGCCTGCGCTATCAAAGACCAGGGCCCTTTTTTCCCCACACAGGCAATAATTGGAAAAGTCATTCACTGCTTAACTTCCATTAGCCCTGGTTCATTGCCGCAATGTGAATAGAGTATTTTAACAGCCTCACCAGGACAGAGAGGAGGCCCTCTCTGTCCTCCAATCAAAATACAGCCACAAAAGTACAGTACACATACAGAACAGGGGAGCACTGGTGGATGACTGGATAGTGTGTCGGCCACATACTGTAATAGTAATGTCCCTGGTATGATTTCCCCTTCTCTGCCCTCAGTGTACTACTGTTTCCCTGCTGTCTAAAAAACAACCATGTTAAAAAAAATATATATTATACATACAGTAGGCCTACACTGCCTCTGTCTCTTTTTCTTACACAATCTTTCTCTTAATCTTGTTGTACACGTGCGCATTCTTTCAGATCTACAGTACCTGTGTGTGTGTGTGTGTGCATTGTTGTACTGTACTGTAGGTCTGCATACACGCATGCATCCTCATCAGTTGATGGAGACCGATAACACGCTGTTATCCTCCAGAGCGGCTTAGAAATGCGAAATCTGAATAAGCGGAAACATTTAAACATCACCAAACATATAACAATGGTGGCACATATGGTACATATCATTGCATGGTTTATACAGTAAGTCATGGTCATGGATGTTTGAATTTGGTTTGTGAATCAATGTTTAGCCCAGGGATTCATTTCAGCTAGACTTTCCAAATGAATCCACATCTTTTAAGATGCATTAAAATGCAACAATAATGTAACCTTAACAAAAAATATAAAAGCACACAGTGATATTTAGTGTGTTGGATTACTTACAGTATCTCAGGAAAGTGTCTGTCTCTGCAAGTTGATTTTCATGGCATATTGATCAGAATCTAGTATCTTCCTAAAACATCTAACAAACTATATGCTTTGGAAACTGGGTACCATATAAGTCTGTAAAGTAAATGAGCTAAACATGGAAAACCACTTGTATGGCCCTTCAAATTCATACCTTGAGACCAAAACATCAATCCAGTCATCTGTTTTGAGGGGACACAACGTTCAGCATCAAAGCAGAACAAAGATCTGTCTTAAAAGAGAAGAAAGCTTTTAATGCAAATGGTTTCCTGACTCAAAGCAAAAAAAACAATAACGTGTGTGCATGTGTACTGGATTTCACAGAGAGGCATCTCTGTGACAACTCTAATTGTACCATTTTATGTCAATTATATAAGATCTAACAGACAAAACTATCAAATCTATCAGCAGATCGCAACCCCCTCCTCATTGTGACGTACCTGTCTTCTTGTATAAAACACGCCTCCTCTATGTAATGTATCAGACCTGATGAAGACCCTTTAGTGACTGGTCGAAACGTTGCCTGAAACTATTTATTAAAATGTTCTACTGGGAGCTAACGGTGTGCGGACTTCCCCTCTTTTCCTTGATGTACGTATTTTTGGGATGTGCGTGCTTACCTCTGGACTCTATTCGCAACCCCCTCCTCCCCTGCCTTTTGTCGATGCTCTTTCTCTTTAGAGCTAACCAGCTCAGGTTGTGACCTGTCGGCCAGTACCTCTGTATCTCTGCTTGCTCGTACGGAACATCTCTCTCTCTGCTTGTTTGTTTAGAATCCCTCACTCCCTTTGTTTAGGGCTCTCAAGCTATGGTGGGCCCAGCTATTTCCATGGCTTTCAGATGTTTAGGTGTTTGCTGTGACTTTGCTGTCTGCTGCAAGTGCCAGTGTCTGGGCTTAGTTGCTAGTGCTACTGCAGCACAGTCACTCCCTGAACCACCAGCACACCACACACCCTAATTGGTACAGTTATGACAGGCCTCTGTGTGTGTGTGTGTGTGTGTGTGTGTGTGTGTGTGTGTGTGTGTGTGTGTGTGTGTGTGTGTGTGCGTGTGCGTGCGTGCGTGCGCGTGCGTGCGTGTGTGTGTATTATAGTTACGAGCGTAGTATGTGCCGTCAAGTACTGTATGCCGTCAAGATTTTTCTGAAAGCATCATGAAAGGAACTGCATTTCAGCAGCTATCCCTGATGTACATTTTATGCCCATATATGGAGGTCTCTGTATCTGTCAGTCTTTGTCCCTTTTATGCCCATATACAGTATGGAAATCCATGATGTCATCAGTATGCCCATGGGCATGCCCCCTTTTGTGCCCATATACAGTATGGAGTGGACTGATTGTTTGCGCCTGATGTCATGACAACATATTGAGGTTAGACAACACACTCCATATTTGGGCGTAGCTGCATTCATAGCTATACCAATTGAAATGTACTTCACTTTTATAAAAGTGAAGTAGTAGTAGTGGTTCCATTTGGACACTCAGAGTTACTCCAGTACTTTGCTTGAGTATGTCCACTTTTCCAGTACTTTATACTTCTAGTCCACTACATCTAGATATACTAAATATTATACTTTTTAGTTGGAGTTAACTCTACAGATTCATTAATTTAATCAAACCCCCCTTCCCTCATGTGACCTCTGAAAACTCCCCCCCAACCCCCCTGTTTCAGCTAGGAATTCTGGGTGTACGTGTGTGAAAGTCTCACAGAACAAATGAGTGGTCCTTTCAAGGCTGTTTTCTCAGCTCTCTGTATCTATGGAAGACATCACTCTATAAGCCATATCTCCAAAACTGGTGGGTGAAACTGCACAAGCAATATTTCAATTTGAAGCTATGATTCCCTGCAAAAATTCTACACGACTCAGCTCTATTCAAAATAAATCACAAATATTGATTAAATGTGATTTCTTCAGCAATAACAACAATGACTCCATGAACTATATACAAGCAGCAATAATATTTTCCTTTAGCTATTTTTAAATCTGTGTAAAAAAATCAATCAGTCAAAATAATGTAGGTCCGACTCCACTCTTAAGATGTCTCGGCTGCTGCTCAGAACCATAATATATGTTAATACTGAAAAAAGAGGTGGGTGAAAATGCTGGGAGGCATGTGACGAAAACAAAACAGGCTGTTCTCTATTACTAAACTGAGAACATAGAGGCATACCTGATATTGTATCCAATGCAAAAATGTGTCTTGGAACATCTGACATCAATCCTAGCTGTGTTTTAGATTTTGCTTTGGTTTCCTTTAGGGAACAGAAGTGCAGTGCAGTGTATGTCATGTTTGACAGTGCTGGCTCTGTGGGAGATGGTTTAGCTGGGGTCACGACCAGTTGTCAGGAGAAAGACCTTCAGTTTCAGACAGCAGGAGATTGATAACAACCAAAGCACTGGCTAAGACTAAAGAACTTTGATATATTACCAAGATAAACCATTACATGCCTCGCCTCGAATACTAAATGGTATACAAATGTCTCCTACGTTAGTCAACCTCACAAAAAAACTATGACTAACCTTAACCTCACTCTGACTTAACATTTGACGGGACACGCTTTGGAGTAAAAAGTACACCCTCAGTGGGATTTGAAGCCATGATCTTTGGAACATTCAGTTCCCCCAACAGATTTTGTCCAAATAATTTAATTTTGTTTTGATTTGATTTAATCGAGAGTCAACTGTGCTATGCCTACAGTGTTCATTTATATTTGCATAGCCAGCATGTTTGTGTTTGATGTATGGCCTTCATTGAATGCTGCATACTGGTTTCAGTAGCAAGCAGCGCCGACTGCTTGCAGAGAAAGATGTTTGACGCCACTTCCAGTTTGTTCAGATTGTTGACTTTGCGTGTCTGATGGGTGATGTGTTGTCTAGCCAATTCGATGACTTTAAGGAATAGTTTATTGGGGTTGGGGGTTTGTGAGCTATGGGATGGCCCTCAACTGGTAATACTCTGCATATGGAAAAAGTGTGTCTGTGTGGTGCATAGGGGAGCTCATGATTAGACCCTGGTTCTGGGGTGATTTAACTGTTAGCCCGGCTCCGCATAGCCCGTAGCACGTCTTATTCAAAGGTTTAAATGTAATTTAGATACCATGTTATTTAGACAGATGCCAGCCAGGTCCATTTGTTGACCTGGCATCCTATAGCTTGTATTGCTTCAGATTATATATATTTTTATATTATACTGTTTAGACTGATGCTAGGTTCCTGGTTAATCTATGATCCTAGATGACTGAAGCACTACATTGTATGCATGTCATGTATGTGTTTACCTTGCTTACCGTAAATCCCTCTGGATTAAGAGCATCTGCTAAATGCCTAAATTGTCAATTGTAAAATAGCTCCTATATTTCGTGGGGGGTCTATTTGGCAGAAAAGTCACAATTCATCAATTCATCATCCAAGCAACTTGATCGTTATTTTTAATAATAATAGTCATATTTATTATAGTGTCATGTACGGTTAGTTGAGGACACTGTAACAGCATATTAACATGGTCAGAGATCCCCAGCCTCTCTACAGTAGTGGTAGAAGTGTGTTCTCATCCATTCTCTTCATCTCCTCAGCCCTGTTTTCCCTGGGGAACCGGTATCATGATCATTTTCCATTTGAACCAGTTTTGCCAGGCAGAGTGGAGCTAAGCTCACCGATAAGATCTCCTTAAGACCTAGACAAGCTGTCAGTAATGAAGAGAATTGCTTTGATCCTTCGACAAATAGGTTTCTGATGCATGGTGATACAGTCGCTCCTCTCTCTCTCTCTCTCTCTCTCTCTCTCTCTCTCTCTCTCTCTCTCTCTCTCTCTCTCTGTCTCTCTCCCCCCCTTCTCTCTCTGCCCCACCCCGCCACACAAGCATGCACGTGCACACGGGCGTGCACGTACACTGTGTGTGTGTGTGTGTGTGTGTGTGTGTGTGTGTGTGTGTGTGTGTGTGTGTGTGTGTGTGTGTGTGTGTGTGTGTGTGTGTGTGTGTGTGTGTGTGTGTGTGTGTGTGTGTGTGTGTGTGTGTGTGTGTTGAGAGGACAGAAGAGGGAAGGATAATGAGATCTTCCTTCTGTTCAGTAAAACCTAAAGTGCTGGACAGTTATGAGAGTCTGTCCATGTCACCAGATCCCAGCTTTATTGAGGGATCTGTCATCAATATGCGCCTCCACTGGTGTTAGTGGAATGGTAGAAATGTCAGTATTTAAATGAAATCCTGTCTGTCACAATATCCTGGGATATGAGGCAGAGGTGGGGCTGATAACATGCAGAAACAAGACTGTGTGTGTGTGTGTGTGTGTGTGTGTGTGTGTGTGTGTGTGTGTGTGTGTGTGTGTGTGTGTGTGTGTGTGTGTGTGTGTGTGTGTGTGTGTGTGTGTGTGTGTGTGTGCGTGCGTGCGTGCGCGCGTGATTACATACATTATTAATGATTAGGAGGACACATCAAGACAGTGGCATCAGGTGACGTCATGAATTTTGATTGATTTATTGAATATTTTATTAGGCAAAACATGTAAAACAGCAGAGTTACATTTAAAATACTTTGACTAAAGGTTTGTCCAAAAAAGTCCTTGCGGTCTTGTTTCCATTGAGGTCCAATGCTGAACTGTTTGAGCAGAGTTTGTTAAGCATCAGGGGGTAACAGCAACGCTCAAATATCTAAGTCATCGCTTGGCAGCGGAAAAGTGTTATTGTTTACATGCCAGCAACAACCCCCCCCCCCCCCCCATGCTTTTGGTGTGGCCTTCAGTGTTTCACTGTGACTACATGAACATTGTGGGAGGGAGAGGTAATTAGTTGGAATGACTGTGAAAACCCACAGCTCAGTCTCTCCCCTCCAGCAGGAAGTCTTGGAAGCAGGTGGGAAATAAGGGGGCGGAGGAATGCCTGAATGGCATTATGGAGATCCATCACTTCATAACTGGTGAAGATTTATACAACACTGCCAAGGCAAAGTAATTTCATTTCTCATGCATGGCTTCTGTCCACACAGAAAAACCTGAAATGATGGAGAGGAGAGGAGAGGAGAGGAGAGGAGAGGAGAGGAGAGGAGAGGAGAGGAGAGGGGAGGGGAGGGGAGGGGAGGGGAGGGGAGGGGAGAGGAGAGGAGAGGAGAGGAGAGGAGAGGAGAGGGGAGGGGAGGGGAGGGGAGGGGAGGGGAGGGGAGAGGAGGGGAGAGGAGAGGAGAGGAGAGGACCGTTAGTCAGTGTACTGTATAATGACTCCTCTTTCCAAATGGAGTCAGCGTTGTCTTTAGCGGAGGGTCCAGCCTGATCGCCAGAGAATTAGTATACATTGCACGGATTTGTGCACGTCATTCCGTGCATAGTCGCCTAGAAACCCCCAAATTCCGTGCATATGTACGGGGAGTCCCACGGTGGGCGTAACCAGTCGCAACCCGGAAAAAACAGGAAGTAGAGCAGTCCCCACAACAAAATTTACGATTCTGTGCCTATCGGTACGTAACTCAAACGGCGCTGAGTAGGCTCAAGGGAATGTCGCAATGTTCAGGACGGCAACTCGCTCGCTTTAGCTCGCTCGGTGGTCCTTCACACGGCGACAATTCCCTTGAGACTGCGCGCCTCCGAAATGGTTTAGTCACAATGGGGGAGATGCGAGGCGGCTATGCACGGAATTTGTGGTTTTCCAGTAGTCTATGCACGGATTTTGAGAAACGTTGAAAAACGTTCAATGAGAACGTTTCCTCTGGCGATCGGGTTGGGAGGGTCATAGTGCTAGGTGGAGTCAGTGTTGCCCCCTAGAGGAGGGTCATAGTGGTGCAGTGGTAGTTCCCGTTTCTGTTTTATGAGGTAAGTGTTCTTTGAAGTAATAACCATTGACGCCTGGAGCTCGTTAATTACCATAGCTGTTAGTTGCAATTCACAGAGATATGAGCACAGTAGTCAGAAGTATAACCCCCCCCCCCCCCCCCCCCCCCTTACCCCCCGTCCCCCCCCGTTCCCTGAAGAAAACACACACATACAGATATGCGTGAGTAGCACGGTATGGTGTGATGGCAGTGCTTCCGGCATTCCTACATGGCATCTGATTACGTATGTTTCACACACCCCACCCCCTCCACCCCTCTGGTGGTGTTTGTTAAACCGTGTAAATACAGTAGACCTTATAGTCAGTGCTGGAGAAGTCTCCTCTATCAAGCTTGAGGAACCGAATATAACATGGCGCCACTTCTCCATTGAACTTTGTTCTTTTCTGTCACCCTATTACTTGAATGAATGAATGGTGTGCTCGTTCTTGATACTGGATATTGACACAGATCAGGATGGAGGAGAGATGGCACAGTGATGATGATGATGATGATGATGATGATGATGATGACGAAGATGAGGAAGGTGATGACGGCAGTGTTGGCGATAATGACAGGTTGTTATTCAACTGCTAGGAGCAGCCAAGATGACACCTGTCTAACAGTTTATATCCTTCCCTTGTCCTTAGTTAGTTGCTCGAGCTATTTTCTTGGCAGGGCAGATTTCCTGGTGTGTCAAAAGTGTGGCTAAATTGGTTCCCTGAGAGGAAGATGGAGACAGCTTTGGACAGTGTCAGACTGTTTAGGTGTGCTCATGGCTCTGCCCTGAAATAGTCCCTGATTAGAAGAGAGAAGCTGGCTGCTACTGTGTCTATATGTGCACTCACTCGCACATGAAGCATTTTGTGTGCATGGTGCATGTTGTGTGTGCAGGAGAATGGGAATCATGTTGAAAGAGTGGTTTCATTGGTTGTCATGTTGCTAATGGAAGGAGATGGAAGGACTTGCAGGGTGGTTAGATCCAGTTTGGACACCTAAAAATGATGCAACACCTCAGTGTAAGTCACAGGCCTGGCACTTAGCTTAGTATACACTGTGTGTGTGTGTGTGTGTGTGTGTGTGTGTGTGTGTGTGTGTGTGTGTGTGTGTGTGTGTGTGTGTGTGTGTGTGTGTGTGTGTGTGTGTGTGTGTGTGTGTGTGTGTGTGTGTGTGTGTGTGCGTGCGTGCGTGCGCAAATATGCGCTCGCGTGCTTGCGCATATGTGAGAGAGAGTTTTCCAATTAATAGTATACAATCAGATTGCAGCAATAATAGTGTGATAAAAGAATCATGGAGCTCCAGGGCTTTAATGAACCTCTGTTACAGTAATAAACACCTTGCAGTATGTATGGCATCGACAGATGGGATACTTTATGGCCCTAATACTGTGAGTAATTGCATTTGTGTTTATGTCTGTGTGAACCTTTTAGCCTTTACACATTTTGTAGCTAAATGTGATAATTTCTCTCTCTCTCTCTCTCTCTCTCTCTCTCTCTCTCTCTCTCTCACACAGATCCGTTCAGACCAGGACAGGGACATCTCGATCCGTTACAGCATCACAGGGGTCGGAGCAGACCAGCCACCCAATGAGGTGTTCAGCATTGACCCTCTAGCTGGCAAGATGTTTGTCACCAAACCTCTGGATCGAGAGCTGTGCTCATCGTACCATGTGAGTTACGTCTGCATGTCTTTCTGCCTCACTCTGTCTTAAGGTTCTAACCCAAACTGAACGTCACGTTTAATGTCAATGTCAATGTTGCAAATGAACAAAACTCACTTGTAAAACCCCACCCACTGCAGGACAACAAGTCAAAGAGCTGCATTCATTATCCATCGCCTTTTTGTGAGGTCATAATGTTATTTATAACATAATGTTATTCATTCATGTATTCACCTAGTATCTTACTGGTGGTACTTATGGTACTGTAGATTTATTTCCTCTCTTGCAGGTGCAGAATCAACCGATAATCAGCTGTAGTCTGTGCAGTGTGTGCAGGAGCAACTATTTAACACCTTTTAACACCTGACGTCTCCCAATCTGATCTCCAGTGTAGTCCATATTAATCAGGACAAGACAGCTTGGTGTCAGAGCCCACACACAGCAAAATCCTGAGTGTTCATTTAACTTTAAAGGTAGGGTAAGTGATATTTTTTGGTCAAAACAAAACGTATTTTGTTAAAAGGTCAAAATACTATATTCTGATAGTAATCATTGCTATAGAGTGTTTTTTCAGTAACAGGAGTCTCCCTGTCTCTCCAGCTCTTTAATAAACCGAAAATACATTTTTCGGTAGGTGTCAAAATCTCAGCCAATCAGGAGAAAGTACCCATTTTTAAGCTTAATTCGTATAGTGTTCCAGTTCCAATTTTGTCTGCTCATTTCTTAGTGTCATCTCTTCCAATTGCACTTGTTTAATCTGTATCCTGATTGAGTTCTCTTGTCCTGGTTGGATAAAATTGGAAATTAAACTGAAACTGAAACGAAAATGCGTTTTCTGTTTTATAAAGAGCTGGAGATACAAGGAGACTCCTAATACTGAACAAACACTCTATAGTAATGAGTACTATCAGAATATAGAGCTATTTAACACTTATTTTAACCAAAGCAAATCACTTACCCTACCTTTAACTGGACCCTTATTGGTCCATTTTGACACTCTCATGCATAAAGGTGACTTCACCCATTTTCAACCTATCTTCATGTAATTGGTCCTCACTCATTATACTATGGTACCATTTCTGTCTGCTTGGTCTGTGTCTCAGAGGAGGGCTGTGGACAGTTCAGAAACCCGCCTGCTAGTGACATCATCGATGGGGAATCCAAGCTAATAGAAACTGCAGGCTTTCTATTCCTGGAAAGTTAGTATGCTATAATGGAAGCCATTGTTCTCACGTCGATAAAAATCGAAATAAAAACATTGAAATCTTGTTTGAGAAACTAAATCTGCCTAACGATGATGTCACTGGTAGACGGTTTCTGAAGTGTCCATAGTCCTCCTATGAGTCACAGACCGAGTAGGAAAAGAATAGTGTATTAGTAACGACCAATTATATGAAGAATTGGGTGAAGTCGTCCTTCAAATTACGACTCAGGATTTTACTTTGTTTTACTTTTTTTGTTCTATTTTATGTGTCCATGTGCACAAGCGCGCACGCACGCACGCACGCACGCACGCACGCACGCACTAATATGAACCATGAGATTGACCCCACAAGCGGTCTTTTGCAACTAATTACTGCATTAATACCTCACTTTGATGTTAGAGAATTTGAGTTTGTCTGCATCCATTCCTTTCTTTTTGTTTTTTGTCTGGGTGTTTTTGTCTCTGTCTCTCTCTTATGTGAACCTAATTGAACTTACAGTACAGTCCCACAGAGCCGACTGGCAGGCTCAGTGTTACAGAAGGAGCGGAGCAGATTTATACCCAGGAGAGGGCCCCCGATCGATGACATGATTTGTTAAGAAAGGTCCAGGCGTGCTGACGGTGGCTTAAGTTAAACCCCATATTGGCTGCAGAAGAATAGTGTCCATCTATACAGGGAGTGGGGAGCTATTGAACAGAAAGATCATGATACAGATGTCAACAGGAGCGATGTTGTTCCATGTAGTATAAATTGAGCTTATGTTGATCTGCTACTAGACAGCTGACACTACATTACATTACAGTCATTTAGCAGACGCTTTTATCCAAAGCGACTTACAATAAGTGCATTCAACATAGGTGGGGAACGAAACTACTAATCACCAGAAGCATTAAGTGCATTCTCTTCTAAAACAAGCAACCAAGAGTATACCTAGCGCTAAAGTAAAAGTGCAATATATCAGCTACCTACTTTCATAAACAGATGAGACAAAGTAGGAAAATCAAATGAGCAAGAGCTAAAACAAATAAGTGTAACGAATAAACAAGATCCAATAAAACAAGAGTTTGTACAACTAGTTAACAACAAGTAGGCATGGCGAAGAGGAAGGGTAGTGTTTCCTGAAGAGGTGGGTTTTCACTAGACAGGGTCTGACACTAGACCCTCAGAGCAGAGCGACCTTGATTAGAACCCAAGCAGTTAAAGTTCCATACTGGTTCAGCCCATTGACTCACTCTGTACTAAATTGACTATAATTGTATTCCAATGCTGTTAAAAAGGCATAGATATTTGAATTCCGTATGTAAAATGGGATTGTTTTCATCTAGACTTTAATGTCAAGTTTAATGTGTCTGCAAGTTGATTTTCATATTGTGCTGAAATGAATGGAATCCAATGGCTTTCTTGAAAAAACATAGTAGCCTATGCTTTAGCAAATGGTCTGCAAATGGGTTATTTACCTCATACTTCAACCAAGCGCAGAACAAAGTTATGGTCCAGTTCTCCCTCATTTCTAAAATAATAAGAATTTGTAAATTCAAAAGCAGTCGTGCAGCAACACACATTCTTCTGAGAGGAAAGAATGGAGCCTCGCAGTGTTCCTTGGTCTGCTGTTATCTCCATCAGGACGCTGCTTCTGAGCTAAAAGCTGAGCTGTGCCGGGCACTCTCTGTTTTCTCCCCCTGCCTTTCAAGATAATAACTTTAATGTGTATTAAACAATTACATTTTGCCTTCTTTAAACAGGGTGGAAATCTCGGACTCTTGACATTATTGAATTAGGCAGTGAGGCGCATGCGGGATGGAGGGTGTGCGGGTTGTACAGTATCTGTGTGTGTGTGTGTGTGTGTGTGTGTGTGTGTGTGGGGGGGGGGTTGGGGGTTCTGGTCAGAGATAAGATCCTGGCTCCTACACCGTTGTGGTGCGGCGTGATGTGATGGCAGCATGTGGATATTGGGCGAAGGACAAGATCAGACAATGCACAGGGGGAAAAGTAAAGTCAAATTAACCTTAGAGACCTGAATTGCCTTGAGGTGGAGGCAGTGGAGTAGAAGAGGATAGGATAGCAGGCAGAGAGGCACAGATTGGAAAGGAACTTCAACCTGTCTGAGGAGAGGAAGGCGGGCGAAAATGCTCCTTCTATTCCCTGCCACAAGAAAACATGCCTCGTTGTTGGCTGGAGGCTATTTCAGTTATCTGGCTGTCATGGTCGAGGCGGTGCCCAGGTTGTGGTCCTCTCATGAGACACATAAGAGCTCCCTTTCTCTCCTTGCCTAAAATGAAATGAAAAATAATAAATAAATAAAAATACAAAATCTGCTCTTGTTACAAGCTTTCATCCTCCCCCCTACCTCTCCATCCTTCCTAGCATGTTTTCACTTCCTCACCTCTCCAGTTTCCTTTCTCATCTCCATCCAATTTTGTCTCCTTTATGCTGCTCACGACCAACCAGGATGGGGAAAATATACCCCCAGAATCAGATTGAGTGGAGGGGGTCCAAAACATCCGTTCTGTAGACCTGCTGATAGTCATCAGTAATGGCAGGATGAATATCCTTCAGGCATGTTGTTTTAGCAGTAGGTTGTAGAATCTACAACCTAGATAGTATCAGAGGTCCAGGAATTCATCCTCAATGTGATATAAACTAAACAGCTCGGTTACTTCTGCTGACAGGTATGTATTACACAATGACTCATAATAGCTGATAAGGTGAAGCACAGTACCTCCAGAGAGAACAAAGATGCATTTATTTTTCTTTTCTCTTTTTTATTAGTTACTGTACATCCTTGCTCTTGGCTTGTGCAAACAAACCACAAATGTGTATACATTTTCCAGATACTCCATTCATATCTTCATATCAACACAATATTCTGCCTCTTTAAGAAAATAAATAAACTCTTTCAGATGTCATCAGTGGGAAAGAGTTCTGGACATGTTCTTTAACTTACATTGACCTCAATTTCATGTCCGAACTTTGTGTGAAATCCTAGTTGGTGATCCTATTGATATGGGCAGAGCAGAGCAGAATTTCTGATGGACAGACTGACTGTGTTTGTGAAGTCAGGAGGTTGAGAGATTTTAGGATTCTCTTTCAAACAAACCATACAAGCATTTTGGACCGAGAGCCCAAACTGTGATGCAGCAACAAAAACCCAGCCTTTTTAAAGGCAAAACAGTTTGGGTACAATACCAAGTTTACATTGAGCTTTTTCTTCCCCCCTTTTTTCATGATTAAACACATTGACAAGAAGATGAGTTTAAGTACTGTGTAGTTTTCAAACCACTGTCAGAATTGCTTCTTCACTGCTGATCAGATATAGTGAAAACAGCACGATACTGGAGGCTCTGTTACACAAGCTATGTTTATAATAGAGGGGTCGGTCTGAGTGCCACATTGATATATCGTTCATTGAATGTCATAAAAGGTTTATTTGTTGTTAAAACCCTTGCAAATGTTTACTTAACCTTTGATTGTGCTGTGGTGTCTCCAATACTGCCTGTGCAAACACAAACGTAAAATTAAATCCTTAAACAGTTGAAAGAGACATAAATACAGTGTTTCCAGTACATTATTACTCTCATCTAACCTCCGACTGTGTGTGTGTGTGTGTGTGTGTGTGTGTGTGTGTGTGTGTGTGTGTGTGTGTGTGTGTGTGTGTGTGTGTGTGTGTGTGTGTGTGTGTGTGTGTGTGTGTGTGTGTGTGTGTGTGTCCAGCTACGAGCCCATGCTGTGGACATGAACGGGAACCAGGTGGAGAACCCCATAGACCTCTACATCTACGTCATTGACATGAACGACAACAGACCCGAGTTCAAGAACCAGGTCTACAACGGATCTGTGGACGAAGGCTCGAAGCCAGGTACTCACATAATGTGGATGGATGGAAGAATGGATGATGGCTAAATAATGAATCCACAAATCAACACTACAGCACCGCTGGCTCATTTTATGTCTAACCTCATGTGTGAAATGGAGATAGTGTCTGAGTATTTTTTCTTTTTGTTCTTTCTTTCTTTCGTTTTATGCCTGATTTGTACTTGGTCGGGTCGCGCACTGAAAATAGTCGATTTATACAGCAATCACAATGCATTGCTTGAGTACTCTCATGTCATCAATATGACATCAGTCATCTACAGCAGGGGTTCCCAAAGTTGGGACACTGACGGTGGGGTCGCGAAATTATTTTGGATCATTAAAAAAAAAAAAAAAAAAAAACGTTTATTTATTTTTATTTTTATTACAGAATGGATGAAATATACCCTAAAAATGATTACAAATAGTACATTTTACCATTTTAATACATTACAAATGCACACCGAACGTGCAAGTTTATGTGCATAAATTACCTCGAGGGTTAGGTGGGGTTGCGAGTCCATGGCCGCATTATTTCGGGGTCGCGGGCTGAAAAGTTTGGGAACCCATGATCTACAGTACATTTGGCAAAAACTCAACTTTTGGGAAAAATAAGGAGAGACATACATGCGTACGTACGTACATAGTGTACATACATGTATACATTTTTTACACTGTAGGAGTAAGTAGTAGTTTGAGGCATTTTATGTAACTAGATTTCCAGGCCGCATAGGCCTTCAAACCAAGTCCTATGTTAAGCTGATAAGAGCAATGGTCACAGAAGTATGGCCATTTGAAGTGTTAACACATTCCCTGCCAAGGACGTAGATCTGCATCCTTTCAGATCCAACCGTTGACCACCATTGACGTAGACCTACATCAATTAAAAAAACTAGACCATAACCGGTCGGCGCATCCGTGGGGGGATATGCGCACATGATCTGGCAACCCGGGAGGCGACATTGTTTGACACATAAACGCTAATAAGAAGCTGAGATTTGATGAAATAGAAAAACGGGCTTCACAGTTGCGTTCAGATGGTAATGGTCAATGGCTGTGTGCAAAATCAGAGCAATTGGTCCAGCCAGTGAGGAGAACCGGGTTGTGACACCACTACAAACAAACAAACAAACGGACACACGGACACACAGAGGTTACTAGAATTATAATAGGATTATTGTTTACATCTGTGTGCACATCGTGGCTTCTGCAGCTCTCCAAAGATCGTCAAAACAAGGTAAAAAACGCTGGCACCAGTGGATGAAGCGGATGCATAGTACCTAGCATTGAATGTGTTCACTGCTATAACACGTGGTCCCTGTTGTGGCTGTTCTGATGGCAGACCCCTATCCAGTGTTGGTGCCAAATTTGGTGCGGATTGGAGCAACGGTGCGCCTCGCAGGTCCCCATGTTACGTTTGTGACGTCCGCCCACCGCCCACCCGCCCGCCCAGCCACCACTCACCCACCGTTGGTTGAGCCTCTAGGCAATTTTAATATAGGATGAAAAGAAAGTTGTATCATGTGTCTATTTTATTTTTAAACACTAATACTTTGATGTTATGTGCCAAAATGTGCACGTTATTTAATTCAGTGCATGGATTATCTCTGGTTTCTGTTTACTGTATCCAAGCAATTGAAAAACGTCCTTAGAGTTTTGAAATATGGAACTTTTGATTATCTGTCGTGAAGATTGTATCCAAAGTTTTGAAAAATGACCTCAAGGCTCTGAAATTAATATCAAAGACATTGTGGAAAAACTGTAAAGAGTCATTAAGGGGACATAATCCCAGCAGGCACAGCGCAGGACGCCCGTACAAAGGGTCCTCATTAAATCCCCAAAGAGAGCAGTTTAATGAAATTACCCAGGCGATGTGTGACGTGCTGAGATTCCAAACCCTCCCTTCTCTCTCTCTCTCTCTCTCTCTCTCTCTCTCTCTCTCTCTCTCTCTCTCTCTCTCTCTCTCTCTCTTGTGATCCCTCTATCTTTAGAAAAAAAAGATGGATAAAAGATTCAGAGTGTTTCAACTTGGAATCAAACCAAATGTGCAGCTCCTCTCTTTTCTTGATCCAATGCTCCTCCTCGTCCCAGAGAGAGTCCTTTAGATGGCTCCTTCTGGCCGAGTCATTGACAAATGTTGCTTTGAAATATAATGACGTTTGAAATGGGCACTGCGGTTACAATTATCCTTGGACAGAGGCTGTCACTGGCATGATATCACTATCTCTGGCAATTAGCCTGGCCTCCAACCCAGTGGGCAGAGAGAGACTGAGACAGACAGAGTTGTCGATGGATAACAGACAGAGATTTGTCACAGAGTTACAAAGAAACAGCACAAAGATTTTTGCACTCATCTCTATGCATTGCGCAAATATGTACCCAGACATATTCATATCATAATGATACACTTTATTATTTGTACATATAGCACTTGTCCTAATCTTTCGTGACCACAGATGTGGCTACATCACTATCTGATGAGATGACACCTTTCAAAACAAACAAAGTGTTTTGGAGTTACGGAACACCTCATTAAATAACACTATAATAAACATACATAGCACACAATAGAGTAATAAAGGAATAGAAACAATCAAGCATCAATTGATTAAACCATGTTAACACAAAAATGGTGTGTGAGAAGTGATTTAAAAGATTACGCTGATGTTGCTTCTCCAATATCCTCAGGCAGGTCGTTCCAGAGTCCGGGGACCCTGGAGGCAAAGACATGATCACGATTAGCTGATTTTGACAGATTTCCCCCTCTTCCATAGGTACATATGTGATGCACATGTCTGCGTTCGATGCCGATGACAACACCACGGCCAATGGCATGGTGCGCTACCGGATTCTGTCCCAGACGCCACACAGCCCTATCCCCAACATGTTCACCATCAACAGTGAGACCGGAGACATCGTGACTGTGGCGGCAGGTCTCGATCGTGAGGTCAGTTCTGTTCTCGTCTGCGGTATATTTAACCAATAGAACACTTGCGGTTGTGTGTTATAGTAAATAAGATCACATCAAAGCGTTGATATTTAATATAAAACATGACTCTAAGTGTTCTATTGTTTAATATGAGTTAAATGTTTTGTTTAATTCACAGCATATTTTGAATTAAACACTGAGTTAAGTTTTTATGAAGACTTAATTTAGCTCTCTATATAATGTGTTGCTAAGCAACTGCTAGCCATTAACCAGAGAGGCCGCTTTCATTGCCCACCTGTGTAGCACGGCACCATATTCAGTGTTCAAGTTCATGACTTCAAGTTCAACTTTATTTTGTCTCTGAAGAGCAGTGAATTGCAACATAAAAACAAACATAAAATCACATTGTAAGAGTAGCTCAGACTCAGCAGCACTGCATCAATGAACAAACATAATCATCACAACAGCAACTAGAAAAGTGTCGGGTGCAGGCTGGTTGCCTATCCAGGGCTGTGTCAGTCGTGGGGTGCCGTCAGAACATGAAGAAGCTGTGGGGGAAATAGAATTTGTACGACAAACAGTGCAACTGTTCGCATTTGTGGTGCCCCCTATGGGCAGAAGTGAAAGTGGTTTGGGACGTGCGCTCTATAGAGGCCCCTCAACATGAAATGCCATTTTGGGTATGACTGGATGTTGTGTTCAAGACACATGGCATTTTTTGTAAGGAATACGGTATGTCCTGTCCCCAAACTTTGTGAAGACAATTACATGCAAACATTATGGCATATCAAATCCCTGTTTGACACTGACAGTCATTTAAATTTGTCCTACTGTAAATCTAATTTGCCAAACCATCTAGGACGCTGCTTAGAAGAAATGTAAATTAAAAACACTAGTCCATACCCGGTCGACGCATCCGTGGGGGGATATGCGCACATAATCTGGCAACCAACCCGTAACCATGGCGACTACATAAATAGATAACATAAACAGCTGAGATTTGGTGAAATTGAAAAACGGGCTTCGCTGTTAGGTGCACATGGTAATGGTCAATGGCTGTGTGCAATTTCGGATCAATTGCTCCAACCGCTGTGGAGAACCGGGCAGAGCAATTTTGGCCTCACCACCGTCCATGACAGAGGTTTGTCAAATTATAGGAGGATATATTTGAAAGGTATAAAAATACTTTTTTTTTTCTTACAGAAATGACAGCAGCTTCCTGTGTGCTGCTTTCAGGGAGCAAGTTACATACTATTAATAGCGATGTAGTATTCAAAGATTGTTGAATAGTTGTCTGGCTTGGGATACTAATTTGTGCCTTATTTGGTGGACGTTTTGGCAACAAACGGTGCCATTTGTAACGTTTGTGTTTACAATTCCAACAGATATTTGATATTTATTATTGTGCAAACCTTTGTTTATTCTTTAGAGATGTGGCGCTCGGTGGCCATTTGTCAACACACAAACATAGCTCATCTTTTTTCTTTATTAAATTGCCTCCATCCGTGGTCACCTTGTTTATAGAGCTGTATAAGTTATGACAAGATCCAAATGTGTTTATTCTCATATGACATGGTCCACAGAGATGTGCTAACAACGACTCTGTAAAGAAATGACTCTGACAGATCATCTCCCTAAACTGTCTCCACTGATAGACCTATTAACAACACATCACACATGTGTCTGTGTGTGTGAGAAAGAGAGAGAGAGAGGGGGAGGTCTGAGGAAAATGTAGAGAAGTATCTTAGCTGGATTGTTGTGTTGGTTCTTACTCTTGTTCAGTCGCTCCTACTGTGAGAATAAACTCCTTCTACCATTAGCTCAGCAACCCACTTACAAGTACACACACACACACACACACACACACACACACACACACCCACTTGTAGGTCTGCTATGTCTGGTGCGAGACACCGGCGTGCGTAATTAAGTATAAATCAGCCATTAGTCAAGCTCTGTATCAGAGCTTTGAAACCAACATGGATTAAAGTTGTAATTTGTTTAAGTTCAAAGAGTATTAGATATTAGAATACTTGTTCTATTTCTTAATTGTACATTTATGTTCAGAAGCATCTTTCATAAAACCCTAATGGTCTTAGATATTTCATAAAAGCAAAGGTTGAAGCCTCAATCTGACATTTCCTCAACTGGTTAGCTGTGCGACTTGCTATCGTGATATTGTCGTTTAGTGACAGACAGACAGACACTCAGACAGACTCTCTAGCTCAGGAATAAACATCTGGATGTTCTCTGTTGCCAGGTTTGTCAGAGAATAGATGACAGACATAGCAGAGTGCATAAATACATAAGTACATAGTACTTAACAGTGAGTCCTACAGAGCAGGTTGTGTCGTGTCTCTGGCCTGCTTTAATTTAACGTTTAAAGGTTTGTGTGTGCGGCTTTGGTGTGTGTGTGGGTGGGCGGGGGGGTGGGGTACTAGTGTAACTGTTAGAACACACATGTTCACTGCTGATGGGCCTGCTCTTGTCAGCTTTGTCCCATGCTGTTCCGAGTACCCTCCACTGTCCTTGACTTTGTCCAAATCCCTGTCTCTCCCTCGGTCTCCTGATGGCCTGTGCTACTTTGCTGCTGAAGGACTCCGAAGGTCTGTTAGAGCGTTGTGGTGTTGTCACTGTGCTGAGAGGTTCCGAAGAGCTCTACATAATTACTCCCTTGTTTAAAGACCCTGTTAACAGGAAGTACCCTGCCTATAAGCAGTATTATGTATTCAAATGTTGTCAGACCACAGAATAATGTTATAAACCACCCAGCCCAATTTGAATCATAAAGAAGAATTGTTAAGTATTTAAAATCATGAAAAACAAGCTGTAGTTTTTCTGTAAGGGCTGTATGGGGGGGGGGTGTCCACTGAAGGCAGTGAACTCTAGGGTATAGCATAGACACCTTGGCAGAAGACTGGTGTACCTTGGCAGAAGAACCGGTGTAGTTAGGAATTATGCCATCAGTGACACTGATAACATCACTGAAAGTGAGGTGTTTGGCCCCTGCTCTCACCAGGAAATGCCCAAAACAGGGCATTTCCTGTTTACAGGCTCTTTAATTAGTGAGAGCGCTGTGTGTACATGCACTGATGGCATGTCCATGCATGCTTCTAACGGGTCGCTTTTTAAACAAGACATGAAAATACAATACAGGAGTTTGTGCGTGTGCGTGTGTGTGTGCGTGTGCGTGTGCGTGTGCGTGTGCGTGTGCGTGTGCGTGTGCGTGTGCGTGTGCGTGTGTGCGTGTGTGTGTGTGTGTGTGTGTGTGTGTGTGTGTGTTTGTGTGTGTGCACGCGCGCATTTGTACGCGCCATGCATACTTGCGAGTGTGAGTGTTAATGAGGTGTACCCTCATGCAGGGCTGGAGTCATGCATGTCGTCTTGTTTGGAGCCGAGACGGAGCCGAGAGGAGGGCTGTCTGATCCTACTGATGTGGAGTCACGGCCTAATTGGGATATTTACTAAGTAATTAGCAGGTGAGAGAGATGCTGGGAGTGTAATTGAGAATCCTACTGACAAGATGCATTATCCCGAAAGGCAGCTTCTGTACCTTGTCCTTGCTGCAGCCCATTAACCACACCCCGGGACAGTAAGTGGGAGAGAGAGAGAGAGAGAGAGGGGGGGGGGGGGTGTGGGGGGTGGACATTCTGTATCACAGCAGCACACAGCACTTGTACAACTCTACAAACGCGCACAGCGGCGGCATTTCAGCGGCCCCACCACAGTGATGCCGTGTTGTCCCCGAAAATGGAACCGCATTTGTCAGTGTCTCATATTGTTGTGTCACCAATACTCCATTAATCTCTGTCAGTCGGATCATTGTCCTCACATCTGTCCAACAGAGACACTGAATACGTATCATCTGTCTTGACACACTGGCGGGGTGTGTCTGTGCAGACGATCTCAGACAGTGCTGAGCCTTTCTCTCTTCGGGGGGGGGGGGGGGGTAGACTGACTGATTGATTGATTGATTGATTGATTTTAATGCCATACTATACTATACTGTTGGTACCGACTGCCCATTCCACATGGACTTACAAGACACTACATTGCAAAGGTGTACAATATAATAAAAAACTGAGTTTTACTAACTCTGTTTCATGCAAACATAACATTCAGTAATGACATAAAGAATCTGCCAAAAATATAGTACCTTTTCTAAAGCATCATTTATATATATATAAGCCTTTCATGATCATCTAACCAACAAAAGTTAACACAAATTGATGGAATCGTCAGAAATCCAGCACAAGGGAGCGGGACTAAGAAAACAATCCTGTGCAGGGTTCTACTCAGGAGGAGTACCACTTAATCTAGCTGTTTCTACGTGGCGGTATCTGAATGACCTGATAGACTTCTCCCTGGTTGATACTGTGTTGACACCAGCACCAAGGACAGCTCCCATACAAGCTGTTGTCGTGTTGACACCAGGACCGCGGAGAGCTCCTACACAAGCTGTTGTTTTCCCCTCTGCATTCAGGTTCTTCGCTGTTTGACTGGTCTGGTGGGTAGTAGCCAAGCCTGCTGTTTTCTGCTGATGATGACTCACATGGTGCTTCTTCTGTTCTCCTTCTCTCCCACAGAAAGTGTCCCAGTACACCATCATCGTGCAGGCGACGGACATGGAGGGCAACCTCAACTTTGGTCTCTCCAACACTGCTACAGCCATCATAATGGTCTCCGACATCAACGACAATCCCCCCATGCTCACCTCCAGAACCGTGAGTGAAGGGAAGGAAATGAGGGAGCTAGTGAGGTGGTGAGGGAGGGGCCTAAAGAGAGACAGAGGGAAGTAAAGTGTGAATGATTGATGGAATGATGGGGGGGAGGGGTGACAAGTGGACAGATAAAGAGAGGAGTAAGCAAGGGAGTGAAAATACAAGTGATGGAATGATGAAACAGAACAATGGATGGAGGAACAGAAAGGTTGAATAAGGGAGGGGCTGTAATCATGACTTAAACAAAATAATGAAAGATTGAAGAGACTTTAGTAAAAGCTTGCTGTAGATAATGCACATACATGCAGGCACGCACGTATACACAGACACAGGCAGACACGGATTAAACCAGATCGACTTTAATCAACAAGAAAACAGGCCAGCTCATCGTTAATGATGATTATCATGGTGGTAATGATGTTTACAGGAGTGATTACATTGCAAAAGGTCATTGTGAAGACGGAGGAAGAATCAAAGAGGAAAGTAATGTATGGAATGATGCAATGCATCTCAGCAACAGTGAACACTGAAGGAATTAAGTGGAAGGAATTAGTGCTGTCCAAACATTACTCTCTCACTAGCACTCAATCCAAGCCTGTCTCCCTGTCTGTGATGCTGTCTCTAGACCTGGCTGTCTCTGTCTCTATTTCTCCATTTGCTGGCGTGTCGGTAACAATGGAATGTTGTATAGTATAACATCAAAGGGCCATAGGGATGGAAGTAGTTTGTATTATTTATAGCTAGAGGGGCAGAAGCATAAGCGACAAGGCAGGTTCATGTGTCCTGTATCCCAGGATACATTATAGCTTAATGGTATGATGAAGAGTCTCTCTACATCCAGGTGTCTGTTTCGCTTTAGGCATCAATATTACTGTGTGTGTGTGTGTGTGTGTGTGTGTGTGTGTGTGTGTGTGTGTGTGTGTGTGTGTGTGTGTGTGTGTGTGTGGATAGGCCTCCTGGGTAGATAAGATGCTTAGCACTGCAACTGTGATCACAGCAGCTGTGGCAGTACCTATACCTGCAGTAGACCTAGCTCTAGAAAGCGCTAACAGATTAGCATTAGCGTGAAGGAGGAGGTGAGCACTCCAAAAAGGTGTTTAAAGAGAAGAGTTGATGTGTGGGGGAGCCCCGCCAAGTGATGCTGAAGAGGAGGAAAGGGAAGAAGAAGTGATGAGAGAATGATGGGAAGAGGAGATGAGAATGAAGGATTGTTTTATTCTAGGAGCTGTTGGTTAGAGTAGCAGTAAATCACAGCCATGGATCGTTGTAAATCAGAAGTCTTTCTTGACTCACCACCCCCACCCCGCACCACCCTCATCCCCATTAGGATTCTCTTGTCACAACAGCATATGGATGACAGTGGCCAGTAATAGATTGGTATTCCCTAACTGTATTTCGGTGTGTTTAAGTGCATTTCCATCATTGCCACGGAAACAAGTTAATGCTATCATGGATATTGATGATGAACTTTAGTGGAGGACTTGGAGCTGTGATGAGCAGAGCACTTTTCACCCACTCCCCTCATAAATCATCCAGTTTAGCAGTGGGGTAACAACAAAATCATTTTGTAGAGAACGCAGGGCCATTATGCAAATATGTACTGTTTGCAGCAACCCCATACATCTACACTATCAAAGTGTCCCACAAATAGAAAGCTTGGGGAATTTGTCTTTAATGTTGATGATTAACATTTCATCATCCCTATTAGAAGCTGACCCATTTTACAAGACGGCAGTTTGTGTGTGTGTGTGTGTGTGTGTGTGTGTGTGTGTGTGTGTGTGTGTGTGTGTGTGTGTGTGTGTGTGTGTGTGTGTGTGTGTGTGTGTGTGTGTGGCAGGCAGGCAGGCAGGCAGGCAGGCAGGCAGGCAGGCAGACAGACAGACAGACAGACAGATAAACAGACAGACAGACAGACAGACAGACAGACAGACAGACAGACAGACAGACAGACAGACAGACAAGACCACACCAAATAAAATATGGATTTAAATGTGATATACTGTAGAAGGGATGTACAGTATTGAGAGTCCAGAGAGAGTGATGTAAGAACGGACGGATGGGAGCTGAAGGGAGAGGGATGAAGGGATACAGGGATGGTTGAACGGATGGATGGAGTAGTAGGTATGTTGTTGTGTGTGAAACCCATGCTGTCAGGGGGGAATGCCTGTGCACTACAGTAGGTAGCACCACCGCTGTGCCTTGGCTTCCTTCCTACAGTACATGTCATCTCCACAACGTCCCCATGATGAGGTTCCTTGTCGCATGTTCTCTCTCTTCTCATCTCCCCCTCTACCTCCTCCACTAGTTCCTCCACTGCCAAGTGCCAACACAGTGACAGGTGGGTGGCTGCGCTGGCATGAAGTGTTTTGTCGAACGCTGCGTCCCGTGCCAGTCACCGTGAAAGAGCCTGTTCTCCTCCTCGCCTTTGTTCCATCCTGAGAGACACTATATCGCAGAAAGAGCGAAGCGAATATCAGAGAATCTGAGTCTCCAATGAATGAGGTCTCACACCTGGTTCATTAATAACAGCTCCTGAACCAGTGTCAGGTTAGAGTGAAAGCAATATGTTTTAACTGGTACCAGTCAAAGGCACAGAGACAAGGTTTCTAACATTGTGAGATCACAGAAGAATCCTCATTTTAGAGTAAAGCCTAGAGAGAGAGAGAGAGAGAGCAAACTAATAAGAGATAGAGGGGGCGAGAGAGAGGGACAGACAGACAGACAGACAGACAGACAGACAGACAGACAGACAGACGGGGGAGCGAAATCATATGGCTGACTAAATTAGAGGGACTAAGAGAGGAGGGATCATGAAGCTACAATCCGTAAGTTTTATGTCCATTGTCTCCGTCTCCCAACGGAAAGAGGTAATTGGAGATGGCTGCTCATCTAGTGTCCAATCTGGTGCACCATCTGCTTCAAATAACTTTATTGACATTGTCAACCAGCAGGTGTCCTAACCGACACCGGGTTCTAAGATGTCTCAGTGGAAGAGCAGGAAGAGCACCTCCAACCACTGCAGCAGATGTAATAATTTAGTTATATTATATTAACAGACTCTACCAGACAGATTGGTTAAAAGGTCATTTTACTCATTCAAATAAGTCCCGAGTTGAGGCTTTAAACTAGTTTATTAATAATAACAGAGCTGTGCTGTTCTCTCCTGTGTTAATCACATAGAATGTAAGCCGGCCTTAACTAGCCCCTAAAGGCTTCATTATACTAACGCAAAGTCTGGAGGGGGAGGCAGGCGGGGGGGCGGGGCTGTCCATGCTCTGCAGGTCATTTCAAAATTGGTGCCATGATGCCAGGTGCCGTGGAGTACTTTGATAATATTTGGAATTCATTTGATTTGATTTGACGTTATACAGGAAAAACACATGTTCATCTGAGAAACGTCAAGGATACAATCACAAGAAAGTCGTGCGACTTATTTCCATTGTGGTCTGAGACAAACAACATTGCAACAAAATACATACAAGTAGACAATACAGCAATACATAATACAATCAATAGCTACACTACCTACAGCATACCTATAAACACATTGCTAATAATATTTGGAATTCATCAATATCGCTTCAGTTTAACCACTTTATACAGTACTTGGGGTGAGTGAGTTGCACTGTAGGGTACCCCAGAATAGGGATCCTGGGCTTCAAGTGGTTAAACGTCAAGTATAAAGTTATTTTCAAACTGTCATAACGGAAACGGATATTCTCTCAAGTTTTCCCCGTGACATACTGTATTTTAGGGGGGATGATTTATGTAATTACGTACCGTACCATATGAAATGTAAGGTGCTGTAGAGTAATTCAGGGGTGCCGTGGAGGAAAAAGTTATTTACAGGGATTCCCTGAGCCAAAAAGGTTTGAGAAGCAGTGGCATAGAAGGCACGGACAGTGATATACACACACACACACACACACACACACACACACACACACACACACACACACACACACACACACACACACACACACACACACACACACACACACACACACTGCACACCTAATCTGCCCGCTGCCGTGGGCTGTTTGTTGGCCTGATGTTGAGGGATGCCAGGCAGGGTATTATGGTCTGGTGGAGTGTTTGGTCAGGGGGCTTTGCTATTTTATATCCTACACTCAAATAAGCAGCTCAGTAACTCTTTCACGCCTGTTGACAACATGGCGTCTAGTTCGTGCCGGGTTTGATGGACATGTTTCTGGGGTGGGTGCATGTCTGTCTGTCTGTCTGTCTGTCTGTCTGTCTGTCTGTCTGTCTGTCTCTCTGTCTGTCTGTCTGTGTCTCTCTCTCTCTCTCTCGCTCTCTCTCTCTCTCTCTCTCTCTCTCTCTCTCTCTCTCTCTCTCTCTCTCTGTCTCTCTCTCTCTCTCTCTCTGTCTCTCTCTCTGCTTTAATCCCCTGAGTCTGGATAGCTTTGATCAATCCCACCAGAACAGACAGACGACAGACAGAGCTTCACTCTTCATCAGGCTTATCAGGACAAAGCACATGTGTCTGTAGAGCAGGAGAACATCTTCAAACCTCTCATACAGACTTACACAGCTGCTTGAGCCTCTGTCACTGCAGCCCTCTCTGTCTGTCACCACACCTTCCATCCTCCTCTGCCTTAATGCCTTTAAACACAATGGAATATTATTGCTCTCTAGGACAACAATAGAGAATGGAGGGGAAATCGACATGGGGAGCCATTGGTACTGGAACAGAATTCCCCCCCCCCCCCCCCTCTCTCTCTCTCTCTCTCTCTCACTCTCTCTCTCTCTCTCTCTCTCTCTCTCTATATATATATATATATATATATATATATATATATATATATATATATATATATATCTCTCTGTGTGTGCTCGTGTGCGTATGTGCGTGCATGCTTTTTTACTGAATTGAAATAGTAGCCTCTAATAGGAGTAGTTCACCCCAAGAATTACTTATCTTCTATCAATTACACACGCCAAGAAACCTTGAATTCATGGAGATGTTTTTGTCACATTACTAAGACTCAATTGAGTCTCCTACCGGATAGACTCTGCCGGTCATCCCTGTTCATCAAATTATTGGCTTATGAGTGTGACGAAAATGAAAAACATCTCCCTGAATTCAAGGCTTCATGGGGTGTGTAATTGATAAAAAATAAGACATTTTTTGGGTGAACTACTTTAATGAGGGTTTGCAGTTATAGCAAGCTTAATGCTTGCTATAACTGCAAACCCAAAAGGAAGGGAAGTGAGAGTGGGCTTGTTGTATTGTAAAGAAAAATGAACATGGAGGTGAAAGGCACTCAGTGGCACTTTGTAGAAATTGTCGTCCTCAAATGGCTCGTGAAAGATCCCAGAAGGCTGCAGCTCCAGCCAAGATAAAGACGGATTGAAGCACCATTGTGGTGCAGGCTAACATTCTCCTCTCTCTCTCTCTCTCTCGCTCCCATGCCTCATCAGTTTACCGGTGAGGTTCCAGAGAACAGGGTGGACGTGGCAGTGGCTAACCTGACTGTGATCGATGCCGACCAGCCTCACTCGCCCAACTGGAACGCCGTCTACCGGATCATCAGTGGAGACCCCACCGGACACTTCACCATCCGCACCGACCCGGTCTCCAACGACGGCATGGTCACCGTGGTGAAGGTAAGATGGCGTGCCAAGTAAAATTGAGACTGCAAACCAAGTGGCTCCCGTTAAAAGGGATTTTTAATCTTCAAAGGTACTTTTTTGAGCAGCAACGCTGTACCTCTGAAATCTGATCCAGCAACTGTCTTTGTTTGTTTTGTTAGTTTTTTTTAGTCAAGATGCCATGGAATCAGCATGTGGTTTGCCCTGTACAGGTTAATGTTGTACTGTACACACAGTCACACACATAAACTGGTGTTATTTGGCCATGTGGGCTTTCCACTGTCAGGATGGTTGCTAAAGGCAATAGCAATAGTCTAGGGAGTCACCTGAGGACAGATTGGGGTCCTTTGACTTTGAAAAGCCCCTTTATGTCCAAATGAGGAATTGGAGACCACTGTGTCCTTCACAGCCAACACACAAGCGTGCAGACTTGCAACACAATAGCTGCTGAACCCATTGTAGGAAATGAGGTATTGATTTTACAATTACAATGCAGTGTTTTTTTATGCAGTCATAATGTAGTGGTTGCTGTGGTAAATGGCTGAAACACAGCCAACACAGTCTTGTCTTGTAACAACTTGTTCTGGTAGAGTTAAACACACTGTTTAATGCTTCAGCCCAGTTTTTACTTTTAACAACAGGGAAAATAGACAACTGCCATTACTATCCATATGAAACTAACTTAGTTTATTATTTATCATTATTACTATTACTATTTTATCGCTATTTTTTATTTTGTTTTGTTGCTGCAAGAGCCTGTATACTTGCATGATGTAACAATACAAATATTTAATCTTGAAACTAGGCTAATCTACAATACTTTAAATGTACACACATGCTGTCTATAGACACATACTGTACACACGCGCATGCATGCACAGTACACACACACAAGAATGCACCCACACGCGCACGTGTGCACGTACGCACAACACACACACACACACACACACACACACACACACACACACACACACACACACACACACACACACACACACACACACACACACACACACACACACACACACACACACACGCACTCTAGGACTACTGTTCAATATGTGTACATTGAAAGAATTCAATACCAGCCTAGTTAAATGTTGTCAGTTTTCTATATTGTTCCTTCAAGTAAAAGTTGGCCAATGCTTTACGTCTGTCTGATTTGAACTCTATCAGAGCAGGTGTGTGTATCCGTCTGTCTGTCCTTGAATGTATATAGAGTGTAGCAGGTGCTTTGTGTAAATAACTTGATTATTTACCCAAACTTGAGGAGCCTGGGGTATTTTTCCTTTGTTCCAGACTACTGCAACGCAAATGTTATATACTGTATTACAATAACACAAATCTCTATAACACCTCTCAAATTCCCTCAGCGCCCAGAGCTGGCATTTTGCTTCTCTTCATTATCTCTAGATGACTGCCTTTTATAATCTTCTCCTCTCCACTCGCTCCCTGATGTAAAATTCAGCAGGCAGCTGGGCAGCTTTAAGCTTCCGTAGTGACCCCATGGGAAGTTATCAGGAAATCATAAAATAAGAGACAGGACTCCCAAGGGAACAGCGACGAATAGACTGTCTCAGAGAGTAAACAAAAAAGGCTTTAACTCTCTCTGGGGACCAGGAGCTGGAATGGCTACCCACACTAATCGGCTTCATATCAAACAACCTGGGATAGGCAGGCGAGAAGTCACTGGAAGGCCCTGCGTTGGTATTTCTACTGTGAGTGTTTACCAGGGCCTCTGTGGCTGCTGGCAGAGATACATCGCTACATTGCACTGACATCTACGTTTGTTGCAATCTCCCAGCAGGGACCCCGGCTCCTCTCTGAACAAGGGCTGAGGTCTCAACCAGAACATGTCACACGTTTAGACTGCTCTCTGGGGAGCTCATGAGGCAGCGTCCTCACTGGTAATAGCGTCGGCACATAAACAAGTGTTCGCGTAAACACACAAACACCCTCCGCCCCGGCTCGGATGACTCATTAAGATATGTAAATCACAGCTTGTGACGAATGCAGAGGATGGCAGAGCAAGTGGAGATGAGGAGACGAGTGAGCAGTACAGGGATTCGGGAGGAGAGAGAGTGGGTGGATCTCAAGAGATGAGGGATAAGATAAGTCAGATCAAGTTATTACAGCTAAAATGAAGGGACGGAGCGCAGTGATGTGGGGCCGATAGCAGATTTATTTTCTCATGGGCAAGAGGTTGAGGCCACGTTATTGAACTCTCATTCCTTATTCGCATCCTTCCCTCAGGCTGTGTGTGTGTGTGTGTGTGTGTGTGTGTGTGTGTGTGTGTGTGTGTGTGTGTGTGTGTGTGTGTGTGTGTGTGTGTGTCTGTGTGTGTGTGTGTCAGTGTGTGTCAGTGTGTGTGTGTGTCTCTGTGTTAGGCAGCCTTCGGCCATCCTCTGGACCCCCCTATGCACTGAATGTTCTCTGTTTATCAAAGATCCTCGAGCATGGAACAGCTTGTTGATGGGCTCCCAGAGGATGCACCACAGGGTCACTATGCATGGACATGAGTACACAACACTGTACAACAGTACACAACATGGGCATGTCCATGTTCAATCCCGCAGTGCATCCGGTTTGTTCGATCGTCCATATGAATATGAACACAACTGGTCATATTCAGGGGAAGGAAGCCAGGGTGGGGTGGGTGGGGGGGGGGGGGGCGATCTTTGTCACTGGACTTTATCCCACTGGCTGGGGTGGCGACTGTCAGCGAGGTATGTTGAACAGGAATAGAACGGAGGCACTACGTCCTCACGGTGGGGGCAAGTGAGCCAGTAGGGTACAACTAGCTGGCTGCTATGGCACCATGCTAATGGGGATCCTTAATCAAATCAAATCAAATCAAAACAGTGGTGGCAATTTTGTGGGGAGGAATTCTCGCACTTATCAATCGCTCGGGGAAATAGCGTCTGCTAAATACCTAAATTGTAATTTAATTGGGAGATAAAAATAATTATTGGCTACTCTAAATACGAACAACAAAACAACAACAAGACATCTCAGCACCCTTCCGCATATAGAAGACAAGTCTCCTCCCGGCACACTAGTCAACGGAGCTGTCTGCGTGATGAGGGATGCTTTCATACATCGGCACTGGGGCGTCTGCATGTTATCTGTGTGATGACGGATGTTTCCTTGCGTCGGCACAGGGCTGTCGCACGCCGTCCACTGATAACGCAGAGGTATCACAACATACAGATGAGCTCACAGTCTTTTATCATCAGCATCAAAAGCAACAGACATGAGCCCTGTGACGATAATCATCGACCACATAGCTAAAAATGTTTCAGCCACACCTACAAGAAGCGTATTTGTTCAGGGCTCTCTCTCTCTCTCTCTCTCTCTCTCTCTGTTGGTTGTCATTTTAACCTGTGTGGTCTTCATTATGAGAGCGCAGTGCTATCACTCCAGTTTAGGCTCAGCCAGCAGAAATACTGTAGATGAATGTGGCTGGCTTGCGCACACACATGCGCACGCACGCATGCATGCACTTGCGCGCATGCACTAGGCGCACACACACACACACACACACACACACACACACACACACACACACACACACACACACACACACACACACACACACACACACACACACACACACACACACACACACACACACACACACACACACACACACACAATTACTGTACATGCGAAGAAGGCAGAGTCATGACAGGAGTCTATGAATAGTTTAACCCTGGCCGGCAGGGGTGGTAATTACAGGTATGGAGGGTTGAAATGGTGGGAAGGGGTTTTTGAGGGTGGATTGTTGGAGGAGGTTTAGAGAAGTTTAAAGGTAAGATATTCAATATATCTGGGGTGGCTCAGCAGAGCTCCCATCTACTCCGTATTGTATTTATCATCGACAAGACTCCCTTCAACGCAGATGCAATGACCATGAAATGGGAGATTTTTTTAAATTGACAAGTTGACTCTGTGTTCAATACCTGGATACCATGGTGAAGAGACACATCCGTGCCAAATTCCCCTCTCCATCTCCAGATGTCAGATAACTGTTGAGATTTGGAGTATCTGCTTTTCTCCTGTTATGTATATGCTGTCCTGTCTTGTGTACACTGTGTATACTATGTTTGTGTTCTATGAGCTCTGGCGTAACAACCTGACTTCCCTCTGGGGATCAATAAGTACCTACCTACCAACCGTAACAGAAATTTACGGCTAGAATCTGGGTCTCATTTTAATTAATGAAACATTATTTTAATTAATTTGTATGTTAGAGTATGTTAATTCAATATAACTAGCACATCTGCAGTGGTTGGAGGTGGTCTTCTACTCTTCCATTGTATTTGGGAGGACACCTACTGGTTGGCAATGTCAATACAGTTATTTGAAGCTGATGGCATACTGGATTGGACAATAGATGTGCAGCTGTCTTGTATATAGGCCTACATATAGTAATACATATTTTGTACATTGTCGCAAACACTGAACAGATTGTAGCTTTAATGCTGTAGTTTATAGCTTTAATCCAGTGATGTTTGAGTGAACTTCACAGTTATAGAACACTTTTTTGTTTTGTTTTGTACAATCATGCATTTAATTTAGAATCAGACACGCTGAAATGAGCACTGTATTTTTTCCCTCCTGCTGGGTTCTAAAAACCTCTCTCCACACACTAGCCTACCTCCAGTGTTTTGTTTACAGAAGATCTGAATATAACAACCTGGGTTTTACCGGGACTTACTGTATCTCATCCCTCTCATTACCTCTAGCCGGTGGACTTTGAGATGAACCGTGCCTTCATGCTGACGGTGGTGGTATCCAACCAGGCCCACCTGGCCAGCGGCATCCAGTCCTCGCTCCAGTCCACAGCGGGCGTCACCATCTCCGTCCAGGACGTTAACGAGCCACCTTACTTCCCCACCAACCCCAAGCACATCCGCTTTGAGGAGGGTGTCCCTGCAGGCACCAGCCTGACAACATTCTCTGCCTCCGACCCCGACAGGCTGCAGATGCCACAGACCATCAGGTACACACTAACTGGATTAACCCCTCACACCCTAAATACTTTGTTGACAGGAGCCCCCAGCGACTCCGGTCAATGATACCAATCTACATGCTCAACGTGTTGCATTGTGACACGTTGTGAGGCTGTAGATCTGCTACAGTATTTTTGCCAAATGTTTGCCCCAGAATAGAGAATAAGAAAAATCACACCAATACAGTATATTTTGTACAGCCGAACATCACTGACCCAAAGCTGAGGCATCTGGACAGAAACGTATTCAAATATACAGCATAGTGAAAGAACATTCATTGTATAACTGCTGGTGTTTCCCTGCATTGGGTGGACTGTCCTGGGTTGTACTGTTTGTGTGTCTACGACGTGCGTGTCATTACTGCCATGATCAGTGGATCCAGTGTACTGTAATAGCCAGCATATGTCTGTTAAATTGTCTGTCACAGCAACAACTCAGACAATTGTGATTTGGTTTAATTTTACAGTAGCAGATGATTTAGGACTACGGTCAGGGCACGCACTATTCTTTTTTTTCTTATTTTTTTATGTTCAAAGGTCACGGTCCTAGTTTTGCACTATACATAAAGTAACATGTGCTGTGGGTGTAGCATCTCTCTGAAAGCATTTTATTTTTGGAAATGACTTTCCCCCTTATTTCAGTGTGTTCAAATTCTACACTATTTCTATACTCTACTTTGCTGTTTCAAATGACCTCCAGCCTTGCAGCATTTACAATAGTTAGGTTCTACAGTATAATGGCCAGGTGCTATATTGTCCAGCTGAACATTTCCAGCTGTACACAGAGATTTCTAATTGAAGTGCACGGCTTGTAAATCATCCCTGCATAAATATGCACAATCAGCAGGCAGAGAGGCCTCTGTTCCATCTCGGCAATTGGAGGTCAAGGGGCAGGGATGGGGCTAAATCTTGACATTGCCCATCTCTCAAAGGCTGCAGAGATTATAAGCCAGTCTAGCACTCTGAGTAGCAAGGTTAAGAGGGTTAATTAAGAGTACTAGATTCTAGGTTAATTACAGGTGTGTGTATTCCATATAATAAATGCACACACGCATGAATGCACGCACACACACACACACACACACACACACACACACACACACACACACACACACACACACACACACACACACACACACACACACACACACACAGAGACACAGACACAGACACACACACACACACACACACACACACACACACACACACACACACCTGGCCATAGCCAATGCTGAAACAGCATTCTGTCTGCCGGCAGACAGAATGTTAAAGCTCTATGGATTTCAAATGTGAACCAACCTTTAAATGACCAGCTGGCCTCCATTCCATCATGCTGTCAACTTAACTATATACTGTAGATGCACCTGCATAATGGTCATGTGAGTGAAAGTATAGATATCCGTGGTCAAATAGTACTCGACTATGTGAACGTTGTTCATTACAATTCGTACTTGAGTATTGGAAAGAGGGGTCCTTAATCCTTGTTCATACCTTCCTTGATCCCAGCCTTTCTTTCAAGAGCACAATTTTACTCTCATGAGAACACTTCTGTGTTCAGAAGGGTTAGAATGATCGAACACTGGAGCTGGGGCAAAATATAAAAGCAATACATCTGAGCCAAGTACTGACATAGCTAAATTGTTTCCACATGCTTCAAAGCAGTTAATTCCTCCTCCTTGTCATAGAGTAGCGAAGAAGGTGGACCCAAGTGCAGAGACCAAAGTAGAATCACCGATTAAAGTTATTTACTGGGAGTTCAGCAAACAACAAGGAACATCGACATAGCCAGAAACATTAATGACCTGAAACACTGGAAATGTAGTCAACGATCTGACAAACACTAAAAGAAGAGACAGGTACACTGGGCACAAATCAGAGGCAAGCAGTGACATTTTGTTGCAGAGCATTTCGCTGCTTGTACCTGTATCATAGAGTATCTAAGTCCTGACGACACGCCGTTATCCCGTGGGTCAAGGAAGTATTTTTTTCTATTGAAAATACCATAGGTTCATCTTAGTATTGCATATAAGAACTGTGTTAAAAAAATAAAGAAGGTATGTGACTCTGTGTCATTTATGATATTGAGTTACATTTGTAACATTTGTATATAACGTCTGTGTTTGGAGAAAATGTATTTATTTTCTTACTCTTTGGATAAATGAGTACTTTATTTTAGTTTAGTTCAGAAAAGGCCAGGTCAGTCGCGTAACGAGGCAACAGTATGCCCCCACGCGAGGCAGTAACAGCGGGCCCTCATGAACGCGCATGCAATTTTTTTTGCGGTTATTAGTGGTTATTAGTGGTTTCTGATACTTTTTTTGTGGGTTCTGCGTGACGTTTTTTGCGGGTTTGTGACGAATTTCGGGTACACAAACAACGTTTTGTTTTTTTTTTCCCTGGCTGGGGATGTGCCCCTAACGTCATGGGCCCCAACGCAACCGCATTGTCTGCGTGACGGTAGTGACGCCCCTGGGCCATGACACTCCTGTCTTCTATATAGAAAAGTCAAAAGCCAACTTCCAGTACTCACATTTCTGCCTCCTCGCGTTCTCCATCCTCTGTCCTTCAGCATGGTGGTGTTACAGTGAAAATGGTGACCTTACAAAATGTGTGACCATTTTGTAGACTTATATTGACATTATGTTAAGTCACATATTTTGGCAGGTCACCATTTTGGCAGTTTATCCATGCACGTGGAAGACGAAGGACAGAGGTGAGGAGGCAGAAATTTGAGTCTTGGAATTTGACTTGTGTCTCTATATTACCTACTTGTTGTAGGGCAAACTATCCATTAGCAACCTTAACACTCAGCAGTCTTCTGTGTGTCTCTGGAGAAGTTGTGCTTAAAAGTTTACTCCGATTGATTGATTGATTGATTGATTGATTGATTGATTGATTGATTGATTGATTGATTGATTGATTGAATACTTCATTAACAAGATTGTTAACAGTACATGTAGTACAGTGAAAAGTTATGCTAAAAGGATAACACAAAAAGCTCCAGGAGCTTGTTTGGATTGTGGTCAATTCATCAGCAAGACATGTACCACTTGACCAGTTGTCTTTTTCTGCTGTCATAGTAAACATGGCCAGTGCATCGGCTACATTTGCTTGCTGACCAGCAATCAAGCAACTTGACTCAAGGTCAAGTTCTTTATTTCTCAACTGTGAACAATACCAGCCGGTAGCAACATGGCAGACCGTACAAAGCTTGTTCTCCTCAACAGTGTGATGAAACAAGAAGAAAATAAGTCAAGACAAGGTAAAGAGATCAAAAATACGGATGAACAAGACAAAGAGTCTAAAAGCCCTGCTAGCAGCCCCTAGAGTCTGTACTGCTCCTTACAACCAACTGGAAATGTTGGCCTAAGGGTGGCGCTAGAAGAAAGGCAATGAGATCACCAATCCGTAGTGTTTGATCCTCTGTGGGAGCATGAAGGTGAACAGCAAATTCCATAGCAATCCGGCCAACAGCTTTTGAGATAAGTTATTTGGTTGCACGCTGCATCTTCAGGTCCACATTGGATTGGAGACACTCACATACATTTTTTTTTAAAAGATGACAACATAATCAAAAAACATTTTGTGTAGGGCTGGACGATATTAAGAAAACATGCAATGGCGATATGACTCTGGAACATACCGAAGGATACAGTTTTAATGTCTTTCTGCCTTAGGTTTCTGCTAACATGAACCCAGACAATGAGTTTTTTTAGGTGTGTATGCACACACCTAAAAAAAAAGAAGAAGAAATAAATGGAGTATATATCCATTCTATATGAATATAATGGATTATATATTCCATTCTAACAATATGGTTTTACTGAAAACATTGCATCTGGCTACAGCTGCTATTGACAATGAATATACCAACAACTTAGCAATACAGTTTCTCACTGCTTCGCTTAAAACATCTTCTTGTATTCTAAACAAAATAATAACCTTTATACCTGGAAAACAAGTTTAATAGGCCTAATCTCTTTTGTGATGTGTAAAAGCATGTTTCAATATGTCTATTGCGCATGTTGATATTGCGATGACGATATATTTTCGATATATTGGGCAGCCCTAGTTTTATCTCCTGTGGGTAGAAATTGTCCTCGGACCAGTTTGTTCAGGACCTGATGCTCTCACAGTGGTTCTCAACCAGTGGTCCGGGGACCACCAGTGGTCCTTGAGGGGGTTCCAGGTGGTCCCCCAGCTAAATGATGGAGAGTCGGTAACCAAATGGACCCTTATAGATCTTTAACTCTTGAGAGTGTAAAATGAAACCAAATGGACCCTTATAGATCTTTAACTCTTGAGAGAGTAAAATGAAACCAAATGGACCCTTATAGATCTTTAACTCTTGAGAGCGTAAAATGAAATCAAATGGACCCTTATAGATCTTTAACTCTTGAGAGCTCAAGAGTTAAATTATTGTTAAACATCCGCATTACTTAATTAAAGAATTGTTATTTTGATTAACGTTTGCCTGTTATCTCTACTATGGTACCAGGGGCGTCGTTACGCGGGGGCTTCGGTGGCTATAGCCACCAATATTTTATCCAAAGCCACCAATAAAAATAATTTTAAAAAGTTTTTAATTTTTTTTTTTTTTTTTTTTTATTATATATCTATAACCCTAACCTAATCCAACGATAACATATTCTAAGTTTTGGGTCTGAGAGGCTAAATCTCATCAAATGGTGGTCCGTGGCTCAAATGCCAAATAAACAATGGACCTTGATATGAAAAGGGTTGAAAACCACTGCTCTATAACGTTTGCCAACAGAGTTAGTAGCATAGCTGTGGCCTATCACATTTTAGAATCGACTAAAGTATAATGTAAGTGTACAGTATATGAAAAACATTTGAACTTCAACTTCATATTGATGAAATAGAAAGTTGGATATTTATTTTTCAAATTTAATGGCATTAAAGTTTCAACAAAAAAAAACTCCAAGTATAATAGTATTGATATTATGATATATGATATTATTTACTTGATATTGATCTCACAAAAACAGCAGAGTCTCGGACTACAAACACGTACACGTGCAGTTTGTCTTTAAGAGACAGCGCAGATCATTATCCTGCTCCTCTCTTATCAGGATAGGGTGGGTACCAACTCTGATAACAACTGTGTGTGGTCGAAGCAGAAACCTGGGTCTGCGTATGTAACATTAATACCTCCTTCTTCCACCCAACCCTCAAACTCCACCAGCCCCTTTCCTCCCCGTGTTCTCTGGGGAGAAGATGTAAACACATTAACCAGCTAATTTCACAGTAAATGAGAGTAAATTGGGTGTACATTATAATTTAGGAGGACGCCAGCTGCTCTCTCTCTCTCTCTCTCTCTCTCTCTCTCTCTCTCTCTCTCTCTCTCTCTCTCTCTCTCTCTCTCTCTCTCTCTCTCTCTCTCTCTCTCTCTCTGCTTAATTCACTTTCTCCAACGCCCTCCCTATTCCCCTATCACATTTGCACATAACATCTTACACAAACACACGCGCATTTGCACGCACGCACACACGCGTGCACACGCACACACACACACACACACACACACACACACACACGCACACACACACACACACACACACACACACACACACGCACACACACACGCACGCGCGCACACACACACACACGCACACACACACACACACACACACACACAGAAAAGCTCTTATTTTCTTTCTAACTGTAAACCAAACATGCGGTGCTCCTGTTTTCATCCCATTTACATCCATCTACTTTACTTTATTTGTTCATTTGAGAGGGACTGTATAAATTAATGAACAAGGCATTCACATACAGTGCAGTATTGTACAGTACAGTTCGAAATGCAGTGTAAAGTGTATTTACACTAGAGGGTAGCACGGGTCCGCCCGGAACCGAAGATCTGAACCAGGTCGGGGCTATTGACTTGTCTCTCGGGCACAGGTCGGATCAGTTCCATTTGCCACGGGTCTCGGTCGGATCCATTTGAAATGGATAGACTCGTATGGACCCGTGAGGAACCGACAACCAGCTTTTTATTATTATTACTATTATATTAATCTCTTTAACCTTCGGTTTTAAAATGAGACATATGCGTTGTAATTACATTCCCAAATCCATATTGTCTGTTCTCACATATTGAATGAGCCCCGTTTAATGTTAACAGCCGATTCAAGCGCAGACAATCTCAAGCACTGCACTGCTGCTGAAGTTGCACACCATGGATGTTTTTTAGCAGGAGAAATGCAAACAAAAGCCACCGGGAAGATGCAAATTTGAACGTCATCTGTGTGGAGCATGTTTACCTCGGGGCGACTGACTCCCTCGACACTCAACGGTCCTTCTGGTCGATCGACACGGTCACAACCTTTTTCTGTTCTGGCCCCAGTGGTGGAATGAACTTCCCACTGATGTCAGGACAGCAGAGTCACTGCCCATCTTTCGCCGCAGGCTGAAAACCCACCTCTTCAGGAAACACTACCCTTCCTCTTTGCCTGGCCTACTTGTTGTTAACTAGTTGTTGGAACTATTGTTGTATTGTTGTATTGGATCTATTAGCTCGTGCTCATTTGATTTGGCTATTTTATCTCATGTGTTTATGAAAGTAGATTATATATTGCACTTTTACCTTAGCGCTAGGTATACTCTTGGTTTCTTGTTTTTACGGGAAATGCACTTACGAACTCTGGTGATTAGTAGTTTCGTTCCCTACCTATGTTGAATGCACTTATTGTAAGTCGCTTTGGATAAAAGCGTCTGCTAAATGACTGTAATGTAATGTAATGTAATAATCTGCCGGGACGGGCGGTATAAAGTCGTCGAAAATGTTCTCTGTCTGTCTGCCACACAGAACAGAACGCACGCCTACTAATCTACAATGCGATAGCCTATTGTATGTGCCATGCATGCAATGTAGAGATTACATGGAATCCATCTATTTATATATCTGCAGTGCCGTCCACGGGGGTCCCGGCGGCGGTAACGGGAGCGGCGGTATATAACGGGGGTCCTGGCGGCGATAACAGGGGTCCCGGCGGAGGCGGTATAACGGAGGTCCCGACGATTTACGGAAGTCATACAAGTGTAAAATCAAGTCTGGCGGTGGAGAGATGAATGCAGGTGGTAGTTTGAACCTGACATCAGACGGAGGGACGGGGAAGCAGACGGACGGGGGGGTTCGTTGTGGGGTTGATGTGGAGCAGGGGGGCAGGGTGGAGGTGGGGGACGAAGGAGGGCAGAGGGAGGTATCATGCATCACCTGTCAGATGCTGCACGTTCAGGTCCACATGGGATTGGGAGAAGCTCGCATAAATGATTACCCACAACGCCGTGCCTGAGCTTGAGACATGCATTTTTCATCCTCGGGGTCATGGTTTTGAAAAATAAATGTCGTACCTCCTCCCTGCTGCTTGCTAACATCACTAAACCTGCCAGCCTTAATCATCCATTCACCCCACGCACTCACACACACACCGACCCCCAAATGAGACAAACCTCAGTGTATATGTTTGCTTGGGGAGGCATTTGAAATGAGGGAAGAGAAGGAACAGAAACACTTTTCACACCGCAAAGTACGTTAATTAGTTTTTGTTTTGTTTTTTTCATTACAAAAAGCACAGGGGGTAAACGATAAGTATTTACCTTTCCAACTAAACAGAAAACACTTCATTAAAAGTTAGTCTTGGCCACTGACTGCCAGTCGCCCCCAAAGCGGTGTTGCAAATGGTGGGTATTTGTAAACAACAACACTGCAACTGCCTTCCAAAAACCTTGTTCTAATGGCCCAATTAGCCCTACCGTGTAATTGAAAGCTACCTGAAAACCCTGAACCTAAATGTAATAAAAAGTGAATTAAGAGGAAGCCATTGTTGAAACCAGACACCTAGACTGGGATCTGCTTTCAGCACCCTGCTGACATGTCCTCAACCTGCCTGAAGTTTTCTTAGAAAGAAAAAGAACAACAACAAAACAAAACAAGGCTAATTATACTCTGGGTCATCTCTTAAATGAGTAGGAAAACTTGCTCAGTCGGTGGGTCATTATGTGCTTAATTTACTTCACATATGTTTTATTACATCTGCATTGAGCACTGTTTGGTAGACTTAATGAAAGTGCAATGGTGAACCCAGAGGCCTTTTTTCTTATACTTTGTCTTATCTTTCTATATTATTAGTTATTTTTGCCATTCTTTATGCTTTATTTCAGTTTAGTGTAGAGAGACAGGAAACCAAGGGCAGAGAGAAGAAAGACGTGTGAAACAAGATGGGGTCGGATTCTAACCTGGATCCTTGCGCTCACTAGGAGGATAATGGTCTGTGCACTAACTGGCTGAGCCACCAGGCACCCCAGCTCTAATCCTATTAAATCGTTATCAGACAGCCGAGAACCACAGAAAGAACAGGGTCTGTCCACCTTTCAATGGACAGAAAGAAAGGTGTCCCAAATCTCAGCCACAGGTAAACAGAGATGGAAAAGAAAACAACAACATGGGGGTGAAAAGGAAAGAATACCTTTGCAATTACTGCCAAATTTCAGGTGTGCTGAGGATAGTAACAACACATCCAGATCACATTACTGTGCTTCAACCAGTAAATGTGAGTTCCCTCTCGTTTCTATAATTTGTCTCTTACTACCTGTTCACACTTTTATCCCCCCCCCCTCTGTGCTGGACATGATCCAGCCCCGCCACTAATTTCCCGCCTCGCATAGCCGTGGGAAGTAGGGGTTCTGAGGGGGCTGCAGCACCCCCTGAAAATAAAGTATTAAAAATATCTATATCTATATCTATATCTATAGCTTATCTATATCTATATAAATAAATAAAACATAAAAAATATTCTTTTTTTTTGCATAATGTGCCTGTTGTTGTTTGTTCGTTATTTGGGGGGATTTAGTGCAATATATGTTCTGGAAACGAATTAACCAAATTAAAGTAACACAAAAAAACGCCCCAAAAAACGCAAATCGCGCACACACTAGGCACGCATGCACATACAGCACCCGTAACCTATTACGTCTTCCCACGGCCCTGCCGCCTCGCGAGTCCGGATGTTACGCTTGTGATGTCCAATCGTCCACCATCCACCGTCGGTCCATTGTTGACCCACCATCTAGGCATTTCCAATATAGGATAACAGCTTCACAGAACCAATGCAAAGACTTCAGGGTGGTCCTTCATATGGGATGGTATCAGGATTGGTTTTCAAGCTGAAGCCGTTTGTTACCAGTGGTTTTCTCCAATTCTATGAATTTAGACATATCCAGATCACATTACTGTGCTTCAACCAGTGACTGTGTCCTCTTTTGTCTCTTACTACCTTTTCACACTTTTATCCCTCCCCCCACTGTGCTAGACATGCTCCAGCACTGCCACTCATTTCACAGTCTGACAGTCAGTGGCCACGGGGCTCAGCTCACCTCGGGAGTGCAGGAATATCACCTCTATGATTCCTTTTCCTGTACTGCGCTACACGGCTAGGAACTCAGCCACTGCCTGCTGGGAAAGTCCCTCCTCCTTCTCTGCAGGGGAGAGGAGATTACACCCTCCACATCGGCACCCATCCATCCCCAACACCCCCCAAACACACCCACTCCTACCATGGTAGAAATGCACCTGCATAAATAAGTTATCTGTATGTATTTGTTTGTGAATGTATTTGGCTCTAAGCAGCAGACCTGATCCGTAGCATATAAAAATCCATTTCAATTTAGATGGCTATAAGAGTTGAAAATAGATGTCACATAACAAAATGACTTAGTGGCCCCCTGGCTGACTGCGACTAAATTAAATCAGATGGATGTGGAAACATTGTCACGTGCCGGCCAACGTGTCACCCGCGCGGGGCTGATATTGCATGTTCATAAATCATAAGTACGATTGCCGCTGCCAGGGTCGCAGGCGAAGGAGCCCGAAATGCAAAGGAAATGAGAAAAAATATGAATAGATGGATGAGGAGGGTGAGGAAGATGAGGGGTGAGGCGATGTATAGGTTCAGAAAGATCAGATGATGAGGGGGGAGGTGGTACGGATTCAGAGAGATCTGATGGAACAGAAAGAACAGATAAAGTACTTCAGGAGATGTGAGTGAGAATGTACTGTACTTAAATTCTGGAGATGAACCATTGTTCCTCCCCTGCCCTATAGCCAAGGCTAATGCCTTCACCAGCTAACAGGCATATCTATTCTCCTATTGGACCAAGAGTGCCATGGACGTATTGATCAAACACAACCCCTTCCATCCACACACATGCACACACACGTACACGCACACGCACACGCACGCACACGCAC